>NC_083318.1:6132348-6457348 GCF_963455315.2 Globicephala melas
TAAATGGCTTCATTTTTTCCCTAAAGATCAATAGTCCTTAATTTTAACATGCAGATTATATTTTTTAATGAAGTAAGGATATCAGGTACACAGCATAATACATATCTGAGACTTATGGATTTTTATAAAATGTTCAATAAAATTTCTTCACAAAAAAAATGATAATTTTGATATTGAAGACCTTCGGGGAAAAAGAATGAATTAGATAAACTGGGCCCATAAAAAGATAAAATGCAGATACAGCACAAAGATGTCCTTTCTAAATTATCTCCTGAAACTAATCATTGTTTCACTTCACTTTCACGCCAAATAATTCTCTGCATTTCTCCTTATCTCACCGAGACCAATCATCCTTACAGAAAATCGAAAAGAAAAACAAAAACAAATTGAACACCTGATCTTCAGAAAGCCATTGTACAATGCACATGAGCTGCTTAGATGCCCTTTAACCCTCTTTTGTAAGCATTTATCATGGGTAAGCCCCCTGAGTGAATGCGTACAGGTCATTAGCACTTTGGATCATATTCTCTCCAATTATAAAAGGAGATATTAAGAATTATTGATCTCTAAGAGTCCCTTGAGCTGCCAGCCTCTATCATTGGAATCAGATTACCCAGTGGAACTGTAGAGCCTTCACAGGATGACACTTGGGCTAAAACAGAATTGATTAGGATGGGGGTGACAGCGGCAGTCCTACAGTTATAGCACTTGTCATGTTTCATTACTGTTAGTCCTTTCACCCGAACACTGAGCATTTTGAGAGCTGTCATTCATGCCCTTACACAATCTTGCATAGGACTACCACAAAATCTAGGGAATTCAATAAAATGCTTGCTGTATTGGATTGGACTGTACCTGCACAACACAATTTTCTCCAACTGATAGGTCAGGTTTGAGGTCAGAAGGCCCCAGGAGGAGGAGAAGGCAGTATCATAATAAATGACCTCGTTAGCCCCTTGAAATGCTACTTTCCCTATCTAGCTATGGAAACATATGACTCTAGCTACAGAGCCAACAACATCTTTTGAACTTTCCATGTAGATAGATTTCGCCTCTCACAGAGAAGTAAAGCTTCAAATAAGTTTAAAATACAGACTCATAATTCTTAGAAACATTATTTAAAATCAAGTAAAGAAAATGTTACTGCAGGGTAGAACAGGAGGGGTGGCAAGGGAGGATTGTAACCTTCACTGTATATACCAACTGTGTTTTAATTTTGCTTCCCCACAAGTTCTCTTTGACTGCAACAAGTGTGTTTTTGTAACTAAATATCTAACTAAGCCACTGGATAGATAGATGATAGATAGATAATAGATAGATAAACAGATAAGTAAAACCAAAAAGCAACCACAGGAACAACAGGTGAGTGAAGAAATCACAGAGGAGAAATGACTCAAAGCACACTGATCTAGAATAATTATCTGTTCCTTATTCATTGTCTGTTAACACCTTTAAGTTCACTCTCTCACACCTCTCTTAATACCCTCATACCCTCAGGGAGTTAGAAGCCCATCTTCTTCTGCAATCCTTCTTAGTTGTATTTAACGGAGGTGAAACCCACGACCTTTTTACCCTAGCGGGTATTTGGAAACTCCGTATACGTGTTGAGAAGGGGCATTTTTTGGTCCTCGAATGACTATGGAACACTGCTGTCATTTAGCAGTAGGGATGTCAAATATCCTGCAATGCATGGGGTGATCCCACAAAAGGAAGAACTGTTGTGGCCTAAATGCCAATAGCATGTACGTGGAGAAACAGCGTGTTTTTCTAGTGCAGTTATTATCCCTCAGTGATATGTAATCTTCTGTAAAGACCCACGATTATTATTCAGGTGAATATTCCTTTTCTGAAGAAAGCTTAGGAACATCTGTGACACTGAAACCCAACAGTATTTTTTCCTGTGTATAAAATGTACATCTTTATACCCTGGTTATTTTGTAGAGTTAAAAACAAGTTTTATTGTCAGAGAATAAGAAATAAAAACATTAAGGCAAGGATCAATTTATAAAACTGACAGGCATTTCCCTGTGCTTCCAAATTCTTGATCTGCACGCTTCACTCAAGATACTCCACGTGTTCTAACCTACTACCTGTTGAAACTTACCACCTCTATATATAGCATTTTCCTTTAGTGCTCAAAACTCTAGTTTCTCTTATGCCCACCCTGGGGCCTCTAATTTATGATCTTTATGGGAATATGCAAACTGCTCTGGGGCAATCAACCCATTCTCAGCTATGTATTCACCTTCTGACTCTGAAAGTAAAAAGAATAGCTTGGAAGGGAGAAAGAGAGGGGGTCCCAATAGGGAGACAGAGAGAAATGTTTAGTTCTTTTTTTTAATTGCTATTTACCATTTGTTTTCTGAAACAGCAGACCGCTGCTCTAATGTAAATATTATGTTTGGCTTCCCTTGAATGATTTCTCCTTAATCAGTTCAAAGGTCTAGTTGTCATTTTCTCCTTCCTGATCCAATTCCATTGACATTTGTGGTTAGGCCATCAGCATGCTTGGTCTGGTGTGATCACTACATCTGTAATTTGGCATTTACCAAACCTTCATAGCCACAATCTCTCCGTGTAGTAAATATGTGATATTAAGAAACTGAGAGCTTCCCATTTACTCTCACTTCATTTCAGGATGAAACAGGCTAACTTCATGCAAATGACTTCAGTGAGTTCAGTAAGATAAATAAATAATTTTATTCCTTTGTCTGAACTGTGCCAAATAACTGGCTAGATGAAAACTTTTATTTTTATTCTATTTGTTTGGCAGTGCAGGAATTCAGTTATAGTGTGCTTCTGTGGTTGAAAATACATTTGCTTTTATGCTGCAGCTTCTCTAAAATTGTGTTGAAAATTATTCTTTACTCAAAGCATCACGATATGTACTCCCTGGTTCTTCCAGGGGGGAAAATATTTCCTTGATTTTTGGCAGTAATATCTATCCATCAGTGAATTTAAATTTAATGAACGTCACTTGAAAGTATATTTTGTAAGCACAGAGAAGTATAAAAAAATCAGAAATAAACTAATTTAAGTTTTATTAAGAAAAAAAAAAACCCCGCAAGATGAAGACACCATATAGATGATCATGGTGAATTGAAGCAGTACAATTTTATAATATAATGAATCAAACTTGGCCTCTCAATACTTATAAATTTAGGATTTATCCCATATAGTTTTATATTGGTTAAAGATTGTGTCTCCGCTAACCTCATATCTTGAAAATCCCCAGCAATTTACATTTTGTTACTCAGTGCCTTTAATTCCAAGGCAGGTGTTTAAGGAAAAATTGAATGGTGAATGAATGAACTATGGATGAGAAGAACAACCAGAGAACCAAAAACATCATTGGTTAACCAGTAAGAACTTGGAGAAAGACACTCAACTCATTATAGAGGCTTACGAGGATGCCTAGAAAAAGTTAAAGGGTCTAAACTTTGTAAAAGTAAAATCCAGTGACTTGGGCGGAATTCTGAATTTGTGGCTGTGAGAAATCTTTGGACAAATCTAGACAGTTTAGAGTAATGTTGCTCAATGGGTCTTCTCGTTATGTTGAAAATATTCTACATCTATGCTACCCAATAATGGTAGTCTCTAGCCATATGTGGTTATTGAGCACTTAAAATGGGGATAGTGTGATTGGGGAACTAAATTTTGAGTGTCATCTAAATCTAATTAATTTTAATTTAAATAGACACATATACAGCCCTATACAGTCAGTACAGCCCTATACAGTCAGTACAGCCCTAGAGAGTTCTTTGTGATGGAAAACAGAGATGTAAGCAGCAACAATCCAACTAAAAGTAACCAAGACTTGAAGTAACCCTCCACTACTTCTCATTATTGTTGGTCATACATTCCTTCAATGAATACATATACATAAATATCGCACAGCACATCGTGTGCAGTGTCAACAGAAATCAATCACTGTATATGTAATGACTTAGAAATTGTGCCAACCATGAACATTTCCTGAGAAAGGTACACAGTGAATACTTCAGCTGGAGGTAAGTCAGACAAATAAGCATAGATATAAAAAGTTTACTGTTACAAATGAAGCAAGTAACATATCTTTGTCTAAACAATGGCTTCACATAGAGTGATGAAACGATACCTGTGCCAACTGAGCTTGCTTTATATTTGTAACAAGAAGAAAAGAAGGCTGTAAAAGTTTAAATAGTAAGTGGTATATTTTAGATAGATTATATTGGGTAAAATGAGGGTATTTATGCTCTGAAGTTGTTTTAGCATAAAATTCAGTTCTAGGCATATAAAGGGGACTCAATTTCTATTCTTTTATATATATATATAATGAAAACATATAATATCATTCTTTGGATGTCTTTTATGATGTCTCTTTAAAATTGATTCTTGTAACACTGGGAGTTTAGTAAGGCAGGCATTATTGTTAACACTATTTTTTCAGAATCAAACAATACAAAAAATTTACGGACGTAACCCAATACCATGTAATTAATAAGCTTGTGGAACCAGGATTTGAAAGGGGTTCTTGGGAAATGAGGGCAGTGAACTGTCTACTCTATATTCTTGGCTCTCTGTTAATGATGATGATAATGGTTATGATAAATATACAGGGAAAATAATGATGTTGATGATTATCATCATTTATAAGAACCATGGATAGTTCTTTTTTTTTTTCATGGATAGTTCTTTTTTTTTTTTTGAGGTGCACGGGCCTCTCACTGTTGTGGCCTCCCCTGTTGCGGAGCACAGGCTCCGGACGCGCAGGCTCAGCAGCCATGGCTCATGGGCCCAGCCGCTCCGCGGCATGTGGGATCTTCCTGGACTGAGGCACGAACCCGCGTCCCCTGCATCGGCAGGCGGACTCTCAACCACTGCGCCACCAGGGAAGCCCGGATAGTTCTTATAAATAGATTTACACACATCACATTACTCTCAAATTGGAGTAACTTCTTCATTGATTGTACAGTATTTCATTTTTCACATGTGCTGTTTGAAATTATAGTCTTTTAAAATTTTATGTCATATTCAAATAAGTTTTTAAAATACTATATTTTTCCTTCACCTTATGCTATTTTCTCATACATTCTGGCTTGCAATATTTTCTTCCTTTCTACTTTATTGTACTGATTTCTGACTATAACCTTAATAATCAGAAAAAAATATTAAAAGGCTTTAGTTCGGTTTTACACCCTTTGTCAGAGAGTTCAAAAAATAGAATCTGTCAAATATTTTTGTAATCCACTCCAATTGATGAGATAAATTTTTAAATGTATTCTGTTTTTTTAAAAATCAAATGACTTGAACAAATCAATTATTAATAGGAATTTAAAATTACCCAAAGCACATAATTTTCATGCTGTCTATTACACAGATAAGTATCTTTCTGATGAAGCTTTGTATCTTTACAATTTAGTTTTGATAAGATTTAATATTGTTTTGCATTACATCTATTTTTACACAGGATGCTAATATTAATGTAATTAGTAAATTGAATTGATATAATTCAATAAGGAACAGATTAAGTATTTTGTCATCATACTTAATAATACAATAATTTTCCCCATAGCATCTGTTAGTTAACAATTTTTTTAGATTCTGAGTGGTTTTAAATAATGGTTCATTTCCTCTAATGTCTACTAAAATGCAATTGCTAGAAAGGTATATTTGTTGAGAAATTAGAAAATAAGTGCTCTAATTAGGTTTCACATAGGGATTTATTGAATGTTCATGTAATTATCAAATAATGAGATTATTATGTTGGTGTTTCCCACAGTGGAAATATTTACTTTGTTCAAAAATATTATCTTGAAAACACTTGCATGTAGGATCGGTCTTCAAGGGTTTAGAAATCATTGAAACAATATTAATAAAAATGGAGGAACACAAAGTAGGTAAAAAATTATTAAAAATGACAGAGCAGGCTTATATTAAGTTTAATATAGTTAAACAAATAATTCTTTCCCACCTACATCCAAAAAGGGAAATAAAATAAAAAATGAAAAAAGAAGTGAGGGAAAATCCAGTTCCATGAAGTTGGTAGACTGAGCTACTTTCTACTTTCTCAATACAACTATATCTGTGCTCCAAAATATTACAAAATGATTAAATATAAAGCTCTACATATAAAATAAAGGAATTCCCTAGTGCCCGAAATAAGGAGGGAAATCATAGGTAGAGAAGGTGGTACAGGAACCCATGGGGAGAATGGACCAGCCATTGAAGACAAAACTTCAAATGCCAACACATGGACTATAGAATTGGCCATAAGCCCATAAAAGATGAGCATCTGGAATTGAAATTCTCGTGTTCATCCAGGATACTGGAAGAAGTAGCCCAAGAGTGTGTCATGAATAAAGGACAAGCAAGCCACTGCTCCCTGGCTCAAGGCATTGGCCGGGAAGTGCGTCTTCACTCTCTGGGCTGGAGATATAAATAACTAAAAACACAAGTCTCAACTACACAATATTATGGGTTCAGAATGTACAGTATCTTGATGGAATCCCAAGCCTAAAAATTAACACCACCAAGGAAACGAGATCAAGCCTGGTTTGGAACCGAACCTCTGAGATACCCGGTAAAAACAAATGTAAGCTATTTCTCTTTTCAAGGAAAATTCCTCATCTCAGGTTTCGTGTGAATCCCAAAAGAAATCAGAAGGAAACAACAACTAATCCTTGTCAGACCTGATATGCCCCTTACCTCTCAAACACACATTTACACAAAAACTAGCTGCTAATGAGCTAAAAGTAAAAAACATTAAGAAAACATGGAATCCATTTACTCTAAAGAAAGTGAGTGGCAGACTAAATAAATAGAAGGAATGGCATCCATCCCAAGAACTTGAGATGATGGAACAACTTGAAAGGGATCATAAACTGTATGTTTTTAAATGATGACAGATATGAAAGAAGAAATACAAAATATAATTAAAATAAAGCCCATTATGAAAAAAAATTTGGAAAAAGTATCTAACGGAATGTCTGGAAATAAGATATGTAGTCATTGAAATTAAGAACTTAGTGTATGCTTTGAAGAACTTAGTTTATTTTTAATTTATTTTTATTTTTTTTCTTATAAATTTATTTATTTTATTTATTTGCTTTTGGCTGCACTGGGTCTTCGTTGCTGCGTGCGGGCTTTTCTCTAGTTGCGGTGCACAGGCTTCTCATTACGGTGACTTCGCTTGTTGCAGAGCACGGGCTCTAGGCGCCCAGGCTTCAGGAGTTGTGGCTCGCAGACTCTAGAGCACAGGCTCAGTAGTTGTGGCTCGCAGGCTTAGTTGCTCCGCAGCATGTGGGGTCTTCCCTGACCAAGGCTCAAACCCGTGTCCCCTGCATTGGCAGGTGAATCCTTAACCACTGCGCCACCAGGAAAGCCCTGAATAACTTAGTTTAGGCTGAAGTAGATTATAAAGAATAGTGTGCACTAATATGCAAAAAGTCTAATACAAACACCTATTCCCTGTGAACCTACACTCTGGGAGTAAGACCATGTTTCCCTGAGGTCTTCCTCCTTATATGCACAGGGATCCAGAAGAGACCCAAGCTGAGCAGAATATATTTTCCAGATGCCCTCAACTTCATCAATCATCTTCAAGAGGGAGTCAGGTTTTCTCCAAGCAATCCTGCCAGACAGAGATCAGCGCTTGGCAACACGCACTGGATTAAAGCCAGGCTTCCTCAACTGAAGCAGCACAGATGAAAGGGGAACCTTTTCATAAATCTTCTGTACCCTCAGCACAGATTAAGAGTGGACCTTGCATCCTGAGACCAAGACCACTATTCCTAAGACCATTTACTTCCATCACCAGGGGCCAAGAGGGGACAATGCATGCAGGAAAAACCTGACTTTCCCAGATGTTCTTAACCTAGGATGAACATGGGTCCCAGCTTCCCTGAGGCGGTTTCATGTTAGGCTTCTTATCCCAGGAATTATGAATAGTGCCTTCTTCAGTCTCCCAGGGTATCCAAAAATGGGCAATACATTATTTGATTACCCTCCCTAAACTCATCAATACATCCTTTGAGTAAGTCGATTTCTTCCGCAAAAGGAGACAGGAGTGACTCAGTTTACACCTTATCTTCTGGACTTTACCCCCTGTAGGGATTGGCGTATTCTCTACTTTGCGAACCCATCCACCTTACTGTCTGAAATTAATGGACCGTTATTAGCATAATTGCTGTATCCTTCCGTACTTCTCTGAAACTCTCTGAAAGCACAACTGTCTGCTGACAACACTGTTTCCTCCACAGCCTGCTCAAGTGGTGGCTACTCTACACTTCCACTTGGGCACCCAACAGAAATCTCAAACTAGCACATCCAAAGATGAATTCCTGACCTTACTCTTAAATTTATCCTCCTACAGTCTTTTCCTCCTAAAACTCAGTCCAAAATTTGGAGATGCCTCTTCTTCTCAATTTCTCTCTTATACTCCATTCAATCTGTTGGCACATCATTTTGGCATGGTCTTCAAACATATTCAGAATCTGAGTATGTCTTGCCATCTTCTCTACACTCTGGTACCAGCTACAGGCTCTTTCTCAGCTTTCTGCAATATCTCTCTAATGGGTCTCCTTTCTTTCACTCCTGCCCCATTTAGTACACACTCAACACAGTAGCCAGAGTGATCCTGCCATCAGTTACATCATGTCACCTCTCAACCCCAAAACCTGAAAGAGCTCCTCATTTCACTGAGAATAATTGATTTCCTTAAAAATCTCACATAACCCTGCCATTTACTCCTTGACGTATCTTCCACTTCTCTTCTCTTTCCTGATTCAACTCTGGACACATGGACACCCCCCCCATCCTTAAACTCTTAAAATGGCTATTACTCTGCTTGTAGTTTTCTGCCTTGGATATTCATATAACCAACTTCTTACCTGTCTTTGGTCAATTGTTACTCACTCAATGAGACTTACCCTGATGACACTACTTAAAATTAGCACATCAAGGATACCCCTAATCTCTCTTATGTTGAGTGATAATCACTTGCAGTGATAAACCCAAAACGCAGGTCCTAATCCCTGGAATCTCTGAATGTTATCTTATGTGACCAAAGGACCTTTTCAGATGTAATTAAACGAAAGAGATTGAGATGGGAATATTATCCTGTATTATTTATGTGAACCAGGCTCTAAATGCCATCCCACGTGCACTTAAAAGAGGGAGACAGAGGGATGTTTGAATACAGAAGAGGAGAAGGACGTGTGATGATGAAAGAAAGAGATAAGGGGTCACAAGTGGACTGCAGGTGACCTCCAGAAGCCAGAACAGACCAGGAAACAGATTTTCCCCCAGAATTCTGCTGACACTCTGACTTTAACCTAGTGAAAGTGATTTCAGATATCTGTCCTCCAAGACAGTAAGAGAATAAATCTGTGTTGTTTTAAGCCAACAAATTTGTGTTAAATTGTTACAGTAGCCATAGGAAACTAATACGCAACCTAAGATATAATTTACTTTTTTGTTGTTGTGTTTTTCGTTTTTTTTTTTTCCTTTTCTCCACTAGAATGTTCCAAGAGGTCATTTTGTCCAGAGGTACAGCCCTATTTGTCAGAAAATGATTGACACAAAGCAGCTACTCAATAAATGTTAAAGAAATTTGTTAAAATCCCAGTGATTAAAACTATGACATATCCCTAATTTTAACCTGTGTATAGAATGTCTAACCATGTATTTCTATACTGTCATGTTTGTTATTTAATTGCACTCATTCTTTCAGCACTGAACATATAGTTGTCCTCCTTAAGTCTAGTTACTTTGCACATCAAGCTACAGATTAAAAATTTTTGACACAACTAGATTTATAATTTCGTTTCAGTTATTTTAAATTTAAACGTGTTTCTTTCAATTGGTATCATCACTTTAATTTCTGTATTTCTCAATTATTTTAATAAAATAAGTTTCTATGATTATATTTTACCAGGAATCCAATGTAGCACACTAACAGAAGGCAGCTCTGGTTGAAACCAGGTAGGGGCACCTGAATCCATCTAGCTACTGCCTCATGCTATCCACCAGACTTTCAGCTGTGGTCTCAGGTATTTAAAAGGACTCTGAAACTCTGTGGAAGAACTTTTAAATTCCCTGCAACAAATATTAATGATCACTTGAATATTTTTCTATAAATATGATAGTGCTATTTAACACGAACACTTGACTGGAAAAAAATGACATCATGAATACTGCTTACTTTTTAGAATATCGTCATATAACGTTAATTACATGGAAAGTCAAATGTGCATAGCTAAGGGCAACCTATATTAATTTTGAAAACTATTCTCCCTGTGGAGCCCTTAATCAAGTGCCCACAGCTATTGGGCAGATGCAATACAATAGCAAGCCATGCCCCTGGAGTTTCAGTACAGGTCTTTAGACTAATTTTGTAATTTCGAGTACATTATTTTTCTGAAGTCTTTATTTCAAACTGTGGATGGAAAGAAATTAAGTTACTTGGATTTGAGGGTTCAAATGGTTTATAGGAATTCTTTGATGTCTTGCTCATTGACTTCATCTCCTCTGAAAATTACACAGAATTTATTTGTATTTTTATTCTCTCAGACTCTCTTCTACTGACTCTGAACCCAAACTTTCTTTCTTTGAACCTGCTGCTAAACATCACAACCTCAATCAGTTTACAGAATACCTCATTTCTCTCACTTCCTTGACATCATTGTCTATTTTGAAGAGAACATAGTACATGTAAAGAGGGAAAATCTTAACAGTGCTGCAACATAAACTATAGCACCATAAATTGCTGGTTTCCATTTTATAGTGGAAAGAACACATTTTGAGAATGTGCAGTCCTGTTTCTAACTCCAGCTGCACCTCTCATTAGCTATTTAGTCTCGAAAAAGTGTCTAAACTTCTCTAATCTCTAGTTTTAACATTTTCCCCACAAAACCATTAGCTTCCTGAGACCATGAGTTATACATTTTTAAAATTAGTGCCATGGCTCTTTCCCTCCAACACATACACAGACATCCTCTCACACACATGTGAGTATGTGTGAGATGGATGGATGGATGGATAGATAGTTTATTGGGGAGTTAATGGCAGAGAGCATGCTGAGGAAGTGAGGGAAGTGACATAACGTAGGAGATTCATTGTTGAGTTGGTCACTGCTGTGGATAATTGAGGCAAAGTCAAGCCAAGAGATTCTAAAAAGCCAGAATTGTTTACTCAAGGGAACAAAATGTGGACCATTTGTCCACTGGCTCCCAAGCCCCATTGGTCGAGGGTCACTCATGGAATAGGGTAACTTCCCCACATTTCCAGATCGCACAGGCATGAGTATGAGGCACCCACGGCTGCTGAGATGTAAGTGGTTGTCAGTTGCACCATCTCAAAGATGGTTGCCATAAAAAAATGGTTAGAGTGAATTTGGGCTCCATAGATGTTAGGTGGGGCACAATAAGTGTCTGTTATAACAGAGAATATCTAGAACCTGGTGCAGATTTGGGCACCTAGTAGCCCTAATACATTTTATTTATGATGAATGAATAAGGAGTGGGGACCAATAACACCTACAACATAGAGTTACTGTGAGGTTAATTGAGAATGTAAGTAGCAGTTCTAAAATATATGAGAAATAGGCATACAGGTTCATTGAGTTTAGATACTCAAGGGTGAAAATGAAGTAATTTTTTTTCTACTTTGTAACTGGATTATTAAACAATCTCAAACCCTATTCTACCTGATGACAGAAAAACCTAACCTACCATTATGCAATCAGTTGTGATGCAGGGTGGGTAGATCTGAGGCAACCCTCTCTCTTACCAGAGTCCATGGTTATGGAGATGGGGATGGAGAGGAGGACACTTTTTCAATTTGGTATCTACAGAGGTTCCCAGGCTTCAGCCTCCCTTGAGCCTCTCACTAGCTTCTTTCTCTTAACTAAAGCCTGAAATTTTATTGGGGAGATTGGAATATTTTTTTTCTCCGCCGCATCCTGGAACCCAAACGATGTGGAAAGACCATCTCCCATTCCCATCCAATGTCAGCATCCCAATCAGATACCCCTGCTACACTGCAGAGCCCTATTCTACTCCTGCAAAGTCCTGTTCTAATTCTCCAAAATACCAGAGTTGACTTCTCTTCCTCTTTCCCCTAAGCTCTCTTTACCCCTCCTTGGTGATAGTCTATTTACCTATTCTGGGTTTGAGAAGGAAAGGTTTGAAGGGCAGGTGGTCACTGCCTCCACAAGGATAATTTTTTCTAGGAAAAATTGTGACCTCAATTCCCAAGCTAAGAGATGAGATAGATACAACCGGAGAAATTCCGTAAGGCTCAAAGTAGGAAAACTCATCAGTTACTGCTTTAACACTGTTTCCCGCTGTACCTGATGATGTATCATCGCTGTATTTTCAATACTGAATAAAAAGCATGACATACCTAAGACTGAGTAAGACTACGCGTCTAATGCACAACTGAAAGCCTTTCTTGTGGCATCTAACACCTGTTCACAAGTATTTTCAAGCAGTGGAATTTAAGGTAATGTAATTAGAACTAGTTTATAGTCTCATTAATTTCTATCAGTATACACACATGAGTAACTATCCTCAAAATATCTATTTCTTACCATGTAGGTAAAATTGTAAGTTAACAGAGGGTCTTTATAATATTTTTGGTAGTTTGCTGCAATTACGCTAATTTACAGATTAGTTGTTTATAATACAAGACGTGGGAGAGGAGAGTTAACTTATCTTCATTATAATAGATTTGCCCACCCTAACCCTTAATACTTTTCATTATTTTATTATGGAGCTAAAAATCCTAGAAAATCTTAGAGTAGAGCTTTAACAGTACTGTTTGTGGTAATGGTAGTAGAATAACTTTTATTCCCTTTGTGCTTTTCTGGATTTTCTAACATTATTTGTCTTTTTCACTTTTTGCATTCAACATTTGTTACTTTTTTTTTTTTTGTGGTACGCGGGCCTCTCACTGTTGTGGCCTCTCCCGTTGCGGAGCACAGGCTCCGGACGCGCAGGCTCAGCGGCCATGGCTCACGGGCCCAGCCGCTCCGCGGCATGTGGGATCTTCCCGGACCGGGGCACGAACCCGTGTCCCCTGCATCGGCAGGCGGGCTCTCAACCACTGAGCCACCAGGGAAGCCCTGTTACTTTTGTTATTAGAGAAAAATGATTATTAAAAATTCTAGACTCACATTTCTCGTGAATTTATGTCTGGCCTTTTACCTCTCCTCACTTCTGGCTCCTTTCTATTCCTATTTCCCATTTGCCACACTTTTATGAGTCTTTGTACCATCCACCTGCCTGAAGTGCTATTCCCTGCAGTCTGCCGCCCACATTGCCCTCTCACGGCTTATGTTTTTAAAGACAATGTCTGTGCTCATAACATTAAATATGCTGATGAGTCCTGGTACCCAGTGGGTTGACAATCCCCTGCCAACATCAACTGGCAGGCACCAGACTCTCTCCATCCTCTCAAATGGCTCTGATTGCCTCCCCATGCCGACTGAAACTGTCATTTTCATGAAGTCCCCATCGTTGCAAATTAGCTATTGCTGGCACAAGTTCACAGGCTGTTTCCAAGCCTTCATTTATGATCTGTGCATCTATTCTCTCCATTCAGACCAACATAGCCCAGAAGCTCTTCCAAGTTTGAGCCCTTGCTTATCTAGGTAACCTAACTGAAAAAAACAAATCTAAGTAGGTTTGTAGCCATGTCTGCTATCTTGCAGTCATCTTCACAGGAAAGGGTAAGCATATCTCAGCTTACCCAAGCCTTCCTAAGTTGCACTCATTCATTTCACTGACTGGGTTTATATACAGAAAGGACATGCTTTTTCTGTATCTAGGTTTATCTCAACAGTAATACTGAATGACTGATGATGGTATTAATAAGACAAAGAGTGGGGCTGAGATCAGGAGGTCAACATTACTTCTATCTCAACTATTATTTCAGTAATTGTTTGGAGACCTGGAAAAGAAAACTAAACTATTCTAATGGAAAAGAACTAAGTCTAAGAGCAGTGCCCCTCACTGCATTTTTTTTTAACTCCTTAGGAAATGTCTTATAACATTACTATTTGCTGAAGCAGTTAGCTAAGACAACATTTATTTACTATACTATGAAAATAATGAGATCAACATATAAGCTTCTCCTCCTTATATCCCCAGTCCCTCTCAGAGTTCCTGGAGGCACAGAGATGTTCAATAAACACTACGTTGATGTGAATTCTGGGAAGGCACAACTATTCAAGGAAGAAACTATATCAGAATTTATCATTCCAAATGATCAACTCAAAAATTCTCATGAGAAACCCAGATTTCACAGAACCTCTTTTAATGTTAAAAATGGAGTCGCGTGTATACTCACCTCTCTCTCCCTCTCCCCCGCCCTACCAGAGGGAGTTTTAAGATGACCTCGGTGTCGGGTGGGAAATAAAAGCGTCACATTGAAAGTGATGGGATGGTTCAAAGCCTCCAAATCACAGGTACTGCTTCATCCTGGACCAATGGAGATTGCTACTAGCTAATACTACTAGCTAACTGTCACACTGCATGCTAGAATTAGCTTACTCCACCTCTCTCTAAATTACTTAATCTATGCTATTCAAATGAACCGTGAGAATGAGAATACCCATAAACAGCTGAATGTTTTCTATTCATATTATGCAAGGAAAGAGAATATAGTCTCCATTAATAAAATACCTTAATAAAGGTAAAGTTTATTTTTAAAGTTAGCAATGCTATCTAAATAATGGAATAATAAATTTATAAGCAGGATAATTCTGTAATTCTGTTCACTCTGCCTCATATGTATTCAAACAAATGTTTTAAATAAATATCCTGTCCAACATGTGGTTATTTTGTGAGAGCCATGATTTTTCCCTAAAGTTCTTCAGCAAATTTCTTTTAATACAAAGTCTGCCTTGTGGCTTTGCATAATAATCAAGGCAAACAAAAATACTGTTCTTTAGACATACACCAAGTGATGAGTAACAGTCTCCTCTATTCCCAAGCTAGGAGAAAAATACTCACCTTTTCGCAGATGTAAACGAACATTGCCAACTTTCAATGAATCTCATTTGAAGGCTGGGTTATATATAAACCATCAGTATAACAGAGCAATTAACACTACGCCCAGGGTAGATGAATGAGTTGCTGATGCAAGACTTTGTAAATGCTGTCCCTAAGTCCTGAGTATTACAATATATATTATATAAACATATACCTATACCAGCGTACAAATGAGCAAAAACACAGACACACACACATGTACACACACATGCCGTATGTGCCATTTGGCAGACTGCTGCTAATTTTCATATGGTGATACACGGACAAGAGGAAAAACAAACATCTGCTATAGTTTATTTCTTCTTGTGAGTAGTTAAAGTAGCTCATCTTGTGACAGTGAGTCTATACGTTGGTCTTACATGTCTGGCCCAATCTTAACTTAAGCTTTTTTTCTCCCTTAATGATTTGAGAAAATGGTAAAGGCCAATTGATAAGGTGGATCATGGCACTCATGGCTCTTAAGAGGTGACGGTCTTGTTTATGGGGAAAGCAGAGAGCGTGTCTATCAGAAGGTGTGTGAACAAGACAACAGATTTCAATTCCCAGTTCTTGCTTTGGGATTCTGCTTCTCTTTATAGAAAAATCTGGAAGTAGAAAAAATATACCTACTTTCTCTAATATAAAATCTCAAGATAATCTTCTCTTTAACAGACAGCCTCTTACAGGAGACAAATAAGGACTAGCATCTTTGCTTGCTACAGTGGACCTCTGCATATAACGGGCAATGACATAGGTGGGGGAGGGGAATCAGAAGACTAGCGGTCTGAACTGGCTACCAGGGGTAAACCTAGAGCTGTGAAGCGGCTCTCTCCAAGTAAAAGAGAAAAAAAACTTTCAAAGATCAGTAAAAAAAAAAAAAAACAGTTGAAAGATCTCTCCTTGTAGAGATGATGAGAGAAAAGAAGCAATAATAATATTAGAAGTGAGTTCACTGGATGGAGTTCACTAATAGTGCAAAGATGCCCTAATGAAGGCGCATTACCCAGGTAAGATTAAGCTGAGCTAAACCATCGACTGCCTCATGACGAGTTGGGGACTGAGAGCCATTATAAGACACAGGTTAAAATAAAATTGAATTTCTTTTTCCTAAGCTAGCAAAATTGTACATTCTTCTTCCATATCTGTATGAATCACACGAAGCACAAAAATAATCTTGTAACCCAAAAGAACTAATCTTTTTTTTAAAGCTACTCCCATTTACAAAATGTACGGACTTACTGATTTTTCTTTATTTTAACATGGAGACTTTGTTTCCTTTTCTTAGTAGATTATGGTCGTTGTTGTCGACAAAGCTGCTGTGCCTATTCCGTCCTCTAGAAAGGGAGAGGTTTTGGTTGGATGTATGTCCCTGGCTGCTGTGGGGCAGCATAGGGAAAATAGTCTGCTTATTTTTGGTAAAATGAAACTGAACTAAACCCCTGTTTCTGTTGGCAGAGGGAAGGGAGATCCGAACTCTAATGAAAAGAGTCAAAGAAAGGCAATGTGCTCAAGAGGGGACTTCGACTTGGCTCTTAAGAGGATGAAGGAGAAAGCTGACAATGAACGAGAGCCACTTTGGTCACCATCTGTTACTAGTTATTTCCCTTCTCTCAACTTGACATGTTTTTCTTTTCCTGTCTGTGCCAACAGAGAGATTCTGTTGTTTGAACTATCTACTAGCCTCTCTTTCATTTAGTATTATCACCTGATTTTCCTCAGGGTACCACTCTCCTCTACTCTCAGGCTATGTGGCTTAGATGGGACTGAACTCACAGCCAGTTCCAGGGGGTCAAACACATGACCTAGATTTGGTCAACTGCAGTCACAGGGATCAGTTTAGGAATGGATCAACCAGCCAAAAACGCAGAGGTTGGTTCCAAGGCTTTTCCTGGAACCAGTGGGTATCAGACCTTCTCTTTCTGCTGAGGTCCTTAAGCTGGTAGCATTTAGGTCTGGAGCTTTGAAAACTATATGGGGAGAGAATCCTTCAGAACAAAACCTATGAAGAGAGGAATCAGAACCAAGATATAACATATGTAAGAAAAACAAATTCCTGGTGATGCTGTTTGAGAATCTTAATCCAGCTATTCTGGAAATTAACCTTGACTATTTCAGTAATGTGAGCCATGTACCTTTCTGTTTTGTTTAAGACAGACTGAGTTGTATTTCTGTTACTTGTAACCCAAGAATTATGTTAATAAACCATAGAACTGATACAAATAATGTAAGATTAAAATTATAGAAATTTGTCCCTAGATAAACAAACAAACAAAAAA
This sequence comes from Globicephala melas, assembly GCF_963455315.2. Classification (NCBI taxonomy): domain Eukaryota; kingdom Metazoa; phylum Chordata; class Mammalia; order Artiodactyla; family Delphinidae; genus Globicephala; species Globicephala melas. Next base: position 6,149,639 of record NC_083318.1, read on the forward strand.
CCCCAAATAAAACTATCAAAGGCACTGCAGGGTAACAAAAAACAAGGAGGTTCAGGAGGGAAATCAACCCTCAGATTAAGGGAAGGCATAAGGGAAATTTCTTAATTTTGCAGTTTTTAATCTGAGGGTTTCTAGCCTATGCCATATGGGATGGCTCAATCGCTGATAAAAAGCCTGCAATCTTTCTGCTTTCAGGCAATCACAACTGCTGGAAAATGAAGGGAAAATTCCAAGAAAGGTAGACTCATAGATAGGAGCCTTAAATTCTCCGTGTAAACTACACTCAAATCCCTGGCTCATTCCAGACTTCAGGCAGCCCAGGGCAAGAATCAAAGAACTGAGGTGAGATTTGATCTGCCACCCAAGAGAGAGTTTGCAATTTGGTTCCAAACTAATTAACTGATGGCTAAAAGAACAACACAAAGCAACACTCTTCAGGGGAATATAACAGAATCCACAATTTTTACAACCTAATATTCACAATGTCTAGGAGACAATACAAAATTTGACCTTCAATGGAAATCAATGTCAAGATATAAGATTTTTGAATTCACAAAGACTTTAAAGCATGTATTATAACTATGCTTATGATGTAAAGAAAAATATGCTTATGATTAATAGAAAAATTAGAAGAAGAATATAAATGGTAAAAAAGAACTCAAACAACTTACTATGAGGGAGAAAGAGTAGAATTCCATAAAATAAATAAAGGATGAGTAAACTGAGTGGAAAAATCAGCATCTCATATAGACTGGGATATATTTCTTCTTGTCCCAGCAACATTTAGTTATGATAAGCTTATTCCAGCAATTAGTTTATACTTGTTATATTCTTCATTTAAAACATAGTGAGTCCAGTAGTCATTGAATACATTAGTCTGTAAATGCACTCTAACTTCTTTATTACCTAGGATAAACTTTACAAAAAAATAAAAGAGTAAAATTCACTTAAGTCAGAATTGTCATTTTAGCTTTTGTCATTCCTACAGTTTAAGTTGATTTAAATCCATTTTGGCACAGAGAGGATAAATAAGTAAATATCTTAAAGTAACAGTAGAAAAACTAATTTTAAAACGTCTCAAAAGACGAAAAGATATAAGTGATAATGTAATATCTCTCTCATGAAAGCACTTTTGCAACATTACAGAAAAAGTGAATTTTACCAGTTCCAAGGGAAAGGCAAAGGATCATGGTTGTAAAACACATAGGCATTAGAATCAAAAAGATATCGATTTAAGTCCCAGATACACTATTTATTAGCTACGTGAACCTGGGCATATTCCTTAGCTTTTCTGAACTCCAGGTAGCTCATTCTCAGAATAAGAATGTTGGCAATTACCCTAACCAGTTTCTTTTTTCTCAGGGAACCTATAGCTACATTAACTGATAATAGTGGCTGTGTATCTTAACATCTCTCAGGATACAGTTTAGACAATTATTTGGGAATACCCTATTGGCCAGTGATAAAAAAATTATATGATTCTTTTAAAAAAGAGGTCAATTTGAAAATAAAGTAAGGCAAACACGTTTTCTTCATCACACTATACATAGCAAGCCACTTCCCTTGTAATGGTGTCAATAGTTGTTTCATTCTTTGTGATGAAAAGTATACTATATCGTTCTACTGGTAAGAAGTATGACAATACTGAATCCAGTTTTAACATGGCGATTTTCACATGTATATACTTTTTGTCTAGGTTTCATAATTATTAAAAGGACACAGCTCAGTTTGAATAGTTCCTCATAGGATCAACCAGACTGACACACTTCCTTTTGAATATCTGCCTTTAAAAAAATCTGCTGAATAAAAACAACTTATAAGTATCCTAGTTCCCTCTTCTCCTACAATGTGTTCTTGGCTAATTCCCCACATCCCCCTGATGTGCCACTTTGGAATGATTTACAATCCTCTTCTTCCCTCTTTGTCAATAACTTCAGTATGTTGCTACTCCTTCATCTGGTACGGGAAGCAGAGAGCAGCTCTGTTCATGAACACTCGTGAGAGGAAAAGCCAAAATACTCATCCCTCCCCCACACCCATACATTTTTTAAAAAAGAAAGAATTATAGTCTAATGAAAAAATACAGCTGTTTGAGACTTTCAAAATTCTAGCCATAGTGTTGAAATGACATTCCTTCAATTACATATGAATCATCATTTTTGTAGAGGGAAACAGACGCACAAAAGAGTATAGCACTTTCTCTGTGAAATGGCTTAATAGCTCAGGAATTCCCACAGCCTGTCAGCTCCTGCATTAGAACTCTTCAATAAAACACAATGGCTCATTTATCTCTGCCTTCAGATTGGATGATTATCAACAGGACCCCTGAGGTCTTCTGAGGTATCCCTGTGAAAACTGGAACTGTAGTTGGCAATGAAATTGTCGTAATCATTAAAAGGGAAGTGAAGGGCTTCCCTGGTGGCGCAGTGGTTGAGAGTCCACCTGCCAATGCAGGGGACACGGGTTCGTGCCCCGGTCCGGGAAGATCCCACATGCCGCAGAGTGGCTGGGCCCGTGAGCCATGGCCGCTGAGCCTGCGGGTCCGGAACCTGTGCTCCGCAACGGGAGAGGCCACAACAGTGAGAGGCCGGCGTACGGCAAAAAAAAAAAAAAAAAAAAAAAAAGGAAGTGAAGGTTGGAAACTGACCCCAAGGAATGACTATTTCAATAGATCCCTGACTCTATAAATTTATGCTCATAGGCTGGCTGAACGCTAGACAGAGTGGAAGTAAATTTTTATTTCATCATGACAAGGCATTATGTACAAAGAGCATAAAAGCATGCAGCAGCAATTCGTAGATTATTTTTGTGTCCATGGGACACTACCTGTCTATTTGGTACAAAACCAAACAGTTGAAAATATCTTAATCATATACATATATATGTGTGCACGCACACGCATACAGCATTAACGATAGCCACAATTGGATTGTGTGTTACCATTTTTTATGAGTTTTAATTATTCAAGTGTGTTATCTGCTTAATGACAGAGCCCAAAATTATTAAAATAGAAATAAGGGAATTAGTTCACATGAGACCAAAAATATAAGCATAAGTATAATGATAAAATAAGTATAACCATAATTATAAAAGTATAAATGTATATCATAATTATAATTATAAAAGTAAAATATTACATAATTATAATAAACTTAGAATTAATAGTTCTACTTTCCTGATTTTGAAAGTGATTCAGGCTTATTATCAAAACATTCCAATAATAATCTTATAAAATACAAGATGAAAATCCTACATAATCTTCTCTGCCTAAAGTAAATCACTGTTAATAATGTGATTCATATCTTTCCTGACTTTCATTATTGTCACACAAGTATGCATATTATTTTAAAACCAAATAATACAGATTATGCTATAAATAATGGTTCCCAGAATCTTTTAAAAAACCATGACTAAACATACACACAGACACACACACATGCACACACAAGACATTTTAAAAATTAAGAAGATATTTATGTACTGATGTACAACATATGATTTTTTCCATAAGTACATGGATATCTAATTAATTTTTTGACAAGTTATATTGTGTTCCATTTAATGGCTGGTATACAAATTATCTAATTATTATCAGTGCAATTTAAGTCACATATATTTTTATTTTAAGACTTGCTCTGTATGTAAAGGAAAGCATAGCTGAAATTTTGATATTGTCAAATGACCCTCCTAAAAGAGGTAGTATGACTTCAGAAATGTATAAAATGGCCTACTTCTCTATATCTTCCAAACTATGCATTGATCTTTTTTCACTTTTGCTAAACTGATAGGTGATAAATATCTCAAATGTATCTTTTATATATTTATTTATATGCCTTATATTATTACTAAAACTGGGACCTTTCTATGTGCTTACTAAATATTATTATTTCTTCTATGAATTGCTCATTTTTATCTACTTTTTCTATATACGTTTTCCATAAAAATGAAACCCTGACTACCTGATTTTCTGCATAACATGTGATCTGATATACACAACGCCTATATTCATTTTTCACTGAAAGTGGATGATAAAAAATTTGATATCAGTTGATACAATAAATATTTATTTATTACAAAAACCATTTATTGGACACTGGTCTCTCCTTAGAAAAATATTAGGTGCTGAATACATGAATGTAAATAACTTTAAACCAGAATTAGGCAAGTCTCTCTTGAAAAAAATGATTTCTCACATCACCTGAATAAAAGTAACTATTTAATTCCCCTAAGTTGTTTAACAGAACCTGAAAAAAAGGCACAATATTCAACTTTGGCCTTTTATTTTATTTTTTATATTTATTATTATTATTTTTTTTTGCGGTACGTGGGCCTCTCACTGTTGTGGCCTCTCCCATTGCGGAGCACAAGCTCTGGACGTGCAGGCTCAGTGGCCATGGCTCACGGGCCCAGTCGCTCCGCGGCATATGGGATCCTCCCGGACTGGGGCACGAACCCGTGTTCCCTGCATCGGCAAGCGGACTCTCAACCACTGCGCCACCAGGGAAGCCCAACTTTGGCCTTTTATTGGTGTTCTGTGCAGATTGCTTGCAAATCTCAGACATCATCTGCTGCCCTCTGCCTTTACGGAAACATATTGCCTTCCACGTAGTCCTATAACCCGTAGAAAGGGACCTGCCTCAGTATCCTTGCCTGGCTCAGTTGTCATCTGACATTAACCCATAGGAAGTGTGGCCTCTGTGTGAACTTGGTGGTGGATTCAAACCACAGCAGCTGGGGTCCTTCATCCGTCATCCTCCCCATAGTAGGAGATCTGAGTGGTGCATCTTCATGGCTGCAGGAGGATATCCCTCAACTTTTGTTGGTTGTATCCTGGAAAGGTGTAAAGGCCAGCAAGTTCAAAATAGTGGCTAAAGTCAAAGTACTGTTGCAGGATTGGAATCACAGTAGAATCCAATGACAAGAAAGAAAAAAAACAGTGGAAATAAGTGCTCTTTTCATTTTTTAGCTGTAGTTTCGGAGCAGACAGAAGCGATGAGAATAGGGTAACGAGGGGAGCAAAAAGCCCTATGTCAGTTCTGGGACACAGAACTGACAGGGAGCTACCTGCCCCTGGTAGCAGTAGTAGATAGATCCATAATCAAGTCGTGAACAGGTCTTCAGAGTTACAAAAAGTACAGTGACAGATACTTTTTCTTCTGAACAGTCTTTCCAAGCACTCTTTCCCAGTTGAGTTGAAGTCACTGCCACAACACGAACACCAGGACCCAGTGTTATGTTCATAGGTTTAAGTATTAAAAAAACACCGAGCCATCTGTGCTCTGCCATTTTCCATTATGTTAATTCAAGATGACAGCTTCTTTGGTGAAACAATTTTTTTTCTGTTTTACTTGCATACTGTGCCCCATGATGATTATCGTAGACATTATTTCACATGGGGTGGTCCACAGTCATTTAACACCTTCTATCACATTGGGATCTCTGGATAAGGACTCATTAATTAGGTGGACAGAAGATAAATGTTTCTGTAACAATGGCAAGGAGCCAGGGCTTACTCCTCCCAGGTGTTCAGAGAAGTTGCTAGAACCCAATCCATCCTCAGAGAATGACTAAGATCCGTTCAAGATGGGGAAACACTGACATGGAAGAATGCTATTTTATTTTATTATTTTTTAAAACATCTTTATTGGAGTATAATTGCTTTACAGTGTTGTGTTAGTTTTTGCTGTATAACAAAGTGAATCAGCCATATGCTTACATATATCCCCATATCCCCTTCCCTCTTGCATCTCCCTCCCTCCCACCCTCCCTATCCCACCCCTCCAGGTGGTCACAAAGCACCGAGCTGATCTCCTTGTGCTATACGGCTGCTTCCCACTAGCTATCTATTTTACTTTTGGTAATGTATATATGTCCATGCCACTCTCTCACTTCATCCCAGTTTTTTTCAAATAATCATTAAAAATAATGATGGATTTACTTATTCAGATGAAATTCCTTTAAATAAATCTCCCCAAAGAGTTACTAAGTAATGGTCTTGGAGTATTTCCAATTCTGGGCTGACACAGCTTCCTGGAGAGTCTAGTAAATGTTTTGAGGGATTCCCATATTAGGGTCACTTCATTAGGACCTAACTAACATCAATAAAGGTACTCATAAAATATACTAGAACTGGCATTCATTTGGAGAAAATGAGAGGGTCTTTTATGTCTAGGAAATGAAATTCTTTGAACAAGAAAGGTTTTCACTCATATGTTTCTCTTTACTGAGGTCTTTTATATATCTCAAGTAGTATGACTTTCTTTTTTTAACTGTCAATGTTTGGGATTTTTTAAAATAAATTTATTTTATTTATTTATTTTTGGCTGTGTCGGGTCTTCGTTGCTGCTCGTGGGCTTTCTCTAGTTGCGGTGCGTGGGCTTATTCTGGTGGCTTCTCTTGTTGTGGAGACGGGCTCAAGGTGTGCAGCCTTCAGAAGGTGTGCAGGCTTCAGTAGTTGTGGCACGTGCGCTCAGTAGTTGTGGCTTGCAGGCTCTAGAGCACAGGCTCAGTAGTTGTGGCACACAGGCTTAGTTGCTCCACAGCATGTGGGATCTTCCTGGACCAGGGCTCGAATCCGTGTCCCCTGCATTGGCAGGTGGATTCTTAAACACTGCACCACCAGGAAAGTCCGTCTGTGATGTTTTGAATCAATTTTTGTTTGACAATCAGGACAACAAAATTTAGTTTATGATGATTCATATTCTGTGAAGTTTTTGTTTTTTAAAGATACATCTCCAAAATAAGGCTTTACCTTGATGTAAGGTACCTTGTATGGTACTTGGTGACAGCCGTGAAAACCAGTCAAAGGTGGCTGATTAGAAAGTTGCCTGAAATTGTCTACAAAAACGAAATTTGGGGGATTTCGTGAATTTGTGTATCATGTAAATATATTCTAAGTCATAAACCTTACTGAAACAAGTTTTAGAAAATCAAGTCACTTAAAAATTTCAGCTATTGGGAACACTACACAACTATAAGGACTGGCACTGCCCTAGCAGACCATGAACAGAGACATTCCATAGAATGGGGAGAAAAATGCTTTGATTTTTCAGGAAAATATTCTTCCTCTTTGCCTTACATCTGAGATATAAACTAACATGTTGATGTTTAAATTCTACTGTAATCATACACTTATTCTTAAATGTTGTAAATGAATCAAATACTACGAACAATTCTATGCTTGGAAAAATGCCTAAAAGTGAGACCCAGATGTGTATTGTGCCACTTCAAATGTTGATTACACAGTATTTGAAATAGGAATGTGTATCATTGTCAAAGGATGTGTATTATTATCAGCCTCTTTATTTCATCTTCACTGTGTCCTGTTTAGCCACCAGAATAAAAACTCAAAAGAATTAGCAATTGCTTGCCAAATCCCATGTCTTCTCCAGGCATTTGAAAATAAAACTACCCCAAATTTTATGGCTTGCCATTTTTCAGCACTTACCAATTATATTTTGAGCTATATTTTTTTTTACCAGTGAAGAAGTGATACCAAAAAAGCCACGATGTTTAAAACTTCTCTTTTCCTCTCCTTTTCAAAGTGCAACTCTTTTAAAAGGAAAGCATATTTGTCTTTATAATCTCTTGACACCTTCCTTTCAAAGAGGAGTTTCAATTTTTATGTTTCCAATGTTATTCTTAAAGCTGTATGTCATTGCATCATTTTTTAAAATTCCTACCAGAAGAGATACCCTGGATTTCTCTTTGACTAATAAAACACACTTTGTAATCAAAGTAAGCTAAGAGATGTTCCTCAGATATCTTTTTTTTTTCTTTTTTTTTTTTTTTTTTTGCGGTACGCGGGCCTCTAACTTCTGTGGTCTCTCCCATTGCAGAGCACAGGCTCCGGACGCGCAGGCTCAGCGGCCATGGCTCACGGGCCTAGCCGCTCTGCGGCATGTGGGATCTTCCCGGACGGGGGCACGAACCCGTGTCCCCTGCATCGGCAGGCAGACTCTCAACCACTGCGCCACCAGGGAAGCCCCCTCAGATATCTTTTGATTTAGAACCTAGGAAAGCAGTAATATCTGCTATAGATTATAGAGAATTCTGGGGACTAATAGGAAGAAGAAATTCAGAGGTAAGGTAAATAAGAACTGGATTATGGGGTACAAAGACACAAAAGTTCTTTTATACTTTGTCATATATTAATTTATTTAACAAATATTTGGTGAACTCTCACTAGGTTTCAGGAACTGTGTGGGAACATATGTTCTCCGGTATTTAAACTAAGAGAATAAGAGTATATCGTTATTGTTAATAGCATAGATGAATGAATGATACAATAAATATGTAGATTTCCCTTTTGTTGATTGTGGCATTAAGATAAATTCTTTCTACAGATGTTTTAGAAATTGGATTGTTGGTCAAATATAAACCATTGCTTCACTCATTCACACTTAAGAATAACATTTGTCATTCCTTATTTTCCTGAGGTCACTTTCAATTTTAAGTGTCAAAATGAAGTGTAGCATATTGTCAGTTTTACAGAATAGTAATGGTAATCATCTTAAAAATAGAGATACGATCCTCTAATGAGTTTGCCGTGAAATTCTTATCAGAGTGACTTTGTTTGAATCTGTTTGTTTTTTATAATTAAAAAGGGATTAATCTCCAAAATATAAACACAGCTCATGCAGCTCAATATCAAAAAAACCCAACAACCACCCAATCAAAAAATGGGCAGAAGACCTAAATAGACATTTCTCCAAAAAAGACATACAGATGTCCAAGAGGCACATGAAAAGATGTTCAACATAGCTAGTTATTAGAGAAATGCAAATCAAAACTACAATGAGGTATCACCTCACACCAGTCAGAATGGCCATCATCAAAAGGTCTACAAACAATAAATGCTGAACAGGGTGTGGAGGAAAGGGAACCCTCCTACACTGTTGGTGAGAATGTAAATTGGGACAGCCGCTAAGGAGAACAGTGGAGGTTCCTTAAAAAAGTAAAAATAGAGCTATCATATGATCCCACAATCCCACTCCTGGGCATATATCCAGAGAAAACCATAATTTGAAAAGATATATGCACCCCAATGTTCACTGCTGCACTATTTACAATAGCTAAGACATGGAAGCAACCTAAATGTCCATCAATAGTTGAATAGATAAAGAAAATGTGGTACATATATACAATGGAATATTACTCAGCCATAAAAAAGAATGAAATAATGCCATTTGCAGCTACTTGGATGGACCTAGAGATTATCATACTAAGTGAAAGTAAGTCAGACAGAGAAAGACAAATATGATATCACTTATATGCAGAATCTAAAAAAATGATCCAAGTGAACTTACTTATAAAACAGAAACAGACTCACAGACTTAGAAAACAAAGTTATGGTTACCAAAGGGGAAAGGTTGGGAGGAGGGATAAATTAGGAGTTTGGGATTAACATATACACAGTACATATTTAAAACAGATAACCAACAAGGATCTACTGTATAGCACAGGGAACTCAATATTCTGTAATAAACTAAATGGGAAAAGAATTTGAAAAAGAATAGGTATATGTATATGTATAACTGAATCATTTTGCTGTATACCTGAAACTAACACAACATTGTAAATCAACTCCAATATAAAATAAAATTTTTATAAAATAAAATTTTTTTAACTTTTTTTCACCCAAAAAATATAAAAATATATTTTCTCTGAGTATAACCATAGGACAATACATTTAAAAGAGCGGTTTCCACTCAGGTTGAATAAGCATTTATATAGACAGGATGTAAATGTGCCACCTAGCTTTGTTTCAGAGCAGATGAGCCAGTTACTAGAATTACGTGTGTTTTCAAACCTACTCATCTCTGACCAGAATACAATCTCCCATGATCACTATTTAAAATTTTAATGTGGACAACGTTCATCATTACTTTTCCCCAAATATGGTTATCTCTTATGTAATGGAAAGGATTCTTTTAATAGAAATCCCATTCCTTTATTTCTATTCCATTTAACTTCATTCCCTGCACCTTTGAGTTCATACTTGTTTATTTTGTTGTTGCTTAAATATAATTAAGGTAGAGACTATTTTTAAAGTAAATTAACTAGTTTATTACTATTGCTCTTGATGGTACCTCAGATTGTTGTCTTGGCTTTTATCTCACATTAATCTCTTTAGGTCATTTTATATTCTATCTGTCTTGCTGAAATGTGGACTTAGTGTTACTGATACTCAAATCAAAATCTCCTTTGCAGAACTGTCTTACATTTGCTCCACCAGCATACATCCAACTGCCTTCCAGGACCTCTACTTAGACATTGCACACATTTCTAATCTCCACAAGTCCAAAACTAAAGCCATTACCTTCACCCAAATGTATCAAAACTCTATTTCTTCCAGAATTTCCCATTTTGATTTGTAGCCCAACCACAATCTCTGGTCACAAAGCCAAACTACTGGAAATCATTTATCATGATAAGGGTGTCAGTTTATAAGCTAGTTGACATAATTGATAAACTCCTCGAACTTGATAGCCTAACTTAATACAATTTATTTCTCACTCTCATCACAGTAAAAAACAGGTATTCCTCCTGGCTTGTAGCCCTTCTGCAATATTGACTCAGAAATGTAGATTCCTTATATCTTTTGTCTCCAACTTTAACTTTTGGCTCCCAAAGTCACTATGAGAGTCAGCTCCATACAGGAAGTCAATAGAGGTAGAAAGCATAGAGATTTTTTCTTCAGTGGCTTTTATGGACCAAGTGTAGAACAACATGCAAGTTTTCTGCCATAATTTTATTAATTAGATCTCTCTCTGTGCATGACTATACCTAATTGCATGGCAGTTGCAAAATTTAGGCACCTGTGTGTCCGGAAGGAAAATAAAATGGGTTTTGATAATTACATACAAGTATCTACTCCATCATCATACAGTCTTCTCCAAAATCTCCCCAGCTAATTTCCAAATATCTTTCTCAATGTTTAGGTGGCTGACTCACTCACTCTCTCATTCTCATTCTCTCTCTCATTCTCTCTCTCTCTCTCTCTCTCTCTCTCTCCCCCACACACACACCTCTTAACAATTACAATGGGTTTTTAATTGGTCTGTAAAATAGAATTATAATAGTGTCAAAATTTCAAGTTTATTTTAAGAAATAAAGATGATCCATGTCACATTCCTTGCATATAATAGCGTTTAATAGATGGTAGCTATTCATCATTATCAGATGCTACATCATTTGGTTCCCATGTGGATCAAGAGATGCTTGAAGATGCTGTACATGTTTCAACAACTTAGTATCCACCTATCTGTTCTATAAGATTTAAAGATTCTTTTGATAGTGAACACAACAAAATGACACTAAGATAGGTCAAAGGGAGAACTGTCTGTTATACATCTCCAAACAAAAGAAAGCTGCCAAGGAAGGCTACAAAGGCACTTTCACCTGAGAACTGAGCAACAGAAGATTGGAGCTCCAGGGGGAAGCCTACATACAGCAAGAGGGACTTATGGTTACCAAAGGGGATAGTGGGCGTGGGAGGGAGAAATGAATTAGGAGTTTGAGATTAACAGATACACACTACTATATATAAAATAAACAACTAGGATCTACCGTAGAGCACAGGGAACTATACTCAAGATCTTGTAATAACTGATAATGGAAAAGAATCTGGAAAAGAATAAGATATATATACATAATATCTGAATCACTTGGCTTTACACATGAAACTAACACAGCATTGTAAATTAACTATACTTCAATAAAAAATTAAATATCGACTTCATTGTTAAAAAAAAGAGGGATGGGGTTAGCTAGGTTTCCAGGGCTCCCTATAGATGGACTAATTTGAATAATTTTGCAGGCTCTGGGGAACAGAGGAGTGCTCTCTCGTTTTCTGGTACCTGGCATTGGGCAATTAGGGCAGGTGCATAGTGGCCCCCAGTGTGAGAGCCTGATAAGGGAGTGTGGACTTCAGCTGGTCAAGAAGAATTGACTGGCTCCTAGTCAGGGCTTCAAAACTGGGTCAAGACAAAAAAAAAAAAAAAAAACTATTTAAATATATTACAGAGTCCTTGGTTAAAAAACAAACAAACAAACAAAAAACCTGTTTATCTTTTAAATAGAATGAAATTAATGTACTGGGAAAATATTATTCAACATTATTTCTTAGATCTTGTGCTTAGCATTAATGTTTGGCTAGACTGACATCAGTGATGAATTTAAATAGTTATTGCAATGCCTTTTATTAGAAATCTATTAGGAGATAGTGATATATTACTCAATATGTCTAATTTTCAGTAACCTTTTAAAATTCCAGAAGATTTTAAAAATAATGGATTTTCACTTCTGACCATAAGTTAACTCATGTTTTTTTGTGTCATGTTAGACAATGTCTCCAGACTCTCACCTTCATCATCTGATGCAGAAAACATCATGTGCTCAGCTTTCATATCAATTGCATCCATTTCACATTTAACCAATCAAAAAGTATTCATACTAAGTCTCCATTTGCCATACATTCTTTCTATTTCAGTGGTAATTAGCAAATGGAAACATAGTCACTGGTCTCAACATCTGTGAAAGATAATGGACATCCAAGAGGAAAACACAGTTATTTTATTTTATTGTGTATCATGCATCCTAATTTTGACTCGTTTTCACTCTTAATCATTTAGGATGCCTTGCACAATTCCATCTGCTACATAGAGCTGGCATGGTGGTCCCCTTGGAGTCAATGTGCATTTCTATTATGTCTCCCTCATCTTGATAGCAGAAAGAAGAGAAACCATTTTCATCTCTCCTAATGCCAGACACCTGTTTCAATTATCTGCTTTGGTTCATAAAATTCAGTCATTTCCAGGATTATTATAAACTTACATTGGGAACAATTCTGGCAGAAGACACACTTTCATTTGAAGCTCTTGCTTCTGGATCCACCTTTGTACCATTCACTGTCCCGTTGCTGCCAGCTCTTTCTCCTCAGTCTTCATCTATTTTTTCCCCCTAATTTTCACTACTGAGTTACCTCCCTATTTAGGAATACTTTAAGATTTCCTTGTTTGACATATGATATATTCTCTGTTATGGTAATGATGAGATTGAGCTGAAAAGATCTTGGTTTAGAGTATGTCCAAGAAAACCTTATACTACAGAGCAGTTTACAAAAATTATGGCAACCTAGATAACAATAATATTACCTGTATTAATATGGTGCTTTTATGTAACTTCCTTATACATATATCAATTTATTTGACTTTTACACATCTTGTGAGCTAAGTAGGTCAGTATAGTTTTTCCCATTTCATAGATGAGGGCTGAGGCTGAGACAGGTTAAAAGAGCTGCTGAAAGGTCATTGCTTTTTCTATTAGTTATCATGAAATCATGTCTAATTCTTTGATATCTTAAGAAATCTGAAATAACTAATCTAACCAATCTTTTAAAATAAAATGATATATTATAATAAATGTCAGAATAGGTAAAATGAAATATTCATAATTCAAATTGATTCTTAATAATCCTTAGTCAAAAACCACATGGAAATTCTATATCTAAGATATTTGCCAAGTGTCTTTGATTTGTAGTAAATAAATTTAAGTCCTTTGATCAGAGTAAATAAATTATAAAATATAATTCTACACCTGAGTTTCCAGTCCCATAAATGCTATCTTGTGTACTTCTTTGAAATTAAAAAGAGAACATAGTGCTATAAAGAAATGAAAACATGGTACTATTTATTGTAAATCACATTACCTATCAGTGAAGGTAACTGTTGATACATTTTTACTTTTAGATTTTTTTATGATGCTATAAATTATTTGTATAACTGATGCAATATACTGTTTGAACAAACCTGTCCTCTATATAAATATAATCATATAAAACCAAAAATATTAAACATGGATGAGCTCAGGATGGTGGAGTAGAAGGACGTGACCTCACCCCCTTCTTATGAAAACACCAAAATCACAGCTAACTTCTGAACAATCTTCAACAAAAAAATGCTGGAACCTACCAAAAAAGATACCCTACCTCCAAAGACAAAGAAGAAACCACAATGAGATGGCAGGAGTGGTGCAACTGCAATAAAAATTAAACCCCAGGCCTGCCAGGTGGGCAACCCACAAACTGGAAAACAATTATACCACAGAAATGATCCCACAGGAGTGAAAATTCTGAGCCCCACGTTAGGCTTCCCGGCCTGAGGGTCTGACAATAGGAGAAGTCCCCTGAGAAACTTGCTTTGAAGGCCAGTGGGGTTTGATCACAGGAATTCCACAGGACTGGGGGAAGCAGAAACTCAACTCTTGGAGGGCACACACAAAGTCTCATGAAAATGAGGACCCAGGGGAAAAAAGCAGTGACCCCATAAGAGACTGAGCCAGACCTACCTGCCTAGTACTGGAGGATCTCCTGCAGAAGTGGGGGGTGGCTGTGGCTCACTGTGGGGACAAAGAAACTGGCCGCAGCAATTCTGGGGAGTACTCACAGGTGTGAGCCCCCCCAGAGCCCACCACTAGCCCCACCAAACAGCCTGTCGGCTCCAGTGTTGGGTGACCTTAGGACAAACAGGGCAGGAACACAGCCCTACCCATCTGCAGACAAGTGGCTTACAGTCTCCCTGAGCACAGCCCTGACCACCAGAGGGACAAGACCAACTCTACCCACCACTGGGCAGGAACCAGACCCTCCCATCAGGAAGCCTGCACAAGCCTCTTAGCCTCATTGACCAGACGGAAGACAGCAGAAGCAAGAACAACAATTCTGCAGCCTGCGGAAGAGAAACAGAAATCACAGAAAGTTGGACAAAATGAGACAGCAGAGGAATATGTCCCAGACGAAGAAACAAGATGGAACCCCAGAAGAACAACTAAGTGAACTAGAGATAGCCAAACTAAGGAAAAATAATTCAGAATGATAGTGAAGATGATCCAAGATCTCAGAAAAATAATTGAGGCAATGATCAAGAAGATGCAAGAAATATTTAACATAGACCTGAAAGAACTAAAGAACAAACAAACAGAGATGAACAACACAATAACTGAAATGAAAAATACTCTAGAAGGAATCAGTTGCAAAATAAGTGAGGCAGAAGAACGGATAAGTGACCTGGAAGACAAAATGGTGGAAATCACTGCTGCAGAACAGAATACAGAAAAAAGAATGAAAAGAAATGAAGACAGTCTAAGAGACTTCTGGGAAACATTAAATGCACGAACATTCATATTATAGGGGTCCCAGAAGGATAACAGAGAGAGAGAAAGGACTTGAGAAAATATTTGAAAAGATAATAGATGAAAACTTCCCTAACATGGGAAGGGAAACACTCACCCAAGTCCAGGAAGCACAGACAGTACCAGGCAGGATAAACCCAAGGAGGAACATGCCAAGACATATAGTAATCAAATTGACAAAAATTAAAGACAAAGAAAAAATATTAAAAGCAATGAGAGAAAAGCAAAACATAACATACAAGGGAACTCCCATATGGTCATCAGCTGATTTCTCAGCAGAAACTTTGCAGGCTAGAAGCATGATATACTGAAAGTGTCCAAAGGGAAAACCTACAACCAAGAATACTCTATTGAGCAAAGCTCTCATTCAGGTTTGATGGAGAAATCAAAAGCTTTACAGACAAACAAAACCTAAGAGAATTCAGCACCACCAGACCAGCTTTGAAACAAATGTTAAAGGAATTCTCTAAGTGGAAAAGGAAAGACCACAACTAGAAACAAGAAAATTACAAATGAAAAAGCTCACCAGTAAAGGCAAACATAGAGTAAAGGTAGGAAATCATCCACACACAAATATGATAACAAAATGAGCAATTATGAGGAGAGCACAAATGCAGAATATTGGAAATGCATTTGAAATTAAAAGACCAGCAACTAAAAACAATCTTGTTTATGTACAGACTGCTGTATCAAAACCTCATGGTAAACGCGAATTGAAAATCTACATACATACACACACAAAAAAAGAAAAAGCAATCCAAACATAACACTAAAGTTAGTCATCAAATCACAAGAGAAGAGAACAAAAGAGGAAGGGAAGAAAAAAACCTACAAAAACAAATCCAAAACAAGTAACAAAATGTCAGTAAGAACATACTGATAATTACGTTAAACGTAAATGGATTAAATGCTCCAACCAAAAGACACAGACTGGCTGAATGGATACAAAAATGAGACGCTTATATATATGCTGTTTACAAGAGACCCACTTCAGATCTAGGGACACATACAGACTGAAAGTGAGGGGATAGAAAAGCACAGTCCATGCAAAAGGAAATCAAAAGAAAGCTGGAGTAGCAATACCCATATCAGACAAAGTAGACTTTAAAGACTATTACAAGAGACAAAGAAGGACACTACATAATGATCAAGGGATCAATCCCAGAAGAAGACATAACAACTGTAAATATATGTGCACCCAACATAGGAGCACCTCAATATATAAGACAAATACTAACAGCCATAAAGGGAGAAATCAACAGCAACACAATAATACTGGGGGACTTTAACACCCCACTCATAGCAATGGACAGATCATCCTGACAGAAAATCAATAAGGAAACACAGGCCTTAAATGACACATTGGACCAGATGAACTTAATTAATATTTACAGAACATTCCATCCAAAAGCAGCAGAATACACATTCTTCTCATGTGCACATGGAACATTCTCCAGGATTCACCACATGTTGGGTCACAAAGCAAGCCTCGGTAAATTTGAGAAAACTGAAATCATATCAAGCATCTTTTCTGAGCACAGTGCTATGAGATCAGAAATCAAGTACAAGAAAAAAACTGTAAAAACACAGGGAGGCTAAACAATATTCTACTAAACAATGAATTACTAAAGATCTTTAGATCACTAAAGAAATCAAAGAGGAAATTTAAAAATACCTATAGGCAAGTGAAAATGAAAGCACAATGATCCAAAACCTATGGGATGCAGCAAAAGCAGTTCTAAGTGGGAAGTTTATAGCAATACAATCTTACCTCAAGAAAGAAGAAAAATCTCAAATAAAGAACCTAACCTTACACCTAAAGCAACTAGAAAAAGAAGCACAAACAAAACCTAAACTTAGTAGAATGAAAGAAATCATAAAGATCAGAGCAGAAGTAAATGAAACAGAGATGAAGAAAACAATTCCAAAGATCAATGAAACTAAAAGCTGCTTCTTTGGATAGACAAACAAAATTGATAAACGTTTATCCAGACTCATCAAGAAAAAAGGGACAGGACTCAAATCAATAAAATTAGAAATAAAAAAGGAGAAGTTACAGTGGACACCACAGAAATACAAAGGATCATTGAGATCAAGGAGACTACTAAAAGCAACTATATGCCAATAAAATGGACAAGCTGAAAGAAATGGACAAATTCTTAGAAATGTACAATCTCCCGAGACTGAATCAGGAAGAAATAGAAAATATGAACAGACCAATCACAGGTCCTAAAATTGAAACTGTGATTTAAAAACTCCCAACAAACAAAAGTCCAGGACCAGATGACTTCACAGGCGAATTCTATCAAACATTTAGAGAAGAGTTAACACCTACTCTTCTGAAACTCTTCCAAAAATTTTCAGAGGAAGGAAGACTCCCAATCTCATTCAACAAGGCCACCATCACACTGATACCAAAACCAGACAAAGATATCACATAAAAAGAACATTACAGGCCAATATCACTGATGAATATAGATGCAAAAATCCTCAACAAAATACTAGCAAACAGAATCCAACAGCACATTAAAAGGATCATACACCATGATCAAGTGGGATTTATCCAGGGATGCAGGGATTTTTCAGTATCTGCAAATCAATCAGTGTCATACTCCACATCAACAAATTGAAGACTAAAAACCATACGATTGTCTCAATAGATGCAGAAAAAGCTTTTGACAAAATTCAACAACGATTTATGATAAAAACTCTTCAGGGCTTCCCTGGTGGTGCAGTGGTTGAGAGTCTGCCTGCCGATGCAGGGGACGTGGGTTCATGCTCTGGTCCAGGAAGATCCCACATGCCATGGACCGGATAGGCCCGTGAGCCCTGGCCGCTGAGCCTGCACATCCGGAGCCTGTGCTCCACAACGGGAGAGGCCACAACAATGAGAGGCCCGCGTACCGCAAAACAAAAACAAAAACAAAAACTCTTCGGAATGTGTGCATAGAGGGAACCTACCTCAACATAATAAAGGCCATATACAACAAACCCACAACAAACATTAATCTCAATAGTGAAAAACTGAAAGTATTTCCTCTAAGATCAGGAACAAGACAAGGATGTCCACTCATACCACTATTGTTCAGTATAGTTTTGGAAGTCCTAGCCATGTCGATCAGAAAAGAAATATAAATAAAAGGAATCCAAATTGGAAAAGAAGAAGTAAAACTGTCACTGTTTGCAGATGACATGATACTATACATAGAAAATCCTAAAGATGCTACCAGAAAACTACTAGAGCTAATCAATGAATTTAGTAAAGTTGCAGGATACAAAATTAATACAGAGAAATCTCTTGCATTCCGATACACTGACAATGAAAGATGAGAACTTAAGGAAACAATCCCATTTACCATTGCAACAAAAAGAATAAAATACCTAGGATAAACCTACCGAAGGAGGCAAAAGACCTGTACTCAGGATACAGTAAAATACTGATATTGATGAAAGAAGTCAAAGACAACACAAACAGATGGAAAAATATACCATGCTCTTGGATTAGAAGAATCAATATTGTTAAAATGACTATACTACCCAAGGCAATCTACTATGAAATTACCAATGGCATTTTTCACAGAACTAAGTCAAAAATCTTAAAATTTTTATGACGACAGAAAAGATGCCAAATAGCCCAAGCAATCTTGAGAAAGGAAAATGAGTTGGAGGACTCAGGCTTCCTGACACTACTACAAAGCTATAGTCATCAAAACAGTATGGTACTGGCAGAAAAAAAAAAAAGAAATATAGATTAAAGGAACAGGATAGAAAGCCCAGAAATAAGCACACACCTATGGTCAATTAATCTATGACAAAGGAGGCAAGACAATACAATGTAGAAAAGACAGTCTCTTCGATATATGGTGTTGGGAAAACTGTACAGCTACATGCAAAAAAATGAAATTAGAACATTCTTTAACACCATACACAAAACTAAACTCAAAATGGATTAAAGACCTAAATTTAAGACCAGACACTATAAAACTCTTGAAGAAAAACATAGGCGGAACACTGACATAAATCGCAGCAAGATCTTCTTTGATCCGTCTTCCAGAGCAATGGAAATAAAACAAAAATAAACAAATGGAACCTAACTAAACTCAAAAGCTTTTGCACAGCCAAGGAAACCATAAACAAAACGAAAAGACAACCCACGGAATGGGAGAAAATATTTGCAAACAATGCAACTGACAAAGGATTAGTCTCCAAAATTAACAAACAGTCCATGTGGCTCTATATCATAAAAACAAACAACCCAGTCAAAAAATGGGCTGAAGACCTAAATAGACATTTCTTCAAAGAAGACATACAAATGGCCAAGAGGACACGAAAAGATGTTCAACATAGCTAATTATTAGAGAAATGCAAATCAAAACTACAATGAGCTATCACCTCACACCAGTCAGAATTGCCATCATCTAAAAATCTACAAACAATAAATGCTGGAGAGGGTGTGGAGAAAAGGGAACCCCCTTGCACTGTTGGTGGGAATGTAAATTGGTACAGCCACAATGGAGAACAGTACAGAGGTTCCTTAAAAAACTAAAAATAGAGGTACCATATGATCCTGTAATCCCACTCCTGGGTATACATCCAGAGAAAAACATGGTCCGAAAAGATACATGCACCCCAATGTTCATTGCCGCCGCGTTTACAAGAGCCAGGACGTGGAAGCAACCTAAATTTCCATTGACAGATGAATGGATAAAGAAGGTGTTGTTCATATACACCATGGAATATACTCAGCTATTAAAAAGAATGAAATAATATCATTTGCAGCAACATGGATGGACCTAGAGATTGTCATACTGAGTGAAGCAAGTCAGACGACAAAGACAAATATCATATGATACCACTTATATGTGGAATCTAAGAGAAAAGCATACAAATGAACTTATTTACAAAACAGAAACAGACTCACAGATTTAGAGAAGGAACTTATGGTTACCGGGGGAATGGTGGTGGGGGAGGGATAGTTAGGGAGTTTGTGATTGACATGTACACACTGCTATATTTAAAATGGATAACCAACAAGGACCTACTGTATAGTACAGGGAACTCTGATCAATATTAAGTAACAATGTAAATGGGAAAAGAATTTGAAAAAGAATAGATACATGTATATGTATAACTGAATCACTTTGTTGTACACCTGAAACTAACACAACATTGTTAATCAACTATACTCCAATATAAAAGTTAAAAAAAAGAAATTTTAAACATATAATTTAATAGGATCTCTAGAATTGTAAAAGCTAATACCAGTGTCAAAAATTTTATTTTTAGTAAACACTTGGAAGAGAGCAATAACCTTGGCCAATTTGCAAATAAAATTTTCTTGGCCAGCTTTTCTACAGAACATAATCAATTTTTTCAATAAAATCTGGGTAGGAAAACGTATGTGGAAAACTTAGCATTATTCACTTTGCAAATTCATTTGACAAATATGTACTGATTACCTACTATGTAATAATATGTGCAGAGACCCTCAGTGCTCTATTAAGCTACAACTCCAACAAATAAGCCTAGAGACAATAACGGATCGGTAAATATTTGTGTCAGTAACTTCCAAATAAAATCAATACTCTCGAGAATTTTATAAAATAGTTTATTTTAAATATTGTCTTCACCAACGAATATAGATGCTTATCAGAATTTCTTGAAAATCTGGCTACTTATTATCCTAAAATTTGCTATGATCATCATGGAAACTTTCATCCACTTCACTAAATACAGAATTTCAGCCCAGAATCATTTTCTTATCCTCTTTCACACCACCTCAGTGTGGAAAAATTCTCTCATATTTTGGAAAAATGTCCTTATCTATCTTATTACATTATTCCAGTCTGTGATACAAGACAACAGACAGCTAACGTTCCCAAAGGGGATGGGCTTTCTTTTAAGGATGATATATTAGTCTGCTTATGCTGGTAAAACAGGGTACCACACACGACATGGAATAAACAACAGAAATGTATTTTCTCAAAATTCTGGAGACTCAAATCTGAAATAAAGGTGTCAGCAAGGTTGATTTCTTTGGAGGCCTTTTTCCTTGGCTTATGGTTGGCCACCTTCTCTCTGTATCTTCCTCTGGACTTGCCTCTGTGCATATCTCTGTCCAATTGTTTTCTTCTTATAAGGCACCAGACATACTGGATTAGAGCCCATGCTAATGACCTTAATACCTCTTTAAAGGCCCTATATCCAAATATCATCACATTCTGAGGTACTGAAGGTTAGGACTTCCACTTTGGATTTTTAAGAAAGCCCATAAATGAGGTCAATATCCACCAATCAAGGTATACACACCAGGGATCCATCCAGAGAACTTCTCAAGACATTATTTCTTGCCTTCCCAAATCTTAGAAACTCATGTATTCTTTTGCATTCCATTTGGAAACCTTAAGCATCATCGTGATTGGCATTCTATGTATTATAGTGATTGTATTATGCATTGATTATACATCTGTACAGAATTCTTTGGTGGGTATTTATCTGTTTTGCATTATGCATTATACAAGCCAGTAGAGTTCTCAGGTACTTAGAGAAGTCCTGGATATTTAGAAAAGCCTGTGTCTCTCTAGATCTAAGTGCTTTTACCTCTTTTTCCTTGGAAAGCTGACACCTTCTAATGCTGATCCTTAGCAGAATCAAAATAATAATAAATTTATTAAACATTTTAAACTTCCTGACTACTAAAAGTTGTGTATATGTATGTATGCACTTTTTGACTAATATTTTCCTTGTATAAAAAAATCAGCTAGTCTGCATTCCACTCTGATTGCTCTCATTGCAAGGACACAGCTAGGCTTCTTAACCACTTCCTTCAGAAGAGTAACAATTTTCTGCCTGACCATATTTAGAAATTTAAAATTTTCTGTATGAGGCCTCTAATTTTAAGGTAGTTCATGAAGTATTCTTCTTGTTTATTTTAAATATTTTCCTATTCTATATTCCATCTTCTTAATGTGTTTATTGAGAGTTGCACAATTTTTTCACACTAAGCAACCATTCACATACATAATATTTCAACCCATAAATTTAAGAATGGAAAGATTTATGACTTCCTAGCTATTGAAATAAGTGAGAAAATTCCTTTGATCTGTTATTTCCCCATCAGAGTTTAACCTGTTGAGATAATTGTTTCAAGTTCTTTTCCTTATATTTTAGATTCTAAATTAAAACTAAATATTCCTAACAGTGAACAAAGATGTTCAAACTCTTTAACTGTTTCCTTTATTAACCAAAACACAATTACACAAAGGTGAGGACAATAAACTTTCAAGCATACAGAGAGTGGCATCTGTTTGTATATTTGCTGCTTGTTTGGTTTGTGTTTTATTACCATATTATTCTTAAGTTAGTAAATTGAAGCAGATATAAATATATCAGAGGGGAACCAGATCTAGACTTCACATAAATTATTTTCTGGTAAATTTCCCAACATATATAAAATCAGTAGGAGTTAAAATCCAAGTTATTAATTCTTCAAAGCACCTCTAGTTGGGGCTTCCCTGGTGGCGCAGTGGTTGAGAGTCCGCCTGCCGATTCAGGGGACATGGGCTTGTGCCCCGGTCCGGGAAGATCCCACATGCACGGAGCGGCTGGGCCCGTGAGCCATGGCCGCGGAGCCTGTGCTGTGCAACAGGAGAGGCCCCAAAAGTGAGAGGCCCGTGTACTGCAAAAAAAAAAAAAAAAAAAAAAAAAAAGCACCTCTAGTATCTAGTGAATATCCCCTATGATAATTTTAAATTATCACCTATTTTTATCAGACAGATCAGTTCTCATCAATGAATTGGTCATGAAAAGCTTTCTGAAGCATAAAGAACCCTCAGAGTTCACAAGGTATCTCCTGCATCCATGACTCTTCAGCAGAGCTCCAAGACCTACAAGAAAAGCTCCTAAGGAATCCCTATACCTTTTTAATTTTTATCAGTTGACATTTTCATAGTCCCTAGAGTATCACTCAGTTCTGGAAGGGTTCCTGGCATCCTAGGGTTTCCATAATAGTTTCTCTCATTTCTATAACTATTATGACAAATTTAATATTAGAAGTTACAAATTTTTCATCAGCTCCTCCAATTAGATGATCTTAGCAATGCATTATATTGACTTTAAACTTTTCTTGTTATAGGTTTACTATAATGGATTTTCTGATACAGAAATGCTGTCTATTAGAAAGGGAAACTTGAAAGGCCAGGAAAGATTCCAGCAAGCTGCCTGTGTTAGATGCTACAGTACAGGGTTCTTACAGCTCAGGCAACAAAATCAAGGCAATGGCATTTGTATAACGATTTCAATTTGACAAAAACTGTTTCATCATTATTTCCTCTTTCAGTTCAAGCAAATGCATCTTAGATCACTTAAATGACCTATTTATCGTCCTAGAAGTAGTAGGGAAGTGCTAAGATTTGAGGCAATATCTTCTATTTTTAATAACAGAAAATTGAAGCAATTGTGGGAGAGGTTGAAGTATGATGAATGGTGTTAATGAAGATTGTTATCCACTTTGTTGTCTTTGAAATTCACTCTTAAAAACATTATTAAACTAACAATAATAAGATTCTAACATGTTTATTGTAAGATATCCCTTCTTAATCTCTCTCTCATCATGAAACCACGCCCAAGATATGAGAACAAACTTAGGCCAGTTTTCACAAATAATGACTTTCTGTCCAAGATTGAAAGGCAATATTCCAAGTATAGTATTAAATTACCAGCATGGCTCTGTGCACTGTTCCACTTTCAATTCACTGTCAAACGAAATTGGTATAGTATCAAAACCTACCAAACACCTAACACAACAATTTCTCCCTGGAGAAACATACTGTAACTATTACAAGGCACATTTAAGGTTTATTGATTTGGAGATAGGGAAGCACAGCTAGATGGGAGAGATGACAGAGATGAAGTGCGTATCTCAGCATAATAAACATGCTCCCAAGTCAAGGATCATATATATATAAAAACAGAGCATCATTTAATTGTCATATGTTCTGCTTTTACAGCTACATTTGCACCAGATTATACATATCCAAAAGACAAAGATATTGGTTTTTGAGATGCTGGTACCAATATTTACATTATCTCTGATAGGAAAATGAGGAGGACAGTTTTTTGTTTGTTTGTTTGTTTGTTTGTTTTTGCAGTATGCGGGCCTCTCACTGTTGTGGCCTCTCCCGTTGCGGAGCACAGGCTCTGGACACACAGGCTCAGCGGCCATGGCTCACAGGCCTAGCCACTCTGCTGCATGTGGGATCTTCTCGGACCGGGGCACGAACCCGTGTCCCCTGCATCGGCAGGCGGACCCTCAACCACTGTGCCACCAGGGAAACCCAGGAGGACAGTTTTTAGAAGTCTAAGAACTAGGAGGCTCTACGTAATATCATGATTATCAACTTTACCAGAATTCAGAAAGTTGATCAGCCAATTTCCCGTATCTGTT
Organism: Globicephala melas; assembly: GCF_963455315.2. Lineage (NCBI taxonomy): Eukaryota > Metazoa > Chordata > Mammalia > Artiodactyla > Delphinidae > Globicephala > Globicephala melas. The sequence continues at coordinate 6,174,276 of NC_083318.1, forward strand.
TTATCCCTATTTAGTATCTTCCTGTAGAGCAGGACCTTTATAATGTGTTTCTGGGTAAAGGTGACTATTGAATTGATTTTTCCCTGGGAGAAGAATTATCATTATAATTATCCCTGTTTAAAGTACTAAAAAACAGTACCAATAGAGTAAAGTATGATCTTAAGTATTCTCTATTCAAAACTATGCTACTTTGCCATACAGGTTAAAGAGTGTCACCTCAAAATTATTTGACCAAATTTAAATTCAGTATTAAAATTAGCAGTTGAAACAGTGACTTAAAATAAAAGCTATATTAACAAAATGCATAACCACTTTCTAATTCAAGGATACCCATAGTACATTTTTCATTTTGTTTTAATACTAAGAATGCTATTTCCTTTATAATAAGTCAAACAGATTGCTTATGTACACTGATAATAATAGAATGAATCTGCTTCATTATTTCACATATTTGTAAGTTCAAATAAAAATAGCGTTATATAACTATCAGGTATGGAAAATATCCATGTATAGTAAATTAGAGTAAATGGTCTTTGAGAGTTTTCAATAAACATTTGAATTTTGTGAAAATGTCCAAGATTTTTTGTCATCATTAAACAAGATGTATAGCTTTCATAAGATTTTCAAAGAGGTTTATGGCCCTAGTAGATGAATAACTACCACATTAGAGGCATTTTTACCCAATTCAAGAACAAAGAGATGTTCTAAAAATTATAGCTTATGTAGGAAGACATAAAACCAAAAAAAAAAAAATTAAATCATAAGGAAAGTGTTTTTATTTACAGAAGTCATAACATTCTGAATGCTATTTAAATGATGAATCATTATATCAGTAAAGAAAGTTTAGTGCAGTAGGCTTGTATATGAAATATCCTGACAAGGAAATTAATAATTCTTATATCCTTAGATATAAGAATTGTTATAATTCTAACTAAATATCTTAATTATAAATATATAATGGGAAACTCCCTCATTCACAATAGCATATATAGTCACAAAATCACTAGAATAACCATAAGAATATGAGTCATAGGTGAAGAAAGCAATAAAAACTATCAAATATATAAAAAAGGAAGACAATGAGAGGTTTAGCATATTAGAGTGAAAAGTTTGAGCATTTGCAATATAACTTCTTAAAAAATAATGCAATTTCAATCTGAATCATAGTTTTTTATTTTATTTTAAAAATTTGAAAAACTTAACTTCCATTTAAAAATATCAAATAGATAAAAATAAAATTGAAGGAGCCATAATCCCATAACACACTGTAAAAATACAAAAGCAGAAATTAATTTATGTTTTGGGAATTAACAGTATTAATATATATGCTTAGGAGGAAACAGAGTTAATTGGGAAATGAACATTTATTTAACAAATGATGTTGGCACTCGTTAGCCATTTAAAAAAAATTTAACTAACATATATAAAAAGAAGTCCACTGCACACAAATAAGTAGCTTTCTATATGTCACTATTAAATAATTTAAAAGAATATAAAATTAGAAAATATAAACTCTAGTCACAAAAATAAATAAAATATTTAAGAATAAAACTAGCAAAAAGTATGCAAGCTTTACAATGTAAAGACAATAATACTTTACCTAAAGGCTCTAAAAGATCTAAGGGATGGAGACATGCCAAAACCCTGGATGAAAAGACTAAAAATTCAAAAAATGCCAATTCACCCAAATAAATCCATATATTCCATGTGCTTCTGAATACAACAAAAGTTTGTAAGAAGATAATTATATTTGAAAGGGAAAGTGAAGATGAATATTTTAAATAGCTTTGCAACAAGTAAATAGCAAAGAAAACACCTTTTCCAAAGATTAAAGATTACTGTGAAACGATAGGAATTAAAAGACCAAGTAACTGCAATAAACAAGCAAGGGGACCCAGAACAGAATTCTACAAATTGACTTGACTATCTGAAGATTTACTTAATGATAAAGGTGGGACTGCAAACCAGAAGGAAAACTGTAAGTTATTCAATAAATGGTCTGGTTATTCAAAACATATAAAACATTCCAGATGGATTAGAAATTACATTTCAAGTTATTTAGAGTTGTTGTATAGCTTAATATACATAAATGTATACAAATATTAAGAGTATATATACAAACATATTTGTTCAGTGGGATATCATTTAGAAAAATAATTTTGGAGTAAAGAAGGCTTTCTAAGTAAACATTAAACTCAAAAATCATAGAAAAATAAAAGATGTGGCTAGAGAAATAATTCTCTATTTTAAGTGCTATTATATTTAATGTTGAAAAGTCTTCTACAAATCAATAAAAATTTTTAAAAAGACAAACAGCCTACTCCCAGAATAAAGTATGGCATAGGCCAATACATTTATAAAAGTATGACCTAACACAGGGCTTCCCTGGTGGCGCAGTGGTTGAGAGTCCGCCTGCCGATGCAGGGGACACGGGTTCGTGCCCCGGTCCGGGAAGATCCCACGTGCAGCGGAGCAGCTGGGCCCGTGAGCCATGGCCGCTGGGCCTGCGTGTCTGGAGCCTGTGCTCCGCAACGGGAGAGGCCACAACAGTGAGACGCCCGCGTACCGCAAAAAACAAAACAAAACAAAAAGTATGACCTAACACAATTATTCAGGGAAGTTTAAATAAAGCAACACTGAAATGCTGATTTTTATCACTCGGATATTAAAAACAGAAAATAAATGTTACTGTATTATTAATAATATAATAAATTGGAACAGCCCATTTAGTGAACAATTTAGCAGTATTTAGCAAATTTAATATGCTGAAATACATTGACCTAGAAATTCTATTTCTAGGTACCCTATAAAATTTCTGTTCTCTATGTAAAACTATATAAAGCAAAATTTTAAGTCTTGATACATGTGAAAATAACTGTAAAGGAGCTATATTTCCATCATCAGTATGTGGTTAAATAAATTATAGTGCACCTATACAATAGCAGAACAAGATTGACCTCTATGTACTGACCTGGAATGAAGTCCAAAGTATATTGATGAGAAAGACAGCAAATAAAAGAACAATATGTAAGACATATATTCATTTATGTTAAATAAAACAAACTTAAAAACACAACTGTGTATTTTATTTCATTAACTATTTATTCTTTTCATGTTAGAAAAGAATAAACATCAAACTTTTAACTCTGGTTGCCTCTGGAAACAGTAGTGTTTGAGAAGCACTAAGGATAATAGTATTGGGAAAATAGAACATTTAACTAACTATATTCATCTATTATTTGAGATAAGGATATACTTAGGTATTACATACAACTTTTAGAAATCAAAAATTTGATGAAAAACTAATACAATGATAAGACATAACACTAAACAAAAATAACTTTCTAAATTTTAGAAAATTTTAGAAAATAACAAAGCAACAGCAGAAAACGTTGATTGATGGGGCAAAATTAAATAAATAAGTTTCCATATCCAATAATAAAGAAAACATTTTAATGTAAACAATAAACTGAGTACACTTGAGCCAAATACATTAGAATAAAAGGGTGACATTTTTAAGATGAAGAATTGGAACAAAGGAATAAGAAACTATTATGAGTCCAATTGGCAAGTAAACAAAGAGCATAAAGAGACACATGGTGATATGAAAAATACTAGTGGCAAAAAGTGTTAGTTATATGTGAAGTGTGCAAATTTAAGCAACAAAACGTATTTCAGAGAGGGGAGGCAATGTCCCATTCACTCCCCACCACAACATCAGAAAAGCCTATGTCAAACAAACATGTTAAATTGTCCTATATTGTTATCTGGCGAGAAAAAAACACTGGTAATAACAGACTCCCAAACACCACCTGATAAAGGACACTTTTACAAAGTTTTGTTTTGGTTTGTACTTTGTTGTTGTTCATAGAGATAAGCTAATGTTGGAACCTGAGGGATTTAGGGGGGATGAGCTTTGGAAGGGGGGGCAGGGCACAAGTTAGGACTTGGGTAAAACAGGCCAGGCAGAAGTATCTTTCAAGTTGTGGGGCTTTTTAAAGCTGTAATTTTCTGAAATATTTGTAATCTTGTCTTTCAAGAGCCAGTTGTGGCCTCAGAGCTCACTTCTGCAAATTTATAATCTCTGTAAATGTTTATTTCTCAGCAATGAAAGATACGATGCGTTGAGACAGATTGTATATGCTGAAATCTCTCAGGAAAGTGGTTTTCTAGGAAGTATTACATCAGGCACTTTAGATGATCCACCTTCATCTCTGAGTCACATGAGTTAATCTGGAGCTGTGGACAATCCCTAGCGCCCTCAACACTTCCCACATGAAGCACCTGCCTTCATCTTTTCAGTGATTCTGGAGCTGTGGACAATCCCTAGCGCCCTCAATGCTTCCCACATGAAGCACCTGCCTTCATCTTTTCTACCTGAGGACTTTCTAGCTCACCATGTCCCCAGGACAAACCTCAGTCAATGGGTGAAGGGAGTCTCAGCCTTTAGCGTCTAGTGGCACAGCTGAAGCCAATTTCTACACAGTTTCTCAGTTCCTCCTGGGACTCCAAATACTGCTCTTCAAGATGGGAACAAAGCTGCATTGCCATTCCAGGTCTTTAGACTGTCTTGAATATCTGCACAGCCTCTATATTTATTCTTTTAATTATACATCATTATTTTTCCTTAAATAACGTGGTCTCTCTATCTTACCTAGGCAAGTTACTTCACTCTGTAGCTCAATTTTTGAATTTTTTAAACAAAGATAAAGTAACTGTATCAAGAGTCATTGTAAGGGTTGAATTAATTTAAGTCAAATGCTTAGACCTGTGTCTGTTAATTAATACTAATAATTATAATAACAGTGATTACTATTAGTTGCATTTTTATAGTTACTGTGATTGTTATTATTCAAGTTTCCTGAAAATATTTTGACTCTAAGAAAAAATTTTCTGATGGCCAGAAAGCACATGAAAAGATGCTCAACATCACTAACTATCAGAGAAATGCAAATCAAAACTACAATACAATGAGGTATCACCTCACACCAGTCAGAATAGCCATCATCAAAAAGTCTACAAAGAGTAAATGCTGGAGAGGGCATGGAGAAAAGGAAACCCTCCTATGCAGTTGGTGGGAATGTAAATTTGTTCAGTCATTATGGAGAACAGTACGGAGGTTCCTTAAGAAACTAAAAATAGAACTACCATATGACTTAGCTAACCCTATTCCTGGACATATATCTAGAGAAAACCATAATTTGAAATGATACATTCACACCAACGTTCATTGCAGAACTATTTACAATAGCCAAGACATAGAAGCAACCTAAATGTCCACTGACAGAGGAATGGATAAAGAAGATGTGGTACATATATACAATGGAATATTACTCAGCCATTAAAAAGAATGAAAAAATGTCATTTGCTGCAACATGGATGGACCTAGAAATTATCATACTAAGTTAGACAAAGACAAATATCATATGATATCATTCATATGTGGAATCTAATTTTAGAAATTATATAAATTAACTTATTTACAAAACAGAAACATGCTCACAGATTTCAAAAACAAACTATGGTTGCCAAACTTATGGTTACATAGTGAGGAGGGATAAATTAGGAGCTTGGTATTAACATACACACACTACTATATATAAAATAGATAACCAACAAGGACCCACTTTATAGCACAGTGAACTCTACTCAATTCTGTAATAACCTATATGGGAAAATAATCTGAAAAAGAATGAATATATGTATATGTATAACTGAATCACTATGTTGTACACCTGCAACTAACACACACTGTAAATCAACTATACTCCAATTAAATTTTTTAAAAAAGAAAAAAATTCCCATATTGTTGAGACTTTAACCATTTACCATTAACCACTTTTAAGAATTTGCTCAAAATAAACGTTTAAAAAAATGTCATGTTTACTCTCAAGCTAATTATTTGTCGTTTTCTCAATACATTTAGAATTTTTTAAGTAAAATTTACAGAATAGAAACTCCTATCATGTAATAAGTGCATACCTTGATGACTTATTCCAAAATGCACATAACTGTGACCCCAATGTCCAGATCAAGACCCAGCATATTGTCAACACCACTCTTTGTACCTTCTTCTATAACAACCTCCTTCAAGGGCAACCACTATTCTAACTTTGTAAAGGATAGACTGGCTTTGTCTGTTTTATAGTTTATATTACGCAAATCATTAATATGTCATTCTTATCTGACTTCTCTCATGCAATATTGTGTTTGAGAGATTTATCTACATCATTGGCGCTTTCTAAAGCTGATGTTAACTTGCATCCAAAATGTATTAGAAGCTTAAGAGTTAGGATCCAGACTTTTACTTGGATCCCCTTGAACACCCAAGGTACATCATACGTGACAGACACTTGGTAAAACCTTGAATAAATATTTTGGCTCCTTGTTTCTCAAAACAGTAATTCCTCACAAAGATTTTTCACCTTCCTGCTTTACCACACTAACCTATCATTCCTTGTGGTTCTCTTCACTGTAATCTTCCCCAAACCTCCTACTCCGTTGCAAATATTTTTATATAATGATGCATATTTAAATATAGATTTATAAAGGAAAAATATAAAATATTCAAAGCTATCCATCAGCAACAATCTAGCATGTAACAACTGGTAACACACTTTTACTGAATTCTATGTTAATTTTAACTTGGTCACAGATATTCTTACAATTCAGTTGGCTTAAGTCTCAGATACCATTGCATCACCTTTTGTGTCATCTCTTTCTTTCCTATTACTGGATCATATATGTAGATCATGTTCTTTATTATTCATACCATTCATCATCTTAAATGGAAATTTTTAGCTGGTTGATTAAAAGACAGGGGAAATTGGTGGGGTTTTTTTTAAGTCTATTCCTTATAGATGATTCTACTTTCCTTTTGTAGGAGCACTTTTAAAAGTTCATTCCAATTTTGGATTATGGACTTGAGAAATGTCTCAACCTGTTTATCTGTTGCTTCTTAAAATACTTTTAAAAAGTCCCTATTGAACTTGACAAAGAAAAATCAGGAAGAGTCAATGATAGGGAAAAAAAAACTATAGCAAACAGACTACAGTGTTTATAGAAAAGTAAAAGTAAAAACCATGTGGCTGAGGGACAGTTATTTCTTTTCTTTTGTTCAAAGAAAAGAGAAATGCTTGAAGTAAATGGAAGGTATTTTAGTTTACTGTGAACATAACAAATACACTACCCACAAGTCTGTTACAGCACAGATGAAGAAGTTAGTTCACAGCGACAGGGAGAAAAAGCACCATTCAGTTTTCATAACTCTGTTACCAAACTAACACTCCAAACACCTGGTGAACTTGCATATTGAAGAAAGGTAGAAAGAACTTCTAAAAAGGAAACAGAAAAACTTCTGATTGCATGCAGGTGTAGTAGCCATACTCTGAAAAATATGTGATTTTTAAAGTGCACAAAGTTCTTAGAAATTAGGTTGTCATTACTTAAATCATTTGGAACATTCTAGAAGCTCAAAATGTTACTCAGGTAGGTGAAGAAAAAATATTCCTTCTTTGAATTATTCTTACTGATTCTTTTAACTCTATCTTGAAAATAATATAAAATTTTGAATTTTAGAATTAACTCACAATGTAGAAAATGTTTTTCCTCCTGTTTATGAATTCTGGACAAGAAAACATTTTTTAAGTTGAGGAAATACCTATATGCATAATATCTATTTATATACGAACCATATTGAAGAATGTACAGATGGTGATGTTTATTTTATTAATGAGGAAAAATTGTTGTTTTTGTTTTCTTTTGTTGCTCATACCTAGATTTTTCTATAATCATTAAGCACGTTGGCATTAGTTACCTTTCGAGACTTACCCATGTCAATGGAGCTTTTCCACGTTTATACTGGGCCTGAAGTTCAAGATAATTATTTCTCATTTCTCATGTATTTATGCTTTATATCTTTATGTAGGCAACTTTCCTTGAGATAGCTTTGAAATGCACATAGATTTGAACTTCAAGTAGCTAGAGTTCCTCCTAACAACTTATTTTCTCCCCAAATCAATATTTCAAAAACAAGAACTTCCCTTTAAATATTGACTGCTTGTTTGAATGTCAAATATAGTGAACTTTCTATTTGTGAAGACCTTTCCAGTCAGATGCTTGCAAAAATTTACTCTGCTTCCAAATTATTCATTTTAAGCACCTTGTTCCATTTCTTACATCCTTTACATGTTTGAAAACACTTAAAGGGTTTTTCTTAACTCAGACAGAGAAAGCTGAAAAAAAAAAACAGACCACTAAACAGTTTGAAAAACTTTTATTTAAACAGTCACATGAGGTGTAAAAGGTGGATATAACTAACTTGTTTTCAAATTTTTCTTTGTAGAGATCATTTTTAAGGTGGAGTCATCACCCCTGAATTAATACATTTGGTTATGTCAATCAGCAGTACCAAAAATAAAAGTGGTTGTGATAGGTAACTTACTCATGGCAGCTGTGGCTCTCATTCTCAAAAGAGCTATAGAGCATTGGAGTTTTAAAAGAAAAGGTGTTCTCATGTTAACACTGCATTATGATTCTGCATTATGACTTGGGATAATTAAGCAGTGAAACTTTTGTTCTACATGTTTTTTGTTTTGTCATAAGGATAAAAATCCCTGATTAAAACTGTGAACTTGGGACTTCCCTGGTGGCACAGTGGCTAAGACTCCATGCTCCCAATGCCAGAGGCCCAGGTTCGATCCCTGGTCGGGGAACTAGATCCCATATGCATACCGCAGCCAAGAGTTCGCAGGCCACAACTAAGGAGCAGGCAAGCCACAACTAAGCAGCACTCCTGCCCCAACTAAGACCGGGCACAACCAAAAACATAAACTAATAAATTAAATAAATCTAAAAATAAATCAATCACCTCTTTAAAAAAAATGTGAACTTGGAGCTCAAATCTAGTGTTGTGGCTCAATTGAATTCACAATGGTGTGTATGTGTTATGGATTACAATAGAATCTCACATATTATATTACTGGATTACTCTAATTCAGGGGAAGGATCATCTTTCTTTCTCTAAATTGACAAATACACTGCTGAATATATCTAGCATATATTAGCAGAAGTCCAGGCACCAATAGAAATATCCATCCTTACAAAATCATCATCTTATTTTCACTTCTTTTATTTTGATTTTTTCAAGTTTCAGTGTAATGGTTAGGAATGTTCCAACCAAATAGCTTTGTAAATTTTTCTAAATTACTTAAGTGTAATGTCTCAGAATCTACAATTTTGAAATTGGTATACAAAATATCTATCGATAATAATTGTGAGGATTAAATTTAAACAACTTACCATAATGTCTACAGATAATGAAAAATAATACTCAACTAAAAAAATATATATATATATATATATTTTTTGGCAGTATGCGAGCCTCTCACTGTTGTGGCCTCTCCCGCTGCGGAGCACAGGCTCCGGACGCACAGGCTCAGCGGCCATGGCTCACGGGCCCAGCCACTCCGCAGCATGTGGGATCTTCCCGGACCGGGGCACGAACCCGTGTCCCCTGCATTGGCAGGAGGACTCTCAACCACTGCGCCACCAGGGAAGCCCCTAAAAATATTTTTATAATAGCTTCCTGTGACTGTTTTATCATAGCTGTTAAAACTCTCTCAAATGATTTTGGGAACAATTTTTTATAGGAATCTATGATTCTGAAAGAAGGGTGTTATCATGTGTATATTTTGTATCCCCATAATGCCAAGCATATATATTATATAATCATATTATAGATATTTAATAAGCATTCATGCAAGTGACCAATAGCTCCCAAACTGCTTCACATCTACTAGATTCTAGCACTAGAACTAGAAAGATTTACATACCCTGAGGAAGAGCTCACATTAGCATAGATCTGGATATTGTGATTCTAGGAATTACCACCAACACGTAACAAAAATAAAGCCATTTTATTAAAAGAACTAAATGTCCACTGTCCCAGCATTGAAAGACTGCTTTTTCCAAGATATATAATGCTTGGAAGATAACTAAGAATAGTTATTATTCTACCTGTTAGTTCAACGATTTAAAATCTCAGATTTGTAAGAGGTATTATCCTGTATTTGCTGAGTGCATATAAACAAAAGATTATCTAAAAGTCTATTGGGAAATATGACAGCCATGAGTATTTCTTGAACAAAAGTTTGATAAACCATTCTGGCATGTTTTTGACACCCTAATATTATTTTGAATACAATGGCAGCAACATCTACATGGTTGCGATAAATTATGTTAAGTATATAGGTTTGTTCTGGACCAGTGCGGCCTTTGTGAAACAGAGCTCTAGCAGTTAAATTGTTAGAAAAATTTTCAGATCACTCTTGTATTAGTGTAATCTGAATAGACCTGTTGGTGCTTCAATGTTCTACATTTACACATACATAGGAAATAAAACTTGAAAAGCATTTTCAAAAAGTTCCTTTCTAAATGGTCTATGCCTAAGCCATAGACATTTTAAGCGCCTGAACTGAGACCTGGTGATGTTTGCAAGGGCCCCTCTTTGTTTCTGAGCCCCAAATTCCAGGTGGTGTCTTTCCTGGAGAAGGAGATTGTTAAAAAAACCCAACAACTCTGTTTAACATTTTTTAGCTTTCTAGTAAGTGTTTTTTACTTAGTGTTCTGCCCTTGCCTTCCACATACACAGCATTTGGCAAATGCCTAAAGGGATAACTGCATGCAGTATGTTAGACTCACTTCTCTTTGATTTCCTTTTCTCAGAGATCCTGTCCCTTAATTCCTCCCTTCTTGGATGCCTTGGTTGTTTTTCAATGCCACTCCCCTTTAAAAAAATCTAGCTCTCATAGTTATTCTCAGTTGGAGGCTTAGTTTGATATAAGCTACTCCAAATAGCCTACAGCAGTCAACTGGAGATAATGATTTTTTTTTAAATGTTACATGTATAGATTTTGTGTATCAGGGCACAGCAGTTAAAAATGGGCTTCCTGTAAGGCCAGATACCATCAAACTCTTAGAGGAAAACATAGGTAGAACACTCTATGACATAAATCACAGCAAGATCCTTTTTGACCGACCTCCTAGAGAAATGGAAATAAAAACACAAATAAACAAATGGGACCCAATGAAACTTAAAAGCTTTTGCACAGTAAAGGAAACCATAAACAAGACAAAAAGACAACCCTCAGAATGAGAGAAAAGATTTGCAAATGAAGCAACTGACAAAGGATTAATCTCCAAAATATACAAGCAGCTCATGCAGCTCAATAACAAAAAAACAAACAACCCAATCCAAAAATGGGCAGAAGACCTAAATAGACATTTCTCCAAAGAAGATATACAGACTGCCAACAAACACATGAAAGAATGCTCAACATCACTAATCATTAGAGAAATGGAAATCAAAACTACAATAAGATATCCTCTCACACCGGTCAGAATGGCCATCATCAAAAAATCTACAAACAATAAATGCTGGAGAGGGTGTGGAGAAAAGGGAACCCTCCTACACTGTTGGTGGGAATGTAAATTGATACAGCCACTATGGAAAACAGTATGGAGGTTCCTTAGAAGACTAAAACTAGAACTGCCATACAACCCAGCAATCCCACTACTGGGCATATACCCTGAGAAAACCATAATTCAAAAAGAGTCATGTACCACAATGTTCACAGCAGCTCTATTTACAATAGCTAGGACATGGAAGCAACCTAAGTGTCCATCACCAGATGAATGGATCAAGAAGATGTGGCACATATGTACAATGGAATATTACTCAGCCATAAAAAGGAACGAAACTGAGTTATTCGTAGTGAGGTGGATGGAACTAGAGACTGTCATACAGAGTGAAGTAAGTCAGAAAGAGAAAAACAAATACCATATGCTAACACGTATATATGGAATCTAAAAAAAAAAAAAAATAGGTCAGAAGAACCTAGGGGCAAGACGTGAATAAAGATGCAGACCTACTAGAGAATGGACTTGAGGATACGGGGAGGGGGAAGGGTAAGCTGAGACAAAGTGAGAGAGTGGCATGGACGTATATACACTATCAAACATAAATTAGATAGCTAGTGGTAAGCAGCCGTATAGCACAAGGAGATCAGCTCGGTGCTTTGTGACCAGCTAGAGGGGTGGGATAGGGAGGGTGGGAGGGAGGGAGATGCAAGAGGGAAGAGATGTGGGGACATATGTATATGTATAACTGACTCACTTTGCTATAAAGCAGAAACTAACACTCCATTGTAAAGAAATTTTCCTCCAATAAAGATGTTAAAAAAAAAAAAAAAGAAAAGAAAATGGACCTGGCACACAAAAAAAAAAAAAAAAAAGAAAAAAAAAATGGGCTTCCTAGTGAGATGCTTATTCTTTAGGGCCAATGGCAAGGTAAGAGCAGTGATTTGGATTATTGTTCTAGACTCTGGAAAAATTCTTTAATTTTATCCCTTACTCAAACGTTCTTATAAGATGAATCTCAAAACAGACAATAACATTTAGAGGCTGTACACATTTTCATATACAATGTGCATCCATTATTCAAATTAAAAATGCAAAGTATGCGATAAAACAGGAAAAATGACCACAGAAGAAAAATTATTTATTAAAAATAATATAATTATTTCAAAGTATAAACATATTGGAGTATTGGGTATAGACTTTAAAAAGTATGATTAAAAAGATGGAAAAAGAGAATGTCGCTAGTGTGCTCTCTGAAATAATCAACCATGAGTCATCAAAGTAAAAAAACACAATAAATAAAATTAAAAATTCTGTGTAACATACAGCAGAAGAGAAGTGTAATAAACTAGAAGAAAATTCTGAAGAAACTCCAAATAGATGAAAAATACAGGAAAGCACATTAGAGATATATGAGCTATAGTGAAAAGGTCAAACACTTCACTGGAGTCCTAGAAAAAGAGAAAAAAGAGAATGGGGCAGAAGCAATATTTAAAGGATAATGTTTGAAAATTTCTGAAACTGATGAAAGATACCACTCCACACATTCAAGAAACTCTGTGAATCCCAAGAAGAATAAATACAAAGAAATCTTCATCTAGGCACAGCACTGTGAAACTACTGAAACCTAAGACAAACTTACTAGCAGACAGAGATAAAAGACATGTTATCTTCAAAGTGCAACAATAGAACTGATAGCTAATTTCTTAAAGATATCATATAAGTGGAGCTCAGTCTCATCAGACAACTCTGAGAGACAGTATAGAACACACCACAGAGTTTTTTCAAACAAAGGGTGCAGTAGCTGAATGCTGGTTATTTATGTATCAGTTCCTTTATTCTTCGGCTGAATTGTTAACTCCTTGGCATTTCAGCCCTCTCTGTGTGCAGACAAGGTAGGATTTAGGGGGCAGGAAAAGTCCTCATGTGACTACCAGCAGAAAGCGCTCTGCTGGACAGTGTTGACTACATGGGATTTAACATGTATGTAGACATTTTTAAATGACAAAAAATAGCATGAAATGAGGGAGGGAACAAATGCAGGTAAAGTGTTGTAATATCCTTGCATTGTCCAGAATACTGAAAAAGTATAATTTAAGGCAGTCTGTTATAAGTTTATAATACTGTAAACATTAACTAATAATAGACTAAAATAATGAGAACTTATGAAAATAATAATAAAAGAATTATAACTGGGGTCTTCCCTGGCAGTCCAGTGGTTGAGACTTTGCCTTCCAATGCAGGGGTTGTGGGTTTGATCCCTGGTCGGGAAGCTAAGATCCCACATGTCTCAGGGCCAAAAAACCCAAAACATAAAACAGAAGCAATATTGTAACAAATTCAATAAAGACTTTAAAAATGGTCCACATCAAAAAAAAAACTTAAAAAAAAAGAATTATAACTAATGAGCTAACAGAGGGGCAGAAATCAAATAATAAGAAGTGTTAGCCCAAAAGAAGTCAAGAAAGAAGAAAAAAGAACAGCTAATACAATTGTAGATGGTAGATTTATAAAAGGAAATTGTAGATCATAGATTTCAACCCAACCATATTTACTATGTTAATGTAACTGGGCTAAATGTTACAATTAAAAGACACAAGACTGGATCAAGAAAAAACATCATAACTTCCAAAAAGAACAAAAAACCCAACTACAGGAGGCATAAGTATAAGAATGTAGAACATGAAAGTAAAATATGAATAATAGTTTTACCATACAAAGACTAACCAAAAGAATGGTAACATAATCATACACAAAGTAGGCTTTAAAGCAAAAAGTATCAGTAGAGATAAAGTGACATTTTATAAAATCAAAACCAGCATAAATTATCTACCTTGACAGTTTCTTAGTAGGCAATGACTTGATACCTTTGAAATAAAAATCTTTTCCAATGAAATTAGAAATGTGCTATTAGCTTTTGACAATGAATAGCGTAATAGAACGATTTTTAAAATAAATATTTAAAAATATACATTTGTTCAGAGAAGTGCAAAGAAATATTCTGATACATATTATAAATGAAGAAAACATATAATTTCTATTTATTGACAATCAGAAACTACCTGTATATAGTCCATTAATTTCACAAAATTGTTAAAGGCATGGCATATTGGATATGGGTGAGAAAAGACTCCAGGGGGGAGACATAATTCATTATTTCAATCTATTCTATGCCATTACAATTAAATTCCTTGTCATTCTTTACCTTGCCATTTACCTTCTAGTCTTATTGCACATGTCTCACAAATCCTTACACTAAAGATTCTTCTAAACATTCACCTTCCCATGGCAACGTGCAGGTTCCTGAACTGCTGGAGAAAAGCATATAATATGCAGAGTCTGTGACTATGAATTCATGACATTCAAATTCAACTGGATCCTCAGAGCTGCCAGCAGATTACTTATGAGTCTCTCTCATTCGTCACAGCTTATTTAAAATTGTCATCCCTCTCCCCCAAATGACACTGCTAAATCTGCCACTGTTACTTTTAGAAGAAGTTTCCTCTCAAATCCCAAAGGCTATTGAATCCAGAGATCTTCACTAATTTTCTGGTGCACAACTTGCCTGTGGAAGCATCTTTCCTCTATCTTCCTGGTAGGATCAAAGAAGCATTTCTCTAGCCCCAGGTTAATCCCTGTAAGGATACTCTAGATCTCATTAAACTTTTCCTTCATAATGACTTCACTCTATCTTTTATCTCATCTGACAACGATAATCAACCTCCTCTTTTTGTTGGTTTCATTTTATCAGCATTTAAATAACTTCGAAGATTTCCAGTCATTAAAAATAAATGGAAAAACCACCTCCCTCAACTCTCATCTCCTTCCTTCATAGCTGGACTAGATTACAGGGCTGTGCATACGCCCTTTCTTCATTTCTTCACAGCCCATTCACTCTGTAATGCACTGAAATATGACATTTGCTGCCATCAATATATTAAACATCTCTCAACAAGATCGTCTTCATCTACAGATTAACTGCATATGTATTTGTATGTATGCTCGTGTATACATGTATAATTATCTTACTTGGTACCTCGTAAGCCTTTTATTTTATTGCTGATCATTTCCTCTTTGGAACAGTTTCTTCCTTCCCTTAGTTTCAGTAACCATGCTCTAGAAATCTACCTTGCTCCCTGGTTCCTTCATCCTTGTCTTCTTACAAGTTTTTCTTTTCATATCTAACCCTTTTTCCTCTAATTATTAAATATTTCATGTTTACAAGAAACTATAATAATGACAACCCATGCACTTACTACCAAGCTATGTCAACCCTCAACCTTTTTTTTTCCAAAAAAGTAAAGAATTAGGGCTTCCCTGGTGGTGCAGTGGTTGGGAGTCCGCCTGCTGATGCAGGGGACACGGGTTCGTGCCCCGGTCCGGGAGGATCCCACATGCCGCAGAGCGGCTGGGCCCATAAGCCATGGCCGCTGGGCCTGCGCGTTCGGAGCCTGTGCTCCGCAACGGGAGGGGCCACAACAGTGAGGGGCCCGCGTATTGCAAAAAAAAAAAAAAAAAAAAAGTAAAGAATTAAAACAATACATATACAGTTGAACTGTCTTATGTACCCCACTTTGATCCCATTTCTTTAACTTCCTATGAATTCTTCAACAATATCCTATCTGTTCAACAATAGTATCAGTGTTTTCCTTTTGAATTTAATCACGTTTCAAGATTCCATGTGTGCCTGAAAATAAATTGTGTGGATATAGTGATCTACATATGACAATTAGATCAACCTTGCACTGTGTTGTATTCAAAACTTCTGTATTTGTATTATATTCTGTTTGATATATCAATTTCTGAAAGGACTGTATTAAGATCTCCCAAATATTATGGATTTATAAATGTCTCCTTATATTTTTTTCAATTTTATTTTATATGAGTAACTGTTTTAGCACTTAGTGGTTAGAAGTTTTTCATCTACTGTCTGGTATCCTTAAAATAAATTATAAGGTCCTTAATGATTTATGTATAAATTATCTCTTTCTAGGTTCATCTCATGTCTCTTTCAACTCGCAATGTATATACTGAGCATATAGAACTAAAGCCAGTTTCTCAAACTTACGTTTTTTCTTACTTCTGAAAATGATTTCCTTTTCTGTACAGATTAGAACATTCCTCCCTTTACCTTACACATGTTGTCTGGTTAATATTTAAGCATTTTTTTCTGTCTCAACTAAGAGATCCATTCTTCCCTCTCAGTTCCACTGGAGTGGATGTACTGTGGTGTCACCTGGAACTGCCTGTACTTAGAATAAAAGAGCACTTAGAATTACTTCTCTTGAAGGTTCCTGTCTCTTTTACCAGGAACAAATCAAAAAAACAAATCAAAAAAACAAATCAAAAAAACAAATCAATTCAGTCTATGGTGGCATAAACTTTCAAACTAAAATAACTCCAAAAGCCACTAGTAAGCAACATTTTATCACACATGCCATGATATATAAAATATCACAAACTCCTCCATATTTACCTGACAGCTGGGTTATGGTCACTGTGGGGACTATAATTTCAAATCCATAACACATATTTAATAGTTCAACATTTATCCTGCTCTGACATAGGGTTCTGTACATAATAATTATCTTTTATTTTTGGTTTCATTTTTAGAAAGTAACACTTAGACTTCAGAAACAAAATATGTTCTACACAGATGGGGATACATTTTCACCATAGATCTTTTGGCTGTGTGTTTTACAACAATTATGGGCAGAATTCTTATGAGTTGTCCAGAAGTATTCTGAGGCCTTGGTTTTATTCCTATTTCTCTGTTGGAGAAATTCAAAAAATGCCTAAACTCCTCTTAGAAAACATACTGTCATTACAAAGTAATGATGACATCCCCTTTTTTTAAAATTACAAAAGAGTACATTTGAGCATTCATTTTTAATAGAGAATTATTAGATCACTATGAATCTAGAGCCAGCTTTAGACACAATTACTTGGTAGTAAACTTAATTTAAGGAAAAGTACCTATTATTTATCACTTTCCCACCTCTTATCTCCTGTCCCCAGTCTCTTATTTCATAGTATTCTCAGATACTTCATTCTCAGCTAAGGTAAAAATGGTCAATTATTATTTAAAACATTACCCCTGGAAGCAAAAATTTTATTCCCATAAGGATCAAAGTGTTTCAATTAAGGAAATGGGTAACTTCTATCTTTTTGCTAAATTTGGGCAGTTATACTTAAGAGTAAATGGATATGTGTTGAAGGCTATACACTAAGTGCTTCTGAAGTTCAACATTCAGCATTTGTTTAGGAATTGCTATGAGTGAGGCACAGTGCTAGACTTAGCAAAAATAATAGCAAGCAAAGCAGACTTGGTTTTGTCCTCATACAGTTTATAATCTTGGATGAGAGCAGGGGGGAACATTAATCAAATAACCAAAATTAATCAAACAATCACCAACACACACACACACACACACACGTATGTACGTGTTTGCAAACCAATGAATTGATGGTTTGACCCATGGAGGGTGATATAAGATTGTGTAACCAGGGGACCTAGTCTGTTCCGGTGGGACAAGGAGGGCATCTGCAAGAAGGCCACCTGAATTTGCAGGGTTAGATGCTCACGAATATTAAACAATAAGGCCAGTGTTATTCATATGACATTACTTAAAGTAAAATAAAATTACTTGGAAAAATAAACTTGTCAAATAAATAGAGAAGAGAAACAGTAACCAAGTAAAATGAGAGCAATATAAAGAACACTTTATTCTCAAAATGCTTTGAGAAGTGATTAATAATGTGGTATTATTCCATATGATATCACTTATATGTGGAATCTAAAATATGACACAAACGAACTTATCTATGAGACAGAAACAGAATCACGGACATAGAACAGACTGGTGGTTGCCAAGGGGGTGGGGGGGGTGGGAGAGGGATGGTTTGGGGGTTTGGGATTAGAAGATGCAAACTGGTATATATAGAATGGATAAACAACAAGGTCCTACTGGATAGCACAGGGAACTATATTCAGAATCCTGTGATAAACCAGAATGGAAAAGAATATGAAAAAGAATGTATATATTAATATATATATGCATAACTGAGTCACTTTGCTGTACAGCAGTAATTAACACAATATTGTAATGCAACTATACTTCAATGAAAATAATGTGGCATTATTATAATAAACCATGTAATATACTGATTTTAAAATCTTGATTTTTGAGTCATGTGCCAGATTATTGTTTTATTTTGTTTTCTTTTTGTCCTTATTTAAATACATTAAGCTTTGATTAGTCCAGTTGATTCTTTGTCATAACCTGCTGGAACAAATACTCAGAAAAAGGTGATCCAGGGGACACAGGAACTAGACAGACCACATTGTGAACTGCAGAGCACTAGAAAATCATTTTTATTGGGCAGGCAAAGGATAGGGATAAAGGATTCTCAGTACTGTGTAAAATGCAAAAGTAGGGTCTAGTCTGATATTTCCTAAAGCATCACCATAAAAAATTATATAGCACAGAATAAAGTTTGAAAGTCATGTTGATTTTATACCTAACTATCTAATCATCCAGTTTGGAGATTCACAATAAACAAATACTCAGTTGTTTATGAGACATTTGAGTATATCAAAGTCCCTGGGAATTTCTGCATTAAAGAAATCTACTTAATTTTCTTTAAGTTTTTTACAAAGCTGTTCACAAAGCTAATGTAATTTACTTATACCCAGTAGAATTATGTTATTTGCTGTAATATGATTTTGACATGTTGACCTAGCCCAAATCTTATCAACTGGCAGATGAAAATTACTTGATCCTTGGAAGTTAAATAATTTTTAAGTTATACACACTTAGTGGTATAGCCAGTATGAGAAGCAATGTGTCCTTACTTCTGTACTCTCATTGTCTCTCTTGCACCATTTTAACACACATTAGTAATATATTTTGTCTTAATACATTTAGATACCAGTTTTACTGCAATATTCATCTATATTTGAAGAACTAATCCTATATCAACATACAATCATAATATATACCAATGAAATAATTACTATAAAATAATACTTATAAAATATATAATACTTATAAAAACTAATAAGTTTTTATAAGTATTCACGAACTGATCGTTGGGATGTCTAATTCCTCATTTCCTCTATCGGGGAAAAGGAGGGAGTGAAATTGGTAATTCTTTTCTCATTAAGGCTACATGACAAGCTGTGAAATGCTGTTAATGGACTTTGATCAGGTTGCTTTCATTGTGGTCTTCCGAAATGTGTTAGGAACTTATGAACATATGCTGCAGTATAATTGGCTCCCAAAGTGGTCATAATGTGGGTACTATAGAAAAACAACCAGTTACACTCACACACTTACAAACAATTATTTTCATGTGGCCATTTGATGTCAATAGAGGGAGCATATATAAAAGTTGCTCTTAGTGGCCATTTCTTAGTGCCTTAATTGGACAGGAACATTTAAAGGAATGAAAGGACAGAAACAGTGAACCTGAATGTTCTACCAAGTAGCTTTTCAAAGTAGTGTTGTACCTAATATGGGTCCCCATAAAAACCTAATGACATTGATAGAAATAATTGCATACCATATCATCGTGAAGAGAGCTTTGCTGTATTGTCATAGAACAGCAAAAGTTCTACCTAAACCAGAATTTATTGGGCAGATGGAGAAAATTGCAACTCTTCTCCTACTTTTGCAAGATAATTTTCAGCAAAACAAAGCAAAATAAAGCAAGAAAAAGGAAGAAAGAAAACAGAAAAACACAAGAAAGCAAGGCCTGCTTAAAGGCAGCAGTAAAATTAATTGGGGTCTGGGTAGGGGTGTGGCCCATACTGCTCATTTTCTACCATATTAGTGTACCTTTGAATTGATCCATTTTATCACCATTCTCTGAGCCCTGGTAACACTGGCATCATCCAGTACTGCAAATGATCACTTAATGGTCTCTGATACTGAGTCTCTAGTTAATTCACTTCTTAGACCATTGCATGGTTGATTGCTAAAAACCAGGTTTACTTTTGAGTGATATTCATTTATATCCTCTCTTCATTAAGAACACTATGGTCCTTTTAATCACATTTTCTCTCTTCATCTGCATTCTTTGTCAAATTTACCTTTTCATTAGATTTTCCTCTATGTTAGAATGACTACTGACTCTTAGTCTCTCATCACATCAAGCCCAAATCCTGCCTGATTTTCAAGTCTCCCCACGTACTTGCCAGTGCGTACCTAGCACTGCATGCTGATACATCCATCTACTTGCACTGACCAAGTGGTTCGTTTCACATGCTCATCAGAAATTTGTACTTATTTCCCATTGCCCCCCATGTCTGGTGAATGCTATGCATTCATCCTATGCTATGCATGTTCATTCATTTAGGGGAAACAGCTTCTTGCCCTTTTCCTTATCTAAATTTTACTCCGTTTCAAATTTTGTCCCACTAAAACTGCCTTTCGTCATTCTGACATTTATTTATCTTACCATCCCTTAACATTCTACAGCATTTTTCGTTCTTCAACATAAATCACCCTTTAAGAATATGCTGTGAACTTTGCTAATTATTTCATATGTATTGTTTTTACCTCTTCAAACCAATTTGCATACTTTTTCAGTTTGGGTCAATGTCTTACACTCCCTTTATCTTTTACACACTTCCCTTACATCTAGCACAATGAGGAGAAAACGGTGTGTGCTCAAAATCCTTGTTGATTGACTGAAATAATTGCATACCATCAGCTCGTTTTTGTCATCAGCTGACAGAATCAAGTTTTAGAGATCCAGTTAAATGCCTGCCTATCAACCTGCCAAGAACTGGTGCAATTGGAAGTCATCATCCTGCGAGTCAGACAACTCATTCACTAACTTGAAAGGAACTGCCACATATTAAAAGTTCTCTTTATGGATTTTGATGAATTGCACTGTTTGATTCATTCTTTTGTATTAAACCATATACATGATGCATCTAGAAATAACATTACTTTTGCAGTATATTAAAAAATGTCACTCATTTTCCTGAGTTGTCATCTTAGTTTACTATTAAAAAGTTGAAAAAAAGAAAATCACATGACTTTAGCCAAAGCCATTTTCTGCGTAGTACGGGAGATGCAGAATGATTTTTAGGGAAACTAAAAAATAGTAAGCTTATTGAGATAATGATATTCCTTGTTAAAATAAATATCTACATAAATCAGCTTAAATAGAATTGTAGCAGCATTCTATTTTCTAAATATAATTTTATTTATTTAGATACATGACTTTAAAAATCTATATATATAGTAGAGTGAACAACTATGACTTTCAAATGAAAGGAGAATCACAAACCCTGACCATGTATTTTTAAAATAGATTTTAACATATCTTTCAGAATATGTGGGTAAAATTAGTAAATCTAAATTTTTATTATGAAATTTTGTTTCACAAATATTTTTAAATTTTAAGGAAAAACATAGCATAAGGAAGATTTACTTTTCATCTGATTTTGAATTTCTTTGGTAGATTTTATTCTTAATTCTCAAAGATTTGCCTTCTCACTGATTTAGCCTTTATTGATCCTTTTAATCTCCAACTGTTTTTATTTTCGCTTTGGAAAAAGTTTTCAGTTTTTTGCCCTTTATCTTCCCACAGACATTTCTTTTCTCTGTGAAGACAAAGGTAGCAGATTTCCCACAGTTTTCAGACTCTGTTTATTTTCTTCCCACAATTTGTATTTTTCTGATTCCCCATTTCTTCTCTCCATCCATCAACACACTCCATACTTTCTCCGCATTTTCCTCAATAGACTCCAGAAAATTATGTACACACACACTACACACACACACACACACACACACACACACACTTAACTAATGAGTAAGAGGTGCCTTTTTGGTTCAATAGCAGTTTTCAATTATTAGTAAAACATTTTACTTTTTAAATTAGTTAATTCACTTAATTCAACTTTTTTAATAAATAAAAGGAGAAAGGAAGTTATGCTCCCCATAGTTTGGTACTTTTGTCAGACTGTGTCCTTTGGGGGACCCACAGAAAAAGGCGGTGAATGGAAAAATTAGAGTTAGGGTTCAAACTTTCACACTGGCAGATTCTCACACTCTTGATGGGCAAGCAGTTGGCTTTTCACGTAGGCTTATCTTACGTTCTGTTTTTTGGTGGATTTAGAAGAGCCAGGGCCCTCATCTGTTCATTGTGTTAAAGCTGAAGCTTCAATAAATTGGCAATCAGGCTGATTTGAGTGTGTGCAGATGGTAGATGGTATATAGTCAAGTGCATATTTTCATTGCAACAAGTTTAACTGCGCCTCCTATGTGCAAAGAGTGGTGTCAAGTTGCGAGGATCTCCAGCCCTCTGTTGAAGAATGTTGAAGAATTCTTGCTGTCTTAAGGCTAGTACTTCCTCTTCAAGTGACATGAATCAGCACCAAGCAATGCTATTTTTTGCTCTTTGGTGGTGATCCAAGAATATAAAAGGAGAACATCTGGATTTCTGTCAGTTCCAGCCACGCTGAAAAGCTCTCTATAGCGTGTTTGTTTTGATAGATTCATACACATTCTCCAAATGTGATTTTCCAAGGCAGCCACATTTCAGAACTGTGAACTTTATCTCATTAAGTGCTAAAACTAAATGAAATAACTTTTAAGCTCCCACGTGAAGTTCTAGTTCTGTGATTCGGGTCACTTTTCAAAACACATGTTTCAAGCTTGACTCTAATTTCCCTTCTTCCTGGGAATCATGACTTGACTTTGAGAAACACTCTAAAAATGTCTGTGTTCACTGTTTAATGATAATTAACAACTCATAGGTGGGTTATTTTGCAGTCTTTGGAAAACAAAAAAAGCCTTTTTTTGAAGCAGTTGGCACCTCTGAAGTATAAGGTAGTAGTTTTATTTACAGAAGGGGTTGGAAAATAGGGAAAAGTAATATAATCTTCTTCTAATTGTTTAGTCAGTCAATCTCAAATCCAAATAGGTAAAAAGAAGTCTTCAATTAGGAAAATTATTTTAAGTCCCAAATTCTTGGTTGATTTTTACAAAGGTTTTAATTTATCTTTAAACAAGGACAACAATTTAAGGTGAGTGAGTTTGTCACCAACATGGCTGCTTTTTCTCCAAAAACTGAACAAAAATAACCTTAACACTGATAATGAAGTCATTTCCTAGGGCCATCTTTGGCTGCCTGTTGACTCAGTTAGTGTGAGACAGAAGAAACCAAATTTAAATGTTTTAGAACACATTCCAAATCCCTGAAACTGTATTTCCAGCTTAAGTTTCTTAATGTTTTAACATGAATGTAAACTCCATTTTAGGTTTTCAATTTAGATTATAAATCTAGGGAGAGCTAGGTTTTAAATTTCTCCATGTACTCAGCCCCAGTACTAAATTCATTATTAGCTATTGATAAATGAAAAATAAGAATTCATTTCTCTGGGACTTCCCAGGTGGCACAGTGGTTAAGAATCTGCCTGCCAATGCAGGGGACACAGGTTTGATCCCTGGTCCAGGAAGATGCCACGAAGCAACTAAGCCCGTGAGCCATAACTACTGAAGCCTGCATGCCTAGAGCCTGCACTCTGCAACAAGAGAAGCCACAGCAATGAGAAGCCCGCGCACCGCAATGAAGAGTAGCTGCCTCTCGCCGCAACTAGAGAAAGCCCGCACGCAGCACCGAAGACCAAACGCAGCCAAAAAATAAATAAATTTTTAAAAAAGAATTAATTTTTCTGATATATCTATATAGTCTTTTCTATAAGTTTCAAAATTTTGTGAGCTAATATGATCACTGTCATTTAAATATATCTGAATTGTTTCTTGTCCACATCTCCTAAAAACAAACAATTGTAAAATTTTATTATTCTTAATTTTCCTTCCATTCAATGTGCTCTACAATCATTTTATTTTATGAAGTTTTTTTGTTTTTTCTTTTTAAATAGATTGTAAAAGTGTTTCTAAGAGGAGAGAAATATCTCAGTTACATTGTAACTGGAATTATGAGGTTCTAACTATCAACACTTCACCTGCCCCATGCCAACCACATATGTTAACAGAAGTCCATTTGAATCCTGTGTAACATCTTGGCCTGTTTGGTGCATAATTTGTAGCCAAACATATGGTGAGAGGCTTTGGAGAAGAGTCTTCAAGCTGGCAGGCTGCTGTTGATGTCTCTGGGATCACATGCCCCATTTAAGTCTGTGCAGTTCCAGATTGGAGTCTGACTCTTGTCTGCCTGTGCTGAAACATGAGGAGGTCCAGATTTTTTACAGCTTCCAAGCCTCCCAGACAAGTATAATTATCAGCACTCCAAAGAGCTAGGAATATAAGCCAAATGCAAACAAATGAGGGAGGGAGAGCAGAAGAGCTACAGCTGTTGGGTCAAGCTGGGTGCAAAATGGTTTGATATTTTCAGAAATCGGAGAAGAATGTCACCACAGTGAACCTTCTCTGATTAAGATGGGCTTATTCTTTAGCACTTTTCTTTCTGGTACTGGAGGAAATCAGCCTAAGAGGAGAATAGCTTTTAAATTTAAGTATGAAGATGGGTGGGCAAAAATGTAAAATTTCTGAAGGGATAAACATTATACGATCATTTGGAGATCACACATTTCTTGGAAAGAGATAGGCATCACTGGTAATTATAACAAATAGTTCTTTCAAAGTCTAAATTCTAGAACCAGAATTAGAAAGTCTATTAAATCAGAATTAGAAAGAATTGGAAATTCTACCAGAATTAGAAAGCCTACTTGACTTTTTCTCTCAATTATAGTATTTATTTTATTGCATCTCTTCTGACTGCATATTTTCTGATTTCAGGTTTAATTTTCTTGTAAATCTATCCTAGCTAGTCTTCCTCTTTTCTTGAAACATTGCTTTCATGGAACAGCATGCAGATGAAGGGCTTCAGTCAAACTTCCATTTCCGTATTGCACACCACTGATTCTCTGGTTTGGAGGCATGTTTTGTTCTCTGATGCCTTTGATAGTTTCATTCCTGTAGTGCTGGGGCTTGCTGGAGTCCTGTGGAGGCAGTCAGGCAATAAATGCAGCAGAGCGGAAGACCTTAGGGGAGTGGGAAAAGTTAAGGTAAACTGGAGACCATGTCCCCCTTCTAAAGGAAGCTTCCACACCTCAGCTCCAGCTGAGTTTTTTGTTGTTGTTAGGTGGGAATGAAGCCCCGAGGTCTCACAAATCCGGTTTATTACAAAGATGTTGCATGATTTTTAGATGTTGACAAATTGTCTTCTATTTTAAAGAAGATTGATATTCTTAAAAGTGTTGCCAATACAATTCTATGAACAAACCCCTCTGAAGTCATTCAGCCCAATGGCTGTCAATTTATAAACTTTGCTGTAAGACAAGCAAACTTTACCAGAATTTACTCTTACAGAGTATTCAGAACTTTGGTTTTGTCCTAAGGAGATTGGCATTTTTTTTTCTCCCAGGACCTCAGCTTCTCTTCCTACCTTTCTAGGAAGGAAATACCTCCTTCATACACACCCTCTCCTTGGGATTCAATGAGTAGCCCAATCCCATCAATTACACTTTCTAAATATCTCTTAAATCCCTACTATCCTATTTCTACTACCATTGTTTTCCACTAGACTATTATCATCCCTTAATTGGGATCTCACCCATTGATCTTCTTCTAAAAATACCTTACCCCTCCCTCTACTTCCTGTCTTGTAGGTAGAATTTATTATTCCTTGTTTTCTCAGCACCCCCTCCTCCAGACTGTTATCCTTATTAACCCCCTATTCCTTATTATTGTTTTCATAGCAACCAGTCTGAATATCATCTACCAACTCAGTATAAGAAACCCATAGTAGTCCATTTCCTAGGTTCTCAACTTGAGCCCCACCATGGTGAGGAATTCAACTTCAACTATTCTTAGAGCTCTTTTGTCCCAAGGTTGTTGCCAAGTTTCTGAAGGACTCTAATGCAATACCAAGGTGTGGTGAGAGCCCTCAGTCACCCATCATTTTAGTTTACTGCTGAAATATACTTTTTCATGTCCATATGGTCCTTAGAGGTGTGGCTTCTCTGCTTCTTCCATCTAAGCTTGGGACAGGAGTATCACAGAGAGGGTAGGACCCTCAGTGGGATTCCCAAAATTGGTCCACCTCCCTGGGCCAGTGTTTCTCAATTTTTTTTTCTTATTTATTTATTTAGGTTGCATCGGGTCTTATTTGCAGGCACATGGGATCTTCAATGAGGCATACGAGATCTTTTTCATTGTGGCACATGGGCTCTTCGTTGTGGCACTTGGGCTTCTCTCTAGTTGTGGCTTGCAGGCTTTCTCTTCTCTAGTTGTGGCGTGGGTTCCAGAGCATGTGGGCTCTGTAGTTTGCGGCACATGGGCTCTCTCACTGAGGTGCGTGGGCTCAGTAGTTGTGGCGCGCAGGCTTAGTTGACCCGTGCCATGTGGGATCTTAGTTCCCTGACCAGGGATTGAACCTGTGTCCCTGCATTGGAAGGCAGATTCTTTACCACTGGACCACCAGGGAAGTCCCTCAACTTTTTTTTCTCAATACTTTTCTCTACATAGCTGCACTTTCCATCTGTTTAGTCTGTTGTGATCCTTTGGAAGGCCACAAAATATAATATGCAAGACTTTTTTCACCATTCAATAGCCAATTTTTGCTCTCTTGGAGTACCATCACCCTCGTTGATAATGCATGCCCTAGACCTGCTAGGAAGCCATGCTTCATGGAGTTTTGCCATGTCCTTGAGTTACCACTAGAGAAGAGGGCCCAGAATGCTAAGGTTCTAGAACAAGATGCATTTTTTCCAGCCCACCCCCAGCCAGGGTGATCTCTGTCTGGTGTGATGTAAGCACTTTTCTTGCACCTTCAAGGCATTTCTCTTCTTCCTTCAAATCATGTCATTTTTTGACAATATCCTTTGATAAACCATTAAAATGAGATACCAACGTATTTGCGCAAAAATTCTGTTTACCTTTCTTTTAAAGCAAGAGCAGGCCAAATCGTCATACTCTCCCAGTGGGTAAAAAATATACTTGCTTTTCTTCCTCTTATATAGTAAATAAGAGGAAGAGTTAGGTGAATCTATACAATAAAACTATTTAAAAGCTGTACATGTAGGGTATTTTGTCAGATGTACATTCATCTCTTTCTACTAGACTATATAAGCTTTGGTAAGGTAGAAATGATAATTTTTCTCATCTTTGTAATACTAAAGCTCTATAAAATTCCTGTCACATCATATGTGCATCATGTTCTTGAATAAATAAATGATCTAGGCCAAGGGTCAGTGTATTAGTCTACTTGGGTTTCCATAATAAAAACCACAGACTGAGTGGCTTACACAACAGAAATGTGTATTCCCACAGGTCTGGAGACTGGAAGTCCAAGATCAAGGTGTCAGCAAGGTTGATTTCTGATGAAACTTCTGTCCTTAGCTTGTACGTGGCCACTTTCTTGCTACGTCCTCACATGGCCTTTCCTCTGTGCACGCACAGAGAACAGCAAGAGCTCTGTGCCTCTTCCTCTTCTTAGAAGGACAACAGTCATATCAGATCAGGTCCCCATCCTTATAGCTTCATTTACTTTAATTACCCCCTTAAAAGCCTTATCTCCAAATATAGTCACAGTGGGGGCCAAGGCTTCAATGTGTGAATTTTGAGTGGACACAATTCATAGAGCCAGCAAAGAGTTTTAGGAAAAGTAGCAGCAACGTTTTCTGGTAAAAGGGGAAGACAAAATATTTTAGGTTCTCAGACCATCCAGTCTCTATTACAACTACTCAAGTCTATTGTTGCAGCATGAGTGAGTGAGTGTGGCTGTGTTCCAATAAAACTTTATTTACACAAAGAGGCAGTGAGTGAGCTGGATTTTGCCCATGGGCTGTAGTTTGCTGACCCCTAATATAGACTTGCAAATGTTCTACCTGCCTTACCTATCTATACATCTCTCCATTTCTAGAAGTACTTCACAAGATTCCTACTTGCAACCATTTAATGACTTCTGCTTGCCTCCGGACTATGACATAAACTCCTAGGCATAAGGAGGCTTTTTTTTTCCCTTCAGCCTCGACGCGAGGCTTGTGGGATCTCAGCTCCCTGACCAGGGATCGAACCTGTGCCCCCCTGAAGTGGAAGCGCAGAGTCCTAACCACTGGACCGCCAGGGGAGTCCCATAAGGACTATAAAAAGCCCATAAGGCTTTTTATATTGATTTGATAGCATGTCAGCAAACTTCTTTTCTACTCTGTACAGTAAATAAATAATGTTCGTTTCTCCAAATAAAACTGAGCCCCTTCGTAGTTGGTGTTTTTGCCTAGGGTATCTCTTTTCTATCTGGAGTATCACTCCCTCCGTAGCCATCACTGCCCCTGTCCCATTTACCTGGAGAGCGGCACTCAGGCTGCGCCATCTTTGCAGCAGCCCAAAGTCTAGTCAAAGTTATTCATTTCTTTTTCTTCTGAGCTAACACAGATCTTTATCATTATGCCATTAGGTAATTACTAACTCACCTTCCCCAATGCATAGTGAATCTCTTCTGCATTTCTATAACCCCAGCTAGTCCTCAGCATTTTGAGAACATTCTGGGAACTCTGTAACCCTTCTGCAACAGGGTTTTTTTTTCTCTGAGTAGAATTCTGTGCTCTAGACCAATAGCTCTCACCCAGGGGTGATTCTGACCCCACAGGAAATTTGACAATATCTGGAGAAATTATTGGTCATCATAACTGGGGGGAGGAAGGGTGTGTTTTTCCTGGCAACAAGCGAGTAGATGCCATAGATGCTGTAAACATGCTACAATGCACTGGATACTCCCCATGACAAAGAATTATCCCGCCCAAAATGTTAGTAGTACTGAGGCTGAGAAACTATGACCTACATCAGTCAAGGATATTCCTTTCCATTAAAATTTGCTTTTCCTATAACCACTGTTTTAGGTGATTCCCCATTCTACTCAAATGGATTCAGATGGCTTTGTACTGCTTAC
The DNA here is from genome assembly GCF_963455315.2 of Globicephala melas. Lineage (NCBI taxonomy): Eukaryota > Metazoa > Chordata > Mammalia > Artiodactyla > Delphinidae > Globicephala > Globicephala melas. The sequence goes on from NC_083318.1 coordinate 6,203,628, forward strand.
CTCTTTATCCATTTGTTTTCATAGTAACAAGTTCTGAAGATAGACTCTATTAAAGAGATAAGAGTAGCTAGGTCCATCTGGGGTCCATTTTCATTTAAGTACATGAAATATTTGTAGGGAAGACATAGGAATGTTTGATAAGAAGCTATAGTCAGAATATGTCTTGCTGGTCAGTGACAAGTAGTAAATTCATCCAAGTTTCTATCAGCATGCTCCCTCTGGGGAGCCTGGAAGTTCTGAAATGAAAACAGTGGCTTAAAGTTATTTCAGGATGAATCACCTGTAAATACCTCCCCTCTGTGTTTTATTTAGAGTTTCAGAACAGTAAGAAGAAATTAAGAACTTGTTTGCAGAACATGGAAAATAAATGTTATGAATAAAATAATATAAATCAATGTAAAAAACTGAAATATGAATTAACTTATACCTTCTTGAAAGAAGGAGAGAAACAGAAAGAGAGAGAGGATGGAAGGAAGGGAAGGGGAGGGGAGGGAAGGAAAGGGTCAGGCAGGGAGGATGGAGAGAGGGAAGAAGGAAGAAAGGATGGATAGATGGATGGATGGATAGATGGATGGATGGATGGAAGGACGGATGAGGGAAAGACATAACTAGTAAATTAGGACGGAAAGCATGAAGTTTGGGTCAGGCAGAGGCAAGTTTAGATTTAGTCACTGAATGTAATCAGTGGTATGACCTTGGACAAGTGTCTTATTTTCTTCTCTTTCCTTAGCTCAAAAATGGAGATAGTATTGTTACGGAAATTAGATGAAAATATATACAGAAAACATCACTGTATCTGGTACATAGAAAGTGCTAAATATATGCGTAAAAAATAATGTTTGACAATCTAGAGAGCATAACTTCCTGGAAGTAATAGAATGTTCCAAGATAAAGTATTTTAGGACCAGGCAGACCAGAGATATGATTCCTATGGAAATATTTGTATGGGTAGCAGTAAAGTTAATAAAAATCTCTGTTTCCTCCTCTCCCCAAAGTGAGTCAAGCATTTTAAATGAACCCCCGGTTGAATTCCTCCACTGCCAGTTCTGCTTTTAAAGTAAAATGTGCTATAGACAGATGTTATTACTTTCTGCTACCACACTAGTCCAAGCCACCATCATCTGTCACCTAGCCAACACAGGCTTCTCCAGGCCACCACAGATGGTCTCCCTGTTTCCCTTTTTTCTCTCTTCCAACTTAAAAAAAGTCCATTTTTTAAAGGTATAAATCTGCTTGTTTACCCTTTGTTTAAGATCTTCACTGGCTTTTGCTCTTCACATAAAATCCAGATGTATGGCTCCCAAGGTCTTGCTTGACCCCAATCCTGACTGCACCTCTGTCTCTCTCCCTGCTCCAGCCACAGAAGCCTGTAGACTTATCTTCAAGTGCACCACGTTTCCTCCCTCAGGGGCTTTGCAAAGGCTCTTCCTCTACCCTTCACAATAACACTGACTTCTGACACCTCAGGACTCAACTTGGAAGTCACTTAACTGCAGAAGAGTTTCCTTCCTTCTCTTTTAAAGTAAATCCTATGTTGCTGATCTCGAAATCTGCACTCCTTTTATTCCCTTTGTCATTTACCAGAAGCTGCATTTATATACATGTTAAATTGTTTACGTACATACATTTTGTTTCCCAACTAGGCTACCAATTCTATAAAGGGAGAGCCCACTGTGTATAGTTTACAACCCCATAACTAGAATCTATGACCATGCCGCGCAAAAAATAAATATTCAGTAAATATTTGAATGTATGAATGAATAAATGAATGATGAACAATAGGTTAGGAACTGATTTCCTTAAGAATTTACTAAACTTTTCTTGGACTTGTGGGAGATGGAAAAGGAGTACAATAAAAATTTTACAATGTCTTCAGTTTCAAGTAGTGATTTAAACATTTTTTAATAAAAATGCATGCATAGAAGCATAAAAGGATGACTTCTGATATTTCCATTCCTTGAGGTCTTTTTGTTCTTTATAGATAACAATGTGTCTTGTGTTCAGTAGGTACTCAATAAATTCTGGTTGAATTACAAATTGTCATAAAGAAAATATTCTAGAAATACAAGATGGTTTTTGTTTACTTTTTTTTTGGTGAAGAATGTTCGTATGTGGTACCATATTACTTAGGAAAGACAGTGTTTAAATTTTTTAAGAACTGAAATATGAATTGTGTTGAAGTAACATATTTTAATATCAAAATAATTCTAAAAATTCTAACATCATATAGTTAAAAGCACTTTTGTCATTGTTGTCACATTTATGATTTAAGGCAAAACGCTTGGGACAAGTTTTATTATCTTACATAAAAAATGATGCTCAGAAAAGTTAAAAAAGAAAACTTGTTAAAAATCACACAGCTATTAAGAAATAGGGCCAGGAGTAAAACTCTAATCAGACTTTAAAATCCATGTTTATACTTCTACATGACAGCTGTCTTTTCTGTAAATGCATACCTTTCCTTGTAAATCCACACCATCTATGTATCACTAAAGAGAATTTTATCATGGTTTTGAAATTAATAATTTTCTTTTTCTATGCTCTGTCACATTTCCTTAAAGCCATCTGAATGTCTAGACAGATTTTCTATGGGGCTATCAGTTGGATAACAGCCACCATATACACATTTTTGGAAAAAGTACTACGGCCTCTCAGCTATACTAGGTAATATAGAAGACAGAAAAGAAATACGAGACAAAGATGCTGCATTTTATGCGTATAAGTTGTATAAATTTTGATTCTCCAAGTGTTTGTTGTTTCATGCTATATGCAAGTCACTGAAGGAAGGGCCATGACCCATCCAAGAGAACACGAAGCATGCCAAAGTGCTTACAACTGAACAGGGGAAACAAATCATAAATACATGGATTTCCAAATAAAAGCATATGTCACTATATGACTATTTGGGGGGAAAAACCCCTGCAAACTCCTGGGAATAGAGTGTTGCTGTGGAAATTCAGGAGAGGGAGCAATTAATACAGACTATCATGGGTGATGTGGAATTTGAGTTACACTCTAATGTACATGCAGAATATGTCTAGACAGACAAGAGGGTGAGTCAGCAGTCTACACTGGGGTATCACATGAGTATTTCTTGTTAGGAACTCTGGAGAATTTATTTTAGAGTCTCTTAAGTATGAGAGAGTAACAACCAAACCAATTACAGAACACTATTAGATAATATATACTATTAAATCACATGGGGGCTTTAGCGTATCAAGTTGTAAAACTAGGGCGCCTTTAGAATTAGGCACTAACGTTAACTGTTGTGCTATTGATATATTTTCAATGGGTACGTATTCCTGTGCAATGTTGCACTTCTTGAGGTCAGCTTTCAGTCCAGGGAGTCAAAGAAACTAAGATAAACTACGAAAGGAAGCATAAATGCCCATCGGACAAACATATTCACTAGTTACCTACTTATAAATTTATCCCCTCCTCCATGATCTCAGTGTGTTTCTGGATCTGTGCCTTGCTGATGGTAGGCTATTATACACTGCTGAACGTTGTGTGAGAAAATCATGCAGATTGGTTGCTAAGTGAAAAATGTCCCCTTTGAAAACAATGCAAAATTTCATAAAGCCAATGAAAATGTTGGAGACTTATTCAGATTGCACACAGACTTGCAGTACACATATGGAAATACGTGTGTACTTCTCTATGTTTGTACATACAGAATAGGGAGCATGCATACATCATTTATACACAAAGAATGGATTCTTGGCATATTTGAATGTAACATTTGCAGTTTCATAAGTGACTCAAGAGGCTTATGATATTTTATACTATATAATAAATATCAATATTTACCTACCTCCCATGTAAAGCTGTTATACACATTAAATGAAATAATATATGTAACCTATTTAGAAAGAATAGAAAGAATTTGAACAGCACAAGCAGTGAACCTAACCTACTATCCTGTACTTATATAAGAATCAGTTATTTGTTAAATGCCTTTGGCAGCAAGAGAAGACATAAGAATGCATTCCTTATTAATGTCCAGAGACTCATCTATACATTTACCAAAAAAATAATTTGCTAATCTGATTCATCCTATTTTGTAATAGGGTTTCATTGCATCCTGGTGGCCTTCAAGAGGTATCGTTCATCCTCAATTATCCAACAATAAGAAAAATAATACAGTGTGAGTGTGTGTGTGAGAGAGAGTGTATATATACACGTGCATGTGTGTAAATTATTTTTATCCTATGAAACCTGACTTACCTTTAAAGCACCTGGGATGCTTTAAAGTTATGACATTATTTTCTAGGTGCTACCTGTATCTTTATAAATATTTATTCAACTTATAGAATGAGGCGTGCTGTTGCTTCTATTCTCATCTTACATATGGCATTTTGCATATGGCCTAGCTGAGGCACCAAAAGACTAAGTAACATACATCAGGTCACGGAAGTAATAAGGCTCAAAGCCAAACCCAGGCTTCTGGCTTCTGTGCCCGTTCTCTTAATCACCAACCAGTTCTCTGATTGAGTGGTTTACTCTGAAAAGTCATATGATGAATTCAATTCCATTTTCTTCTTTCGTTACAGATTAAATTTAGGACCAAATGCCACTCTAGGAAATTGTTTGAATCTCAAAATCTTTGGCAAGTTTTCGGAATTCATTTCCAGGGCCCAGTGGATGATAAGTTTCTTTATAATGAGTTCTTTAACACGTTTCACTTTACTTAGGTGATAGCTATAGGAAAATATTACGACCCTGTTTCCGAGACTGATCTTTCTATTTAGCTTCATAAATTGCTTGGTGTCAGCAGGACATAAATACAATCTGTACGTAGGCTCTGTGGAAGCCGATATCCTGAATAAATTTCCAACAGCCTTTTAGAAAATAATGGACTGCAGGATTAACTCTTCTTTGGTATCGGTAGACAAGCACTGAAGGCAACGTCATCTACTAAACTCAGAGGTAAATAACCTCAAAGAGTCTTCCCACACCACTTGAGAACTACAGTAAGAAATCTCACCCTCTGGGAGATTCTCAAGGGTTACGTAACTGTAAGTGTAATGAAAACGTCAGCAATTCTCTCTAGTTTCTGCTCGTGTTCTCTGCTAAGCAGTGGCTCTTCTAAACTGTCACCACACTCCTCAAGCCATCAGTAACCTCATCTCTGCAGGTAACACCTCCTACTTCTCAGATAAGTTAAGACACTGAGGGTGACCTCCTTCCATGTCCTGCCTCTGTCTCTCAACGTTTTTTGCACATAGTGAACTTAGCACTTTCTCGGCTCACGAGAGAGGTTTTACCTATGGCTAAAACTCCCCCATGCACGCTAGATTCCATTCCTTTCTATTCTCTGATAACTTGCCCATCAAATTTCCCTCTTGTTATTTTTTTCTTCGTCACTTTCCTTTTCATTGATTCCTTTTCTTTAACACAGAAGTATATTTATTTTACCTCGAAAAACAAAGACCTCACCTGATACTGGAGGGTCCTCTGCCTGTCTCTGCTCCCTTTCCATTCATGCTTCCTATAAGTTTGTCAACATTTTCTATCCTGGCTTCCTCACTTCCCCATGCATTTTGATTCCCCTGCAGTCTGGATTTTCTCCTGAAATCTTCAATGAAATGGCTCAGTATCCAGAGCTGCTTCATTTTCAAAGATTTTCACAGGTAAGAATTCCACTTTCTGAATTCCTTCTTTACTTCAATTTTGTCCGTCTTTCAAAATCTCTTTCAACTTAGGCTGAGATTAAGTTTTAGTTCCCATTGCTTCTGAGACATCTCTCTCTGGAGGGCATATCTAAGTCAAAAGGTCCAAACAAAACAAACCATACAGACTGACTCTCAAACCCACATCTGTTTTTCCTGTCTCGGCTAACAGCATAACCATCTTTCCATCTCCTAACCTAGAGAACTGGGATTCATTTCTTTCCTCCTCCTGGTAATTAAATCCAATCATACTTAAAAGTAGATATTCTAAACCTTCCGTCCTTTATTATTCCACTTATTCTAGCACATCACAGCTCTCTTGGACTACAATAATTAGTTTCATGTAGTGAAATAGCGACCCCTAGAATTCATGTCCACCTGGAACCACAGAATGTGACTTTATTTGGAAACAGAGTCTGCAGATGTAGTGAGTAAGAATCTCAAGATAAAATTGTCCTGGATTTAAGGTGGGCTTTAAATTAAATGACTAGTGTTCTTATAGTAAGAGAAGAGAACACAGATACAGAGAAGAAATACGAAGACAGAGGCAGAGTTAACGTGGTACAAGCCAAGGAAATGCCTGGGGACACCAGAGATTAGCAAGACGCAGAGAGGATCTTTCCTTAGAACCTTCAGAGGCAGCATGGTTCTACTGACACCTTGATATCAGACTTCTAGCTTCCAGGAATGTAAGAGAATCAATTTCCATTCTTTTAAGCCACTCAGTTTGCCATACTTTGTTATAACACTCCTAGGAACCTGATACATTTCCTAAGTGGTGTCCGTAACTTCTTCTAACTCCATGATTCTTTACGGAATGCTTTGGTAATCAGTTGAAAACTATAGAACTCCCAGGAAAAGTGCACAGACGTACAACTCCAAATTTCACATACAATTTCACCAGTTTCCAGAACCTCATAGGTCTGTCTATGGATCTCTTATCCTTGCAGCCAATGAAAAACTCCTTTCCTACACATAGTAACCAGAGTCCACTTACTACAATTCTGATCATGCCATCCTCTGATTTAAAAACATTAACATACTTCCTAAACTACACAACATGACTTGGTTCTTATACGCTACATCTCCCTGCTGAAACATCTTTTGTTTTTATCCCTCCAAACAAATACCTATTTCAGAGCATACATGCCTCTTTGCCTTTGCACTAGCTGTGCGTGCTGCCTTAAACTCCCTTCCTTCCACCAGCTCCCAGCCCTCTAAGGAATTCCTAGTCATTTTGATGTTTTATATTACTTATGTCATCTGTGAATCAAATGGTCTCACTGGCAAAGGACTATTTTATTTTTACAAAGTCATTAAAGTCTTTGACTGTGACATATTTATGAAATACAAGATGTTTTTGAGTGTAAGAAATTTTCAATTATATTGTAATATTTTGCTTAAATTTCTATATATATATCCACTATGTTTCCAATACTTTACATCAATAATTATAATTATATAACATATAACATAGTACTAAATATACTACAGTACTAAAATTATAGGTGTTTATTCCAATTAATATATATTGGAATCTCAGAATCGTAATTTGTGGACTTTTTGACCTTGAACATTTTATGATGTATAGAGATATCGAATCACTTTGTTGTGCACCAGGAACTAACATAGGGTTGTAGGTCAAATATATTTCAAAAGCAAACAAACAAACAAACAAACTCATAGAAAAACAGGTCAGATTTGTGGTTACCAGAAGTGGGATACGGGGAGAAGGGATTGGATAAAGGCAACCAAAAGGTACAAACTCCCAGTTATAAGGTAATTAAGTGCTAGGGATGTAATGTACAACATAATAAATACAATTAACACTGCTGTACGCTACTTATGAAAGTCATTAAGAGAGTAAATCCTAAGAGTTCTCATCACAAGGAAAAATATTTGTTTCTTTAATTTTGCATCTATATGAGATGGTAGCTGTTCACTAAACTTATTGTGGTAATCGTTTCATGATGTATGTAAGTCAAATCATTGTGTTGTACACCTTAAACTTATACAGTGCTGTATGTCAATTATACTGCAATAAAAATGGAAGAAAAAATACAAAAAGAATAAATGCTTAAACTTTATATATCTCAATTTTCTTCTATGTAGACTAGTAAAAAACATGCTTACTTACAGGATTGTTGTGAGGATTAGGAAGAAAAGACATCTAAAAGTTTAGCACAGCAACAGATATGTACTAGCAATTGATTTTTTATTAAATTTAACAATGTCTTCGTTTATAAGACTATAAGCAACATCACCTAGTTTATAAATAATACGGTAAGTTCCCTATATACAAACAAGTTCCACTCTGAGAGCACATTCATAAGTCCAATTTGTTCGTAAGTCCAACAAAGTTAGCCTAGGTACCCAACTAACACAATTAGCTATATAGTACTGTACTGTAATAGGTTTATAATACTTCTCACACAAACAATATTGATACATAAAAAGCAAAAAATAAAGAAAACATTTTTAATCTTACAGTATAGCACCTTGAAAAGTACAGAAGTACAGTACAACAGCTGGCATACAGGGGCTCGTATCGAGTGAACAGGCAAGAAGAGTTACGGACTGGGGGAGGGAGAGGAGGTGGGAGATGGTAGAGCTGAAGGATCGACAGCAATAGGAGAGGAGTGCAAGCTGCAATTTCACTCACGCCTGACGCTGATGGCACAGGTTCTAGTTCCTTGCTGGAACCAGATGCACTGTTTGCATCTTTGAAAGCTCGCAACTTGAAGGTTCATATGTAGGGGACTTACTGTACATCCAACCCTATTTTTTCTTATAATTTATCTGTTTCAGAAGCTGGTATGTTGATTGCATGTTCATGGTCTAGTTGAACATGGCCCTTTTTCACTTTACTTCCTGCAAAATGGCTGTTGAATCCAGAGACTTAGATCCCTGTGGCATGATTATACATGATGTTTGGCAAGATCTATAGAAAGCATATACTGCTTGGTTGTCTCTCTTTTTGTGACATAGTAGAAACTGATTGTAATGCCTATATCTATTAATTAATTGGAGGTTGCAAAAATGATGGTATTTTATTCTATAAGTTCTTTTTTTATAATTACTGGGGCTATTATAGAGATATATCCCCAAATCAATTATTTGGTGATCCAGTGGCAAAGTTCATATGGAATAAGCAAAAAAAAGTTTGACTGTTTCATTTCATGAATCAGTTCATATCATACTCTAAAGGTGACCAGTTCTTTTTCAGATGAAATTATGAACACATGGTTTTACATATATTAGATGGGTTTAAGTCACTTGCAATTGTTATCATCCTTGAAGCTCAAATTGTCTTATTTTCAGCCGGTGGAAGGCTCTTGAAGTTGACACTTGAGGCCTTAGCATAATCCTAGTAAGTCACTGCTACCTGGTATGTTAAGATGAGGCTCATATTGAACACTTCCTGCCCCAGACTTGGAATTAGCCATTTTTCCAGGAAACTTTTATTTTAGTGATTAATACAATTTCAAGACATTTGAACTGGATGCTAGAGAAATTTAATGTTACTGCATTGGTCACTGGTCATTATTTCTAGGTCTTTTCAGTGGAACAAGCAAGGATATACATATTCACACACACACAATACATATATATAAAATTTTATTTAAAATTTTAAGTACAAAATATTTATATTTATATATAGTAGTCAAAGTACCACATGAGATTATATTGATATTTTTAATTCAAAAATCAAAACTAGGGGTTTGGAAGACTTACTGGCAAGATGGCAGAGTAGAAAGATGTGAGCTCACCCCTTCTTACAAAAACACCAAAATCACAACTAACTGTTGAACAATCATTGGAGAAAAAACCTGTGAAACCTACCAAAAAAGGTACCCTACACCTAAAGACAAGGAAGAAGCCACAGTGAGATGGTAGGAGGGGCACAATCATGATAAAATCAAATCCCATACATGCCAGGTCGATGACCCACAATCTGGAAAATAATTATACCACAGAAATTCTCCCACAGGAGTGAAAGTCCTGAGCCCCACATCAGTCTTCCCAGCCTGGGGGCCTGGGCACAGGAGGAGGAGCCCCCAGAGAACCTGGCTTTGAAGGCCAGTGGAGTTTGATCACAGGAATTCCACAGGACTGCGGAAAACAGAAACTCCACTCTTGAAGGGTGCACACAAGGTCTAGTGCACACTGGGACCCAGGGAAAACAGCAGTGACCTCATAAGAGACTGGGCCAGACCTACCTGCTAGTATTAGAGGGTCTCTGGTGGAGGTGGGGGACAGCTGTGGCTCACTGGGCAGACAAAGACATTGGCAGTGGCAGCTCTGGCAAGTACTCATTGGCATGAGCCCTCCTGGAGGCCGCCATTTCCCCCCCAAGACCTAGCCCAACCCAACAGCCTTTAGGCTCCAGTGCTGGGATACCTCAGGCTAAACAACCAACAGGGCTGGAACACAGTCCAACCCATCAGCAGGCAGGCTGCTTAAAGTCTTCATGAGCATGACCCTGCCCACCAGAGGGACAAGACCTAGCTCCATCCACCAGAGGGTAGGAACAAGGCCCTCCCACCAAGAAGCCTGCACAAGCCTCTTAGACTGGCCTCATCCACCAGACGGCAGGCAGCAGAAGCAAGAAGAAATAGAACCCTGCAGCCTGTGGAATGGAAACTGCAATCACTGAAAGTTAGACACGATGAGACAGAAGAGGAATATTCCCCAGATAAAGGAACAAGATAAAACCCCAGAAGAACAACTAAGTGAAGTGGAGATAGGCAATCTACAGGACAAAGAATTCAGAGTAATGATAGTGAAGATGATCCAAGACCTTGTTAAAAGAATTGAGGCACAGATTGAGAAGATACAAGAAATGTTTAACAAAGATCTAGAAGAACTAAAGAACAAACAAACAGAGATGAACAATACAATAACTGTAATAAAAAATACACTAGAAGGAATCAATAACAGTGTAACTGAGGCAGAAGAACAGATAAGTGACCTGGAAGACAGAAGAGGGGAAATCACTGCCTCAGAACAGAAGAAAAAAAGAACGAAAAGAAATAAAGACAGGCTAAGAGACCTCTGGGAAAACATTAAATGTACCAACATTTGCATTATAGGGGTCCCAGAAAACGAGAGAGAGAAAGGACATGAGAAAATATTTAAAGAGATAATAACTGAAAACTACCCTAACATGGGAAAGGAAACAGTCACCCAAGTCCAGGAAGCACAGAGAGTCCCAGGCAGGATAAACCCAAGGACAAACATGCCAAGACACATAGCAATCAAACAGACAAAAATTTAAGACAAAGAAAAAATATTAAAATCAATGAGAGAAAAGCAAAAAATAATATGCAAGGGAACTCCCATAAGGTTATCAGCTGATGTCTCAGCAGAAACCCTGCAGGCCAGAAGGGAGTGGCACAATATATTTAAAATGATGAAAGGGAAGAATGTATAACCGAGAATACTCTACCCAGCAAGGGTCTCATTCAGGTTCCAAAGAGAAATCAAAAGCTTTACAGACAAGAAAAAGCTAACAGAATTCAGCACTACCAGACCAGCTTTGCAACAAATGCTAAAGGAACATCTCTAAGCAGAAAAGAAAAGGCCATAGATAGAAACAAGAAAATTATGACTGGAAAAGTTCACCAGTAAAGGCAAACATAAAGTAAAGGTAGGAAATCATCCACACACAAATATATCAAAACCAACAACTGTGAGAAAAGGAGAGCACAAATGCAGGATACTAGAAATGCATTTGAAATGAAAAGACCAACAATTTAAAACAATCTTGTTTATATATGATTATGTCAAATCCTCATGGTAACCACAAACAGAAAATCTACAATAGATACACACAAAAAAAAGAAAAAGGAATCCAAACATAACACTGAAGTTAGTCATCAAATCACGAGAGAAGAGAACAAAAGAGGAAGGGAAGAAAAAATACCTACAAAAACAAATCCAAAGCAATTAAGAAAATGGCAACAGGAACATACATATCAATAATTAACTTAAATGTAAATGGATTAAATGCTCCAACCAAAAGACAGACTGGCTGAATAGGTACAAAAACAAGACCCATATATATAATGTCTGCAAGAGACCAACTTCAGATCTAGGGACACATACAGACTGAAAGTGAGGGCATGGAAAAAGGTATTCCATGCAAATGGAAATCAAAAGAAAGCTGGAGTAGCAATACTCATATCAGAAAAAAATAGACTTTAAAATAAAGACTTTTACAAGAGACAAAGAAGGACACTACATAATGATCAAGGGATCAATCCAAGAAGAAGATATAACAATTGTAAACATACATGCAACCAACATAGGAGCACCTCAATATATAAGGAAAATACTACCAGCCATAAAAGGAGAAATAGACAGTTAAACAATAATAGTGGGGGACATTAACACCCCATTTGCATCAACGGACATATCATCCAGACAGAACATCAATAAGGAAACACAGGCCTTAAATGACACATTAGACCAGATAGATTTAATTGATATTTATAGAGCATTCCATCCAAAAGCAGCAGAACACAATTTCTTCTCAAGTACACATGGAACATTCTCCAGGATTGACCGTGTGCTGTGCCACAAAGTGAGCCTCAGTAAATTTAAGAAAACTGAAATCATATCAGCATCTTTTCCAATCACAACACTGTGAGATTAGAAATCAACTACAAGAAAAAAACTGTAAAAAACACATACACGTGGAGGCTAAACAATATGCTACTAAACGACCAATGGGTCACTGAAGGAATCAAAGAGGAAATAAAAAAATACCTAGAGACAAATGAAAATGAAGGCACAACAATCCAAAACCCATAGGATGTGGCAAAAGCAGTTCTAAGAGGGAAGTTTACAGCAATATAACCTTACAGCAGGAAACAAGAAAAATCTCAAATAAACAACCTAATCTAACACCTAAAGCACCTAGAGAAAAAAGAAAAAACAAAACCCAAAGTTAGCAAAAGGAAAGAAATCATAAATCAGAGCAGAAATAAATGAAATAGAAACAAAGAAAACAATAGCAAAGATTAATGAAACTAAAAGTGGGTTCTCTGAAAAGATAAAATTGATAAACCTTTAGCCAAACTCATCAAGAAAAAAGAGAGAAGGCTCAAATCAATAAAATTACAAATGAAAAAGAAGTTACAAGGGACACCACAGAAATACAAAGGATCAGAAGAGACTACTAAAAGCAACTATATGCCAATAAAATGGAGAACCTGGAAGAAATGGACAAATTCTTAGAAAGGTATAATCTCCCAAGACTGAATCAGGAAGAAATAGAAAATATGAACAGACAAATCACAAGCACTGAACTTGAAACTGTGATTTTAAAACTACTAACATACAAAAGTCCAGGATCAGATGGCTTCACAGGTAAATTCTATCAAGCATTTAGAGAAGTTAACACCTATCCTTCTTAAAGTATTCCAAAAAATTGCAGAGGACAAAGTACACCCAAACTCATTCTATGAGGCCACCATCATCCTGATAACAAAACCAGCCAAAGATACGACAAAAAAAGAAAATTACAGGCCAATATCACTGACGAACATAGACACAAAAATTCTCAACAAAATACTAGCAATCCGAATCCAACAATGCATTCAAAGGATCATGCACCATAATAAAGTGGGGTTTATCCCAGGGATGCAAGCATTCTTCAATACATGCAAATCAATCAGTGTGATACACTGCATCAACAAACTGAAGAATAAAAACCATATGATCATCTCAATAGATGCAGAAAAAGCTTTTGACAAAATTCAACACCCACTTATGATAAAAACTCTCCAGAAAGTGGGCATAGAGGGAACATACATCAACATAATAAGGGTCATAAATGACAAACCCACAGCTAACATCATACTCAATGATGAAAAGCTGAAAGTATTTCCTCTAAGGTCAGGTACCAGACAAGGATGTCCAATCTCACCACTTTCATTCAACATAGTTTTGGAAGTCCTAGCCACAGCAATCAGAAAAGAAAGAGAAATAAAAGGAAACCAAATTGGAAAATAAGAACTAAAACTGTCACTGTTTGCAGATTACATGATACTATACATAGACAATCCTAAAGATACTATCAGAAAACCTACTAGAGCTCATCAATGAATTCAATAAAGTTGCAGGATACAAAATTAATACATAGAAATCTGTTGCACGTCTATACACGAACAATGAAATATCAGAAAGGTAAATTAAAGAAACAATCCCATTTACCATCGCATCAAAAAGAGTAAAGTACCTAGGAATAAACCTACCTAAGGAGACAAAAGACCTGTACTCTGAAAACTATAAGACACTGATGAAGGAAATTGAAGATGACACTAACAGATGGAAAGATACACCATGTTCTTGGATTGGCAGAATCAATATTGTCAAAATGACTATAGTACCCAAGGCAGTCTACAGATTCAATGCAATCCCTATGAAATTACCAATGGCACTTTTCACAGAACTAGAACAAAAAAAATCTTAAAATTTGTGTGGAGACACAAAAGACACCAAATAGCCAAAGCAATACTGAGAAAGAAAAATGGAGCTGGAGGAATCAGGCTCCCTGACTATACTAGAAAAGTTACAGTCATCAAAACAGTGTGGTACTGGCACAAAAACAGAAATACAGATTAATGGGATGGGATAGAAAGACCAGAAATAAACCCACACACCTATGGTCAATTAATCTATGACAAAGGAGGCAAACTATACAATGGAGGAAAGACAGTCTCTTCAATAAATGGTGCTGGGGAAACTGGACAGCTACATGTAAAAAAAATGAAATTAGAACATTCTTTAACACCATACACAAAAATAAACACAAAATGGATTAAAGACCTAAATGTAACATCAGATACTCTAAAACTCTTAGAGGAAAACATTGGTACAACACTCTTGGACATAAATCGCAGAACAATTTTTAGCATAAATTGCTGCAATATCTATTTTGAGCCGTCTCCTAGAGTAATGGAAATAAAAACAAAAGTAAACAAATTGGACCTAATTAAACTCAAAAGCTTTTGCACAGCAAAGGAAACCATAAGCAAAATGAAAAGACAACACACAGAATGGGAGAAACTATTTGCAAATGATGCGACCAACAGGGATTAGTCTCCAAAACTTATAAACATCTCATACGGCTCAATATCAAAAAACAAACAACCCAATCCAAAAATGGGCAGAAGATTTAAATAAGACACTTCTCCTAAGAAGACATACAGATAACCAAGAAGCACATGAAAAGATGCTTAACATCACTAATTATTAGAGAAATGCAAATCAAAACCACAATGAGGTATCACCTCACACCAGTTAGAATAGCCATCATCAAAAAATCCACAAACAATAAATGCTAGAGAGGGTGTGGAGAAAAGGGAACCCTCCCACACTGTTGGTGGGAACGTAAATTGATACAGCCACTATGGAGAAAGGTATGGAAGTTCCTTAAAAAACTAAAAATAGAGCTACCACATGATCTAGCAATCTCACTACTTGGCATATATCATGACCAGAGAAAAACATGGTCCAAAAGGATACCTGAACCCCAATGTTCACTGCAGCACTATTTACAATAGTCAAGACATAGAAGCAACCTAAATGTCCATCAACAGATGAATGGATAAAGATGATGTGATACCTATATACAATGGAATATTACTCAGCCATCAAAAAGAATGAAATAATGCCATTTGCAGCAACATGGATGGACCGGGAGATTATCATACTAAGTGAAGTAAGTCAGAATGAGAAAGACAAATATCATATGATATCACTTATATACATAATCTAAAAAAATGATACAAATGAACTTATTTACAAAACAGAAACAGACTCACAGACTAAGAGAATGAACTTATGGTTACCGGGGGGAAGGGTGGCGGGGAGGGATAGTTAGGGAGTTTGGGACTGACATGCACGCACTGCTATATTTAAAATGGATAAACAAGGACCTACTGTCTAGCACAGGGAACTCTGTTCAATATTCTGTAATAACCTAAATGGGAAAAGAATTTTAAAAAGAATAGATACATGTATATGTACAACTGAATCACTTTGCTGTACACCTGAAACTAACACAACATTGTTAATCAGCTATGCTCTAATATAAAATAAAAATTAAAAACAATCAAAACTAGGAAGGCTTTATTTCCCCTTTCAATGCCGTTATGTGTCTTTCCTTCCATAGCACAAATACACAAAGACACACATAAATAAAAGTTCTCAAAGACACACATAAATGCTTGTTTATTTAATCCTTATATTACACACAGCAGTAGCAGAATGATAACAGTAATACTACCACTAATATGATTATGAAAACATTAAATTCTTTGCATGTATACTCTCCCCATTCTTCCCTATTTTTTAATAATTGTACTATTGCTATTATCAGAGCACATAACTACTGAATACTATACTCACTCTAGGGCTCAGCACTGGTTCCTGTGTTGCAGCTCCTGTCATTCTGGTTATCAGACTAGGTATCTTTGGTTATCTGAAGTGCATTTTCTAGCCAACATTGAGGAAGTACTCAGGGACAATACTCCCCCATCCCCAACCTACATGTTAATAGTTTTTCTGTGTCCTTTATACTTGAAAGTCAGTTTTGCTGGATATAAAATCCTCGGTTCATTATCTGTCTTTGGTTTTTGTTAATATGGTTCTCATTTTCTTCTGCCATAAAGCATTACTGTCAAAAAGTCTGATGAAAAATTGTGTAGATTTCCTGATGCCTGAAGCATTTTTTTCTTTTTCTGAAAGACCAATAATTTTATTAGAATGCCTTGATGTTGTCACACAGTGAGCTCCATCAACATGTAGATTCAGGTCTTTTATTTCAGGAAAGTGTTTATTTCTGGGAAGTTTACTTGAATTATGGTTTTAGTGATTGGCTTGTTCTGTTTTTCTTTTCTACTCAGGGATTCCTACTGTCCCAATGTTGGCCAGCTTTTACTATCATTTTCTTAGTATCTTTTGATCTGTTTTTCAAGGTCATCTTTAAAGTATGCTTTCATTGTCATCAGAGAATTTATTACAGTTGACCCTTGAAAAACTCAGGGGTTAATCCACTTATAATATACAGTGGGTCCCTCAGAATCCACAGTTTCTCCACATCTGCAGATTCAATCAATCACAGACCAAGTCTTTCTGCAGAATTTACTACTGAAAAGTATTCACGTATAACTGGATCCAGGTAGTTCAACCCCGCATTGTTCAAGAGCAACTGTACTCTCTTTTTTCCGACTGTTATTTTGTATGGGATTTGACCCAATATTTTCCTGTTTCCCATTTTTATGAGAAAGTTGTTTTCCTAGACTTTTAAAATGAGAAAGCATTCTAAATTCACAGAACTTCTCTTTTCTGTTTTGTTTTTTATTCTTTCTCTCTCCAACCTTTTTTTTTTTTTTTTTTTCTTTACTTGCCTGGCTCTACTCCCTTCCAAAACTTTGGTAAATCCTTCTTTTTACTTCATTTCTGATATTCCTGCCTTGTTCAAATTCATTTCGTTTATAACCTTCTTCCTTTCTTGGAAGGGTATCCTGATAAGTCCATTTTTGAGGCTCATAGGAACCCAACTGTTCCAGGCCCTTTGGTCCTTCTTCCCAATAGCCTTTTGCACTCACCTGCTGTTAAAGCCCCCCGGCCCCGCTCCGTGCTAGTTTCAGCCTCGTGTGCTTTCCACTTAGCTGATGCTCTCCTGTTTTCACATGCATCTGATGCTCCATGTTGATTCCTTCTTTTGCCTTTCACAGAGATGCTGATACTCTATAGGTGTTGTTTCCACCCACCTAAGATTTTGTGCTCATAAGAATACCTTGTCACCCAATTTTATTTTTTGGTAAATGCTGCCCATGTTATTTATTTATTTTTACCCATGTTATTTTTACTTATTTAATTTATTTTTGTCTGCGTCAGGTCTTAGTTGCAGCACACGGACTCTCTAGTTGAGGCGCGTGAGCTGAGTAGTTGTGCGTGGGCTTAGTTGCCTTGCAGCATGTGGAATCCTAGTTCCCTGACCAGGGATCGAACCCACGTCCCCTGCATTGGAAGGTGGATTCTTTACCACTGGACCACCAGGGAAGTTCCTGCCCATGTTATTTTTACTAAGTGGTTTCATTGTTTTTGTCTCCTTTATACTAGTATATTAGTTTCCTATTTGTTGCTATAACAAATGACAACAAGCTCAATGGCTTCAAACAAGGCAAAATGATTGTGTTTGAGTTCTGAAGGTCAGAAGGGAAAAATCAATCCCACTGGGCTAAAACCACGGTGACAGCAGGGCCGTGTTCCTTGTGGGGCCTCTAGGGGAGAATCCATTTCCTCACCTTTCCCAACTGACAGAGGCTGCCTGCATTCCTTGGCTCAGGGCCACCCTCTCCGTCTTCAAAGCCAGCAGTGTACCACCTTCACATTTCACTCTTGACACTCCTGTTTCTCTCCTTCCTTTGTGAGTGCATTGCACCCACAGACAATCCAGGTTAATCTCCCATCTCAGAATCCTTAATTTAATCATATCTGCAAAATATCTTTTGCCATATAAAGTAACATTCACAGGTCTAGGGGATTAGGACACAGATATCTTTGAGGAAGCCATTATTATTCTGTCGACCACAGTGGGTATTCAGTGAGATTAAAAAACCATGCTGCCACCATCTTCCCAGAATCCTCTCCTGAACTATCATAGTTTTCTCACCATAAATACTGATGCTAGCCTGAAATTCTGAAAGAAGATGAATTTGGATTATTACAGTTCTATCATGTTCCCCATAAACAAAAATTTTTGTCTGACTTAGTATATGCTACTTTAGCATATGTTAACCAGAAAACATTTTAAACAAACATAAGAATGAGATGCTAAATATCCTTGGTGTGTGTGTGTGTGTTTATAAATCCTTGACTATAACTTGGTAAGGTGCCTTACAATAACTAGATACATTTAAATGAAGAATGGTTAAAGTTTGCAAATCATTAAATCATGACAACAAAAAAAATCATTAATTCATCTGCATGTGGGTTACAGACAAGTAGTAACAGAAAAGCCATACCTCCCATATCTGGTCTGAATTAAAGCTCTTCTGAAGAAGGATGTGGAAGTCATTCAGGCTTATACATTCTTTAATTTCTTTTATTAAGGCCTGAGCAAAGTCAATGTAGCTAGAAGGCAATGTACAGCCTTCTAGAAACTACAAAGTGTAACAGCTGGTTCCAATTACTCTCAATAGAGTGTGACCATATGCACAAATGTTCAGCTTTCTGTTTAAGTTCACGAATTAAAAAAAAAAAAAAGAATTCCTTATAAAAATTTAAGAAATGCTGTGGTCTGTGCATACATTTGTTTCTGCTAAGTTTTAACCTGTTAGTTATGGTCAAATGTATGGATAAAACCTTTCAAATAAGACAAAGAGCCTCAGCTGACAGAAGAGAAATCTTTTAACTTTAAATTATCATACAATGCATAGTTTTTTAAAAGTTCATTTCCTGGAGCAAACATGTTTCAAGAAACACAGATTCTTAAGATAATCATTTAACAACTAAATCAAGCAGCCTTGTATTAAGCATATAGGCAGTATGTAAATCAACTATGCTTCCGTAAAAAAACACTTCTTTTAATAAAAAGATAAAAATAAAGTTTAAAATTAAACATTAAAAATAAAGCATATAGGCAGTGGGTAGTTTTTATAACAGCTGAGTAAGACTAATGTGATTTGGCATTTCTGACTCCAGTGACCTTTATGAAATAATAAGTTTTCTCATAAATACATCATATTGAACTAGAGATAACAAAGACAGATGCTGAATTGACCTTTTTAATAGCAATCTGAGGTTGAAAATCACACTTTTCATATTCTTTACTTGACGTGCCAAGTAGGTTTTAAATACTACAGTTGTCTCAGTTAATTTAAATTCTTAACTCTTTTTTTGAATCAATATGCTTTAGTTCCATTTATATTACTTACAGGAATGAGTGAAATGTAGCTAGCTCAGTTAAAAACACCTTCACTAACATTGAAACTCATTATCTAATATGTATCTTAATAAAATATGCCTTATTTTTCTTAAGTGGGAATATAGCAACTTGCTCAGTTGAGGAATATGCATCAACTCTTTAAGTTAGTAACAAAATGATAATAAAATGCATTTTTTGGTTAACTAAATGGTATTACGGACAAGTAAAGGAGAAATTATGTGCTGCATTGAAAACAGTATGTCTACCAAATTTAAGAAACAAAGCAATGAGAATAAGAACAGAGAGTATATTTATACAGGTTAGGAATTCCACAATCCCCCTCTTACAAGTATTTACTATTTGAACAAATGTGTTTTTCTGAAAAAAAAAATGTATTTAAGTAGGCATTTGAGGGCATAAGTTTGTAGCTACAATTATATTTTATAGAAATAGTAGTAGATGGATACTGTTTAATGTGTTCCCAATGTTAATTATGATTTATTAGTTTGCATAGCCTGGACAGGGAGAAATGTCAATAATTAGGCCTTCTTTCCAGACATATTTTAGTTACTATTAATTTGGAGGCCAGGAAGTGAAAATAAATTACTGGAAGGCAAATGGATTCCCATTTGTGTGGTTTGAGCTTTCTCCATTTGCACAGTTTGAATCAGCATATTAGAACACATTAACATGCTTACTTTTTGTATGAAACTTTGTTAAACTGGATGAAGCATATTCATCAAAGTCCCACTATCTAAACTTTATTCGAACATTTCACTGACCTTTCGCTACTGGGAAAAAATAAATAATAAATTTATTATTTAATTAATAAAATTAATATTTTATTAATAAATTAATAAAATGGCACTAACCTGTTCTAGGAATTCTATTGTAAAGAATTTCAACGATCTACTTGCACCATGTTCTAGAATTCTGACGGAACATACTTTTCCAATTTATTTAATATTTGGAGTACTAATTCATTTCGAAGTATTAGACACAATGCCATTCACAAGGTTGGAAATGTTTTCTGCATATTTCTATAATATACAAAATTTCTGTTTAATTTTCATAACTAAAGGGCAACCTTATTTAAATTTCACATTGTAGCTTATTAACTATCACTTAATCTCTTTGAACTTTATGCTGTTCTAAGCCTAAACAAGAACTGGTATTCCTCCAGCTATGTGATTCTATGATCTGTAAAAACACAACTCTGAAAGCTGAAAAGGCTCTTCAATCATCAACTGAATCTTTCATCATGCAACAGAAGTGTGAACATTAATGATCTATTTAAAATTCACTGTCAGAAAGATTTCAGGTTGACAGGAAAACACCTAATATTTCATTTTGGTATATTTCAGTAATAGATGATGACTCAACTTTAACTCATGTGTCAACCACAATATTGAATATTCTTCTGGGAAGATTATTTCAAATTATAAATCAAAATCCAAATAAACAACAGTGCTTCATTTGAAAATCATAAATGATTGCCAAATATCAGTGAGTGGCTTATTATACAGATGTCAAAGATTGACAGATGGGGTGGCTTGCACATTTGTTATTGCCATTTTCAAATCTGTCCATGTTTGGGAGTCTCTCAGTGTGATCAATAGGCATCTTAATAGGATGGCCAAGATCTTCAGGAAAGATACTGCTTTTCATTTTTCACCATGACTATGCTCTTCTACATTCTTTGCTATAAAGTTTTCTATTCCCTATTTGTGATATGTTTCAAACAGAGACCTAAACTACTTATATCCTAAAAAGGAAAAACAAAAATTTTGGTAGCTGTTGTTGTAAGTCTGTGGTGTATGGGAGAGGGACGATGCCTGTATATTGTCCCTTCCCCTGATCACTAAGGCAAGACCCCACTTACATTAGAATAGAACATCTTCAGTTTCTCCACATCTCTGTGCTGCCACTGCATTTAACTACAAGTGGAGGGTATTTATGCTTACATTCTGAAAAAAATGGCTAACTTTGGTAAGAGAACACCTCTGCATTGGAATTATTAAATTGTCCAGTCTGTGCAGCATCAATCTTCATTACTTCATTCTGATTAACTTTCATCGTGTTATGACTAAAAATATCATATGAGGTAAAATATCAATCGTAATATAGGAAAAGTAGTGTTATTATAAAATAATATAGCATAGAAAACTCATGAAGGAGGATCTCTCTTTCTCTCTCCCTCTCTTTCTCTCTCTGTAGCTCTCTAAAAACTATTTAGAAATGAACCCAAAAGAACAGTATGAAGGAAAAACTTAGGAGGCATAGGAAACATTCCATACCTCCACTCCCATATTAGAGACGCACATGATAGTATGTATCCACTATTGTTAAAATTTACTTTTATCCAAGTCACCATAATCTGTTCGGGCGCACACTAATGAAATGGACCATTATTCAGGTCAATACATTCTCTATCTATTCAAGACCGGTTGGTGTGGGATGGTGGAAGAAATTCAGCTAGGCAAGCTTCAGCGTGAGATTCTCAGAGTTAATGCTGGCAGTCTGTGAGCCTTCTTAGAAAGCAACGAGAAGGACAGCTTGGCGCTTCAGTGAACTTCCACAGGGTTTTTTTTTTTCTAGTCTACCTCTGAGAGTATGTATCTGAATCTATTCTGTGCTGTATTAACAGCCCTATTTTCCTTTCCACATTGGGAAACACACATGCTCTGCAGACTACTTATTGGAGGAAAGAGACCTTTGGGGTACACCTAAAATAATTATGTATACAGAGAGGAAATGTGGAGGTTTGAAAGGGGAGAGGGAGAACTTGGAATAAATTCTCATACTAATATTTAATATTAATAACTCCCCCTATACAAAAGTTGAATGTGGTATTATGAAGCTTCTAGAACAGTTGGTTTTTTGCAACTTTGAGCTCTATTAAGTATTTGGGAGCAGAATAAAGAACTATGTTTAAAATTTTCCCGAGTGCAAAAAACTTCTCATTCTAGGAAATTTCTTTCCTCAGGCCAATTCCCCCCCCAAAAAAGCCACAGCAGAATTTTCAAGGGGATTTTCCCCTAGAATAAAATATTCATTAATAGGAATTAATTTTCCCTGAGTCAATCCCAGAATATATTGTTACTTTTTAGTATATAAAAATGCACTTTTTAACTCAACCCAGGATTTTCAGGGTTGGCGAAGTCTAGCTTCAACCAGGGCCCTGTAGGCCTAGGGTTATCCCAGTAATTAAAATACTTCTGAGGAAAAAAGAAGAGGAGATGGAATAATTAAGTTTCTAGTTGAGTCTAAGAACAGAATTAAAAGCACTTTGGCTGGTGTAAGCCATAGCAAACTTGATACTAGAGTTTTCCTCCATAGACAAATCTATGATCCAGTCTCTTAAAGGGAGCGAGACAGGTGAATCACAGGTACAGTTCTACACCTGTTAATCTGAAACGAGTCGTCTTTTCTGTTCATTCTAGTGAAACAGTATTGAGATGGAAAAGGGCAAATGCAATCTGTTCAACATCCATGCTTTAGAATGCTCTAATTTTATAAATAGGAAAGAGATAATTCCTCTCACCTGGACTCAGTAGCTAAAGTCAAAACTCTTGACTCAGTAATTAAGCAATGGCTTAAAACTAAACATCTGTGAGCTCCTTTGCATTCTCCTTTTAAAATATATTCCTATTTGCTTTCCTCCTTCCTCCTCCTTAGTCTACCTTCCTCTTCCTGCACTGCTTCTGTGGCCCCTCTCCTCTCCCCACCCCGCCCTCCTTCCTCCTTTTCCTCTGCCCCCCTTCTCAGATGCCAAAGGAGAAATGGATATGAAGGAAATGACACAGATATTATAATCGTTTCCAGCTTCTATGGTCCCAAGCATGCCTTGGTTTATGGCAGCTTAACTCTAATCTTTACCTTCTTCTTCACATGCCCTCCCTGTCTCTGTGTTACTGTGCCTTTTTTCTTATAAGGGCACCAGCCATTGGATTTGGTACCCACCCTAAATCCAGGATGATGTCATCTTCAGATCCTTAACTTAAATCTGCAAAGACCCTATTTCCAAATAAGGTCAAATTCACAGACACTGGGCATTAGGACTTGGACATAGATTTTCTTTTGCATGTCAGTGGGGAGGAACACAATTCAACACGAAACAGAGAGTAATGACAAAATACGAAAAGATAAGGCTTCTTCTAAGTGCTGTTTGACTAGTTACGTTTTTATTTCCCCCTCATATCTTAAACACCAGTAGCTACATTAAACAGAACCTGCCAGAGGAATGCACTTTGTACATACTTCAGCAGCAGGCTCAAGGGGGGAAAAGAAATGGGTAGAGCAGGGAAACAAAACCCCCAAAGCTTAGGTGTTCCTCTTAGCCATTGATACAAAAAGTATGCACTGACAAATTCTTAGAAATCTCAGAATGTAAAATATACATGGATACATTGTCAGAAATAAACAGTATTTATTCTTTATATAGTCCCACCTTAATCTATAAAGATTTTGAAAGGTCTTACAAAAATAAAGTCATAAATAAGCTTAAATGAAGAAAATTAAAACAAAAATCAGAACATGGGATGTTTGAATATAATTAGAAAGTCAACAAAGGGGAAAAGTATTGTGCTGACAATACACATGTTTGGTCTTATTTATGACCATAAACACTATATGTTCATATTTGAATACTGAATTAGCTCTCAGATTTCTAGCAGTAAAAAAAAGACAGAATCAGCATAATTTGTTTTCAAACTTTTCAATATATAGAAGAAAATACTATTTTCTCCCATCATGTAGTTAGAAAGTGATTAATTAAATGGAAGCGTAATATAGAGAGGCACAGAGTAAATTTTTCAGAATGTTTTTCCATAGAAAGCAGAAAAATAATTTATTCCAAAAGATGGCAGAAATAAGAAATTCATCCCAGAAATACACTTTGGTATAATTCTGTTGGGACAGATCTTCCCTCTGAATTCGTTCTCCTGTTGACTGCCCCACTGGAGTCTTATTGTTATAACAGTTCTTAAACACTTTGCTGATTCCCATGTTGAGAGCAGGCAGGAGTCATCTTCACAGCCACAGGTTCCAAGGAGAGAGTAACACATTTCTCAGAAGAACAGCACTTTCTACCTCAGAGGAGTACATAAACGTTTTATGGAGTCAGCACAGTTTAGGTTGAATAGGCACATAACTCATCAAAGTATAAAAAAAGATGACAGGAAAAAATACTGCATTGTAGACATTCAAATGTGGTGTGATCATTTAAGGCAGCTGGTAGCCAAAAAGGCGAGTCAAGGAAGGCGGTCTGGGTATGGAGACAATTTTGCATCTAGAGGAGTTTTCTTCATTACCTCAATCACTGCACACTGGAGAGCACGTCTTCTTCCTGAAAGCCAATGATGCTTGTGGTACCAGATGGTTTCATTTTTCAACCATGGTCCAGAGACGCTTGAGTTGGGTCAGAACCAAAATCAGCCAGAAGAGAGCAGCAAACTGAACAGGTCGCCAACATGGTAATGATAACGACCTGATGGGGGCCTGAGGGATGAACCAGAATACCAGGAAGCCTTTGAAGCCTCAGAACATGCTCCTCATGGTGAGGATACCATGAGGCCCTTATACACCATGGTTGCCACAGGAGCTGCCAGCCCCTGCCCCACCGCCTCACTTTGGTTAATTTTTCAAAATTTTAAAAGTGAATACAGTAATAGTGCTCACATGTCAGGTTTTTCCAACATAAGTTTATAAAGGCAAAAAGGCAGCGTTAAAATCCCGCTAAGAGAAAGAAGATGAATCTAAACAAAACTAAGGTAATTTTTTCAGGCTTAATCCAATTTGATTGAATTGTCTAGAAGAGAGTGTGACTTTGAATCTTTCCAACTCATTCATAAATAGCCCTCTTATCTTTTTGGCCTTTGGAGGGTGTTTTCTTGAGGTAGTAGTACTCACCAATGACGGCAGTAAGGTCTACCAGTGTATTAGTTTCCTCTTGCTGCTATAACAAATTACCACAAATTCAGATTTACTATCTAATAGATTTCCAAAGGTGGTGGGTTGCTGTAGGTGTGGGTGTCTCATTGTTTTAGAAGTCAGGTGGGCTAGGCTAATGCCTCTGCTTAGTCTCACAAGGCCAAAATCTAGGTGTCAGCAGGGCCATGCCCCCATCTGGAGGTGAGAATCCATTTCCTGGTTTCTGCAGGGAAATGGCGAAATCTAGTCTCATGCAGTTGTAGGACTGTCTGTCAGTATGGCTTGTTCTCTACTTCTGAAGGCCACCACATGTTCCTTGACTCGTGGCCTTCTTTGTCTTCGAAGATAACAGTCGTGCATAATGCCTTCTCATGTCTCTACTCTCCTGCCTCTCCTGTTTATCAAGGCACACGTGATCACTCTGGGCCCAGCTGATAGCCCAGGAAAATCTTCTTAAAGTCAGCTGATTAGCAACCTTAATTCCACATGCAAAGTCCCCTTTGGGTCATGTCAGGTAACGTTCACAGCTATAACATCAGGGGATGAAGATGACAGGGACCAAAATCCTGCCTACCACACTAATCTTACATTGTTGGCTTAATGATAGAGCATACGCTTTAGGAACCAGGTGAGCAAAAGATGAGCTTGTAAACTTTCATGGAAACCTGAAAAGCTTAATCTGGTCTCCTTCAAAAGTCTGTGACTAACAGAATACCTAAAAGCAAAACCAGCATTTCTCTTTCAAGACTTTTTTCCCCTCCTTCTTCCTTCCTTTTTCCCTTTCTTTCTTCCTACCTTATTATTATTATTTTTGGTTCATGTGAATAATCACTTGAATTCCTCAAATTTTACTCAGTGGCACATGACTAATACAGTTTTAGCCTGGAAGATGTTTAATGTCATGTTACTAGTCAACCATTACAACCCTAGAAAAGCCTTACTGATGCTTTCAAGAACAGTCAATTTGGGCAACATGCCTTTCCATACTCCCATCAAACTGAATTAGGTACAATATGTATATAAATAAAACTAATAATCTGCTTTATATAAGTTAGAGATCAATTGAACTTCGGTAAATAGTTGTTAAAAACTGATATGCAAGTTTCAAAATAATCAACATTAAGCTAATGTTTTTGAGAGTATCTATTATTTCATACTGGCTTTTTAGTAAGGCATTAAATTGTTTGGTGTTCTTTGCAAGTATTTTAATGACCATGTAAATCCCTCCAACAAGGTTATATTATTTTCTTATCCACTTCTTTACTTGTATCCATTTTATTTAATTAATTAATTTATTTCACTTATTTTTGGCTGCACTGGGTCTTAGTTGCAGCACACAGGATCTTCATTGTGGCATGCAGACTCAGTTGCAGCATGCATGTGGGATCTAGTTACCTGAAGAGGGATCGAACCCAGGCCCCCACTGGACCACCAGTAAAGTCCCTTGTGTCCATTTTAAATTGTTTCTTTTTTATTTTCAAGGGTAGATGATATTAAATTCATTTTCATTTTCCAGCATTGAGTTTTTCCCCCCTCTTAATATTTTTTATTCTTCGCTAGTGCTACATTTGAAGATATGAGATTACTTGCTCCAAGTGGAATTAGAGAGACTTTCTAGTTGTTTATCAAAAAGGAATCAATCATTATTATCACTAGTGATGTAGGAGAATCATCAATTTCACTGTATCATACCAATAAGTCATTATTTTTTGAAGTTTTGCAAATTTTGGAAAAAAAAGTCTTTATCTAAATATGTGAAACCCCACATAAGTTCCTACCCTTTAATACTGTTTTCATGCATCTTTTCTCCCTCTCTGTCTCTCTTTTAAAATCAGGATTCTGGACTTCCCTGGTGGCGCAGTGGTTGAGAGTCCGCCTGCGGATGCAGGGGACACGGGTTCTTGCCCCGATCCGGGAAGATCCCACATGCCGCGGAGCGGCTGGGCCCGTGAGCCATGGCCGCTGAGCCTGCGCGTCCGGAGCCTGTGTTCCACAACGGGAGAGGCCACAACAGTGAGGGGCCCACGTACCGCAAAAAAAAAAGAAAGAAAAAAAAAAAAAAGAAAATCAGGATTCTGAGAACAGAGATAAGAGTAGATGGTTTCTTTAGGGAATTATATATAAATATCTGTCCTAGACTAAAAATAGTTACACTCAAAGGAAGTTGGTCAATTCAGGCTTACAAATAACTAAATTAAACAATGTTTGCCACAGCCTGAATTTTTAAAGAACTATTCTTTATTTTTTAAAAAAAGATATGCTTTTCTTTCAAACATTAATCCACACAATGATGTTGGAAGGAATGAGATAATGTCTCTAAAAAGTGTTTTGATTTATATGATGGAAATAATCAGATAAAAGCCTGCTATTATTATTTTAAATTTAGCTGAAATAACATTATTGCCTAAAGATTTCTTTGTTCCTCTGCTTGATTTAAGCCTAGCAAGCCTAACTTCTTTTTCACTTGTTTATTTTTCTCTCAAAAATCATAAAATATCTAAAGAGTAATTTTTGTAATAACAAACAAAAATAAAAATATGGCTTTTCATTAATTCATTCATGGGTACAAACGTTTTTCTTTGTTTAATATATAAACACAAGTTGCTCTATTAACAACTACAGAATATTAAATGTTTTTGAAGTATATTTAAATTGTCACTCAGTATACTCATCACTCATTTCTATAAAGTCAAGCAATGGGTGGTTATCCTAGATTTTTTTTAAAGGAACTTTTCACTTTAGAATGATTTTAGATGTACAGAAAATTGAAAAGGCAACACAAATAATTCCCATATACGGAACACCCAGTTTCTGCTCTTTTTAACAATTTACATTCATATGGTATATTTATAAGAACTAATAAACCAATATTGATGAATTATTGACTAAAGTCCATACTTCCTTTACATTTACTTAGTATTTACCTGGTGCCCTTTTTCTGTCCCAAGATACCATCTAGGATACTACTACAGCTTTAGCCAACCTTGTCTCCTTAGACTCCACTTGATTGAGATGGCTTCTCAGACTTCTCTTGTTTTTGATAACCTTGACATTTTTAAGGAGTATCAGACAGTCATCTTGTACAATGTTCATCAATTGGTATGTGTCTAATGCTTTTTCTCATGATGAGCCTCAGGTAGAAGACCACAGAGGCAAAGTACCAAAGGAACATCACATCACATCAAGGCTATGTATTATAATATGATTTATTATTACTGATGTTAACCTTAATCACCTGACTGGATTAATGTTTCTCAGTTTGCTCCACTATAAAGTCATTCCTTTCTTCTTTTCATACTCTACTCATTAGAAGAAAGTCACTATGAGTATCCCACGTTTAAAAGGTATTAGGATGGCAGAGTAGTAGAACATGGAACTCACCTCCTCCCCCACAAATACATCAAGAATACATCTACAAATGGAAAAGCTCTCACAGAACACCCACTCAACACTAGCAGAAGACCTCAAACACCTGAAAGGACAAGAAAGATCTCCACGTAACCAGGTAGGACAAAAGGAAAATAAAAAAGAGGAAGCAAAAGAGGAAGCAGGATGGGACCTGCACTCCTGGGAGGGAGCTGAAGGAGAGGAGAAGTGTTGCAATCTGGGAAGAGCCCTTACCAGCGGGAAGATCGGCTGGGACATAAAAGGAGCTTCAGAGGCTCAGAGGAGAGTGCAACAACCAGTTTGTGGCAGGCACGGCAAAGAGAGACCTACACGGACGGTCCATGCCACCATCCTGGGTGCTCCAGGCTGAGACGTGCATATGCTGGTGCAGGCAGGGGCTGGGTGCTGGAACGCAAGATTTAGAGGACAGACCCGGGGAGAGGACTGATATTGGCTGTGCCAAGACAGCCTGAAGGGGCTGGAGTGTGGGGCGCCATACCCAGGAGTGTTCGCTGCAAAAGGCCGGGCCGCCATAGAAGAGAAGCATCATTGTTAAGTGCCGTGTGAAGGGAGGGGAGGGGTAGCCACTGCAGTCTCTTTCCCTACACGCCAGCTGCCACCTCCACAGACTCCAGGAGAGGCTTCCACCTGGGGAGGTTCTCATGCCCCGGGTGCTACATTGGCCGACTCCAACCTGGACAGGCTCACGCACCCTGGCCACTGCCTCAGTGGCTCTTGGAACAGACACTGGCGGGTTGCCCACATGCAGAGGTGGGGCTGAGGCCCAGGGACTGTGCAACTTAGGAAGCAGAGCTAAAATCTCTCCCTGCAGCTGTGTCAATCGTGGATTTACACCTCCACTACTGGGTCTGTAAACTCAGCACCTGTGGGACATCCTAACAGAGAACAGGTGCTCCTGCAGCAGGGACAGGTCTGGCCTTAGCAGCTGTGGGGTTTGTGGGCATGTGTACCCATTGTCTGGGCTGGGCCAGCGTCTGAGTTGCCTCCATAGCTCCTACAGTGGGTCCAAGTACACACTTACTGCGGTCCTGGGACCTGACCTCACTGGATCTGTGCTGGTGGCCTTGTGAAAACAATGCCTGAGAGACACCAGGGCCAATGGACAGTATACCCATGACAGAGGTGGGGCCAGGGGCAGTGCCACCAACAGTGTTCTTTGTGAGCCCACACCACAAGTGACAGGTGACAGAACAGAGCACACTCACCAGTGAACAGCTGCAGCAGAGGAATACTCAGTGGCTCTTCTCCCAGTGGGAGCATGCCAGTCCTGCCTACCTTGCACTGCAGCTCAGAAAGAAATCTGGGGGCTTCTACTCCAACAACTAGGGAGCAGACCCTGCTCCTGACAATACAGTGAAAACCACAGAGCAAACAGGAGGTGCCACTCAATATCCAGTGCAGGCTCTGGTCACCACAACAGTCATACCTCCTATCAAGGGGATAATGGCCAGCATACACTGAGGAAAGAGGTGGCAGGCATCCACACTAAAAACAGCCCTCTCACCAAAACATATTAAACCCATGCAGGGTACATAGGACGTTCTCACAGAAACATAGCCCTCCAAGACCACAGTGGAAAGATAATTGTTTCTCCTAAACTCACAGAGTAAGAGAAATATCAGTCAAATGGAGAAGCAGCAGAAGCACTCCCAGTTAAAAGATCAAGAGAATTCCCCTGAAAGAACAATGAAACAGACCCCTTCAGTCTACTAGACACTGAGTTCAAAAGGAGATAATGAAAATACTGAAGGAATTAAGAAAGGCTATCGACAGAAATACAGATTATTGTAAAAAGTAACTAGAAACTATTAAGGAGGAGCCAAGAAAAATTAGAGAATTCATATGAAGAGATGAAAGCTGAGCTCAAGGCTATGAACAGAAGAATGAATAACGCAGAAGAAAGAAAAAGTGAGCTGGAAGATAGAATAATGGAAATCAACAAATTAGAACAGCAGACAGAAACCCAAATGAAAAAACAAATGAAAGCAATATAAGAGACCTATATGATAACATAAAGCATGCCAACCTACACACAATAGGGATCCCAGAAGGAGAAGAAAAAGAAAAGGGGACTGAAAATGTATTTGAAAAAATCATGGCTGAAAATTTCCCAAACCTAAAGAAGGAAACAGATACAGGAAGCATAGAGGGTCCAGAACAAGATAAACCCAAACAGACCTACACCAAGACATATTATAATAAAAATGGCAAAAGTTAAAGAGAGGATTCTAAAGGCAGCAAGAGAAAAACAAAGAGTTACTTGCAAGGGAACCCCCATAAGGCTATCAGCTGATTTCTCTACAGAAATATTGCAGGCCAGAAAGCAGTGACAATATATATTCAAAGTCCTAAAGGGAAAAATCTGCAACCTAGGCTACTCTACCCAGAAAGATTATCATTTAGAATAGGAGAGAAAGAATCTCTCAGACAAGCAAAAACTAAAAAAATACAGCAATACTAGACCTAACCTAAAGGAAACATTGAAAGGTCTTCTCTAAATAGAAAAGAAGTAAGACTCTATAGGAAAAAGAAAGTCACAGCTGGAAAGTAAATCACTTAAGTAAGCCTGTATACAGATTAAAAAAAAAAATCCAAAAACTTTTATTAAAGCGATGATAACCAAAATTAACAGCAAAAGGATGAGCATGAAGATGCAAAAGAGAACATCAAAAATAAAATGTGGGGGGTGAGAGTAAGAAAATGTAGATTTTTTTTTTTGGTTGAATATGTTTGAGCCTATATGACTATCAGTCTAAAGCAAGTAGATGTAGGAAGGGGTTAACATACTCAAAAAACAGGGCAACCACAAATCAAAAACATATAATAGATTCACAAAAACCAAAAGAGAACATAAGAATAAAAATCATCAAACCACAGAAGGAAAAACAAAAAGAAAAAGAGAAGGACAAAAAATGAAATATAAAATCAATGGGAAACAAGGTTTAAAATGTCAGTAAATACATATCTATCAATAATTACCTTAAATGTCAATGGACTAAATGCTCCAATCAAAAGACACAGAGTGGCAGACTGGATAAAAAAAACAAGAGCCTACAATATGCTCCCTACAAGAGACTTACCTTAGGGCAAAGGACACATAGATTGAAAGGGAGAGGATGGAAAAAGATATTTCATGAAAATGGAAATGACAAGAAAGTGAGGATCACAATACTCATATCAGACTAAATAGACTTTAAAACAGAGGCTATAAAGAAAGACACTACATAATGACAAACGGATCAATACAAGGAGAGGATATTACATTCGTCAACATATATGCACCTAATATAGGTGCACCTAAAAACATAAAACAAATATTGTACTAACAAACATAAAGGGAAAAACTGACAGGAATACAATAAGAGTAGGAGACTTTAACACCCTGCTCACATCAATGGACAGATCTTCAAGACAGAAAATCAGTAAGGCAACAGAGATCCTAAATGATACAATAGAACAGTTAGAATTAACTGGTATCTTCAGGACATTACATCCAAGAAATGAGAATACACATTCTTTTCAAGTATGAATGGAACATTCTCTAGGACTGATCACATACTAGGGCAAAAAACATGCCTCAACACATTTAAGAGTATAGAAATTATTTCAATCATCTTTTCTGGCCACAATAGCATAAAACTAGAAATCATCCATAGAAAAAGAAATGAGAAAAAACAGTTACATGGAGACTGAACAACATGCCACTAAAAAAAGCAATGGGCCAATGATGAAATCAAAGAAGAAATTTAAAAATACCTTGAGGCAATGACAATGAAAACACAACCATACAAAATCTTGGGATGCAGCAAAAGCAGTTCTTCAAGGGAAGTTCATAGCAATACACGCCATCTTTAAGAAACAAGAAAAATCTCAAATAAACTTCCTAACCCACCACCTAAAAGAATTAGAATAAGAATAAACAAAACCTAAAGTCAGCAGAAGGAAGGAGATAATAGAGATCAGAAAGGAAATAAATAAAATAGAGATGAAAAAAAATAGAAAAAAATCAATAAAACCAAGAGCTGGTTCTTTGAAAGGGCAAACAAAATTGACAAACCTCTGGCCAGGCTCACCAAGAAGAAAAGAGAGAAGATCCAAATAAAATAAGAAATGAAAGAGGAGAAATCACAACTGATACAGAAGAAATACAAAAAAACATAAGAGAAAACTATGAACAATTATATGCAAACAAATTTGACAACCTTCAAGAAATGGACAACTTTCTAGAAACATACAGCCCACCAAAACTGAATCAAGAAGAAATAGATAATTTGAGCAGACCAGTCACTATAAAGGAAACAGAATCCGTAAAAAACAAACAAAAAAAGAAACAAACAAAAAACCTTCCTACAAACAAAAGTCCAGGACCAGATGGCTTCACTGGGGAATTCTACCAAACATACAAAGAAGAACTTATACTGATCCTTGTCAAACTTTTCCAAAAGACTGAAGAGGAAGGAACACTCCCAAAGACATTATATAAAGCCACAATCACCCTGATACCAAAACCACACGAAGACACTACGAACAAAGAAAATTACAGGCTAATATCTTTGATGAATATAGATGCAAAAATTATCAACATGGGCTTCCCTGGTGGCACAGTGGTTGAGAGTCCGCCTGCCAATGCAGGGGACACGGGTTCGTGCCCCGGTCCGGGAAGATCCCACATGCCGTGGAGCGGCTGGGCCCGTGAGCCATGGCCGCTGAGCCTGCGCGTCCGGAGCCTGTGCGCCGCAACGGGAGAGGCCACAACAGTGAGAGGCCCGCGTACCACACACACACAAAAAAATTATCAACAAAATATTAGCAAACCAAATCCAACAACACATAAAAAAG
The DNA here is from genome assembly GCF_963455315.2 of Globicephala melas. Classification (NCBI taxonomy): domain Eukaryota; kingdom Metazoa; phylum Chordata; class Mammalia; order Artiodactyla; family Delphinidae; genus Globicephala; species Globicephala melas. The sequence goes on from NC_083318.1 coordinate 6,237,423, forward strand.
GTCATACACCATGACCAAGTTGGATTCATTCCCAGGGTCACAAGGATAGTTCAACATATGCAAATCAATCAATGTGATACACCACATCAACTAAAGAAAGGATAAAAACCACGTGATCATCTCAATAGATGCAGGAAAAGCATTTGAGAAAATTCAACATCCATTCATGATAAAAACCCTTAAGAAAGTGGGTGTAGGGGGAATAGATCTCAACATAATAAAAGCTATTTATGACAAACCCAGGGACAATGTCACTTCAGCAAGTGGTCTTGGAAAAGTTGGACAGCCACATGTAAATCAATGAGGTTAGAACACACCATCACACCATACACAAAAATAAACTCAAAATGGCTTAAAGACTTAAGCATAAGACATGACCCATAAAACTTCTAGAAGAAAACATAGGCAAAACATTCTCTGATATAAATCATACCAATGTTTTCTTAGGTCAGTCTCCCAAGGCAATAGAAATAAAAATAAAAACAAATGGGACCTCATTAAATTTATAAGCTTTTGCACAACAAAGGAAACCATAAACAAAATAAAAAGACAACCCACAAAATGGGAGAAAATATTTGCAAATGATGTGATCGACAAGGGCTTAATTTCCAAAATATACAAACAGCTCACACAATTCAAAACCAAAACAATAAACAACCCAATCGAAAAAATGGGCAGAAGACCTAAATAGACATTTCTCCAAAGAACACATATAAATGGCCAATTGACCCATGAAAAGATGCTCAACATCACTAATTAATAAAGAAATGCAAATCAAAACTACAATGAGGTATCACCTCACACCAGTCAGAACGACCATCATTAAAGTGTCTACAAATAACAAATGCTGGAGACGGTGTGTAGAAAAGGGAACCCTCTTACACTGTTGGTGGGAATGTAAATTGGTGCAGCCACTATGGAAAATAGTACAGACGTTCCTCAAAAAACTCGAGTTGCCATATGACCCAGCAATCCCACTCCTGGGCATATACCCAGACAAAACTCTAATTCAAAAAGATACAGGCACCCCTATGTTCACAGCAGCACTATTTACAATAGCCAAGACGTGGAAACAACCTAACTGTCCACCAACAGATGAATGGATAAAGAAGATGTGGTGTGTGTATATATGTACATATTTATATATACATACATACACACACCATGGAATATTACTCTGCCATAAAAAGGAATGAAGCAATGTCATTTGCAGCAACATGGATGGACCTAGAGATTATCATACTAAGTGAAGTGAGTCTGAAAGAGGCAGACAAATACTATATGGTATCGCTTATGTGCGGAATCTAAAATGAACATATCTATGAAACAAAAACAGACTCACAGATATAGAGAACAGACTTGTGGTTGCCAAGGGGCCGTAGGGGTGGGAAAGACTGGGAGTTTGTGATTAGCAGAGGCGAACTATTATATATAGGATGGATAAAAAACAAGGTCCTACTGTATAGCACAGGGAACTATATTCAGTATCCTGTGACAAAGCATAATGGAAAAGAATATAAGAATATATGTATATATACATACATATATTCTTATACATTGTAAATCAACTATACTTCAATAAAAATTTTTAAAAAGCAGTATTAGTTAATGCTCTACCTCTCTGAGAGTAGGCTATCTGCAGAAATTATTTGCAATTCTTTTGCAAGGGAAATTTATCCCCATTTGTTTCCTTATTCACTTATCTCTTTACATTCGTTTAGATTCATGGATATTTAGTTTATACTTTGGGCAATAATTCAATACCAGTCTCCTTATTTATGGTACAAACTGTTCTTTGTACATTGAGAAGAATTTCAATTGGCACCTGTGTACCTTTGACATATCCCCCCCCCATCATTGTGAAGATTTTGTTTGTTTGTTATTTAAGTAATTCCTTACCTTTGGGCACTATGAGGTATTCTGAGTCATCTTATATATTCTCTGCCCTAGCTCTAGATTCAGTCATTTCTCCAAGTAGCCCTAGTTCCTTTTATTGAAGGATGATATTGGCACCAAGAGCTGCCTGCTAGGTGCCCTAGGGTATTTTTGATATCTAAGTCTGTCCTACAGGCAGAAACTCTTAAGACCATTTGCCCATGTGTATCTTTGACTAAGTCCCAAAAGTGTCCCTCTGATGCATGTTTCCAGCTCTGGGCAAATACAGGACGCCAGTCCACAAGAGTGTCATGGTGGTTTTATGATCTCCTGACACTGTCAGTCATGAACATATGTTGGTGCGTCAAGTTTATAATGTATCAATGTTGTCCTCTTCCTTTTATGAACCATAACATGGATTCTAAAATTTAAAAATGATTAGAATGAAGAGCTAAGATCGCTGACTACATGTCTCACTCTGTCAGCTATCCCCCTGACACCTCCCTCTGGAACCAGATACCAGAATGGTCACAACTTCTAGTCCTGGCCAAACCCACAGGAGAATCACTTACAAGGCCACAGTCTACTCCATTTATTTTATTGAGCAAAAATTGATTGAGCATTTACTTTTTTCCAAACACTATTCTAAGCACATTGAGTACAGTGTTGAACACAACAGAGAAGGGCCCTACCCACTACGTCATTCTAATGGTAAAGGTAGGCAAAAACCAGTAAACAAAGACACATAAGAGAATTTCAACGAGTGGGAGATATCATTAAAACAATAAAACAATGGTGTATTTTATATGTTCAGGAAAGGTGACATTTGGACTGAGACCTGAGTGACAGGAGGGATTCAACCAAATAAAAATATTACAGATGAGAATTCTAGGAAATAAGCCGGGCAAGTACAAATAAGTAGAGCAAGCTGGACGTATTAAAGGAACAGATTAAAGGCTGGTGGGACCAGCTAGATATAGAAGTGGAAAGTGGCACAAATGGGGTAGTTAAGTAGGAAGGGGTTGATTTCACATGTGACTTTCAGGAAGCTTAGAATCTATTCTAAAAGTGATTGAACCCCAGTGGATGGTATTAACAGAGGGCTGCTCTGACTTGATCTGGTGCTGCATGGTAAGGAAATTTTAAGAGGAGAAATTTGTAGCCGTTCCAATTTATCTAGCTCTTATGACATGCCCCGTACTATCTTAATGATTTTACATATCTCTTTTACAGTCATTACTTGACATAACACTATGAGGTAGGTATTAATAATTCTGTTTATATTCTAGGAAATTGAGGCTCAAAGACATTAAGAAATGAAGACCACCTAGCTAGTAAGTAGCAAAGCCAACATTTAAACCCCCCTAAATTAGCAGCTATTCCATAGATGCAAATTTTAAAACTGTATGATTAAGCCAGTTTAGAAGAACTGTCATATATGAAACAAGTATTAAAGAAAGGACATACCTAAGGTGTGATTTCAAATAATATTAAGGTGATTTTGGCTAGTAGTATCCATAATATTTTAATTCTGCCCTCACTCAAAACTATTTTACTCACAAAGACTTTAAGAGGAATATTTGTAGGAGGGAGACAAAAGAACAAATTGTTGTTCACTGGAGTGTTTTCTGAAATCCTAACGAAAAACTTGGGTAAGCTAGATTGGGCCGTACAAAGTCTGGAACTAAGTATCAGAGTTAATCACACTCTTCAACCTAGAGACAGAGAGTAAGTGTTAAAGCCATTTTCTGGTTCTAGTTCTTAGACCTACCTACGTTATGGCTTTTTGGGTAAATACTTCGTAAGAGCCTTTCTAGACTTTATAGGAGGAGAAGAGAGGCTAGAGATTATGCCCATTTGCACTCTTCCATTTTCTTTGAAAACTGTACTCAAATAATGTGCTTGAGCCACTATGACGCTCCTTCAGGGTGGACGTGTTTAATGCTGACTCAGCAGCGGGGCGTGGGTTAAACTTGAACTTCCCATAGAGTTCAGTACACTTTGTAGCCTGATGCTGCACATTAACACATTGAAGACTCCAAGATCCTTGCAGTAACGACACTTGTTTAACTTTAACCCTTCCCTATCATTTCAAAACAAAACAGTTTTGTTTTGCGGTACGCGGGCTTCTCACTGCTGTGGCCTCTCCCGTTGCGGAGCGCAGGCTCCGGACGCGCAGGCTCAGCGGCCATGGCTCACGGGCCCAGCTGCTCCGCGGCATGTGGGATCTTCCCAGACCGGGGCACGAACCCATGTCCCCTGCATCTGCAGGCGGACTCTCAACCACTGCGCCACCAGGGAAGCCCCGAAACAGTTTTTTTAAACGGGAATATTTTCTTTTCTACGTGGCACCTATTAACATTCTATAGGAAGGAAGTGCTGTGTTTCACATTGAGAAATCTTGCCTCGGATCACTGAGGACAAAACCTACAGTTTTGTTCCCTGAAGTTAAAGGTAATTCAGGTTTAACAGTGCCTTCTCCAGCCAGCGCCATCTTTGGACCAAAAAATCCAATGGTTTCGATTTCCCAGAGTAAAGTCATTATTTGTTGATGTCGATTGAGAAATGTGATACATACATGAACTCTGATTCAACTGCCAGAATTTACTGTCTTAAGTGCTGGGAAGAAACAGAAGGAGGATGGTCAGTGTCATATTTCTGTCAAAATCAGGGCCAGAGCGGTTTTTGCTCTGGGATGTGAAGTGACTCCTCAGAGAATGGGGAGAAGCAATCTCAGGCCCAGGGAAGGTGGAAAGCAGTGAGCTCACCCCAAACGTAGGATGGAGCAAAAGACACCAGTGAAAACAAAATGTGTGACATTTTAGTAAAGTATAAACATTAAATGACAATAAACTCATAATACCATGAGGAGGATGATTATCTGAGGTGGGTTTTTATAGCTTCGTCAACGGAAATGTAATTCTTGAATTTCCCTTGTAGAACTAGACTACACGGTGCCTTCTGACATTTGTGTCTAGAAATATCTTAACTTTAACACAGCAATTTCAAAACAGTAAGTCTCATGTCCTCTTACCTCACATAAACAAAATATTGGTATCCAGAATTTATTTACATTAAAAATATCAAATAAAATAGGGAGTGTTTTTCTGTCTGAGAATGAATAGTTTTTTTATATAAAGAAGAAAGAAGAGTTCAGAGAAGACTGCGGATTTGCACTAAAAGCTCAGATTCTATTTATTTTCCTTTTGGAGGGTCTATTGATATTTTTTTCCAAAATAAAGATAGTAAACTTATAAGTATCTTATTAAAGACAAACACAAAAAATAAAATTTCTCTGAAAAATATTTCTCTGTTCATCCTCTCTCCACCCTCCTACCTTATTTCTCCATCCTTCTCTTTGATAACGAAGTATTATGTCAAGCATAACCCTATGACACCAAAGTGTATGGTTAAGATCTCTGTTTTGAGTATAATTTGCTAACAGTTTATGTCACAGTATAGGGTAAATGACTTTCAACAGTATTATCTGCAGTATTCCTTGCACCGGAGTTTAAGTTTAATGTTATTTGTTGACCATTTTGCAAAACACTGTGGCAATTTTTGGCTTATGACATACATTATTCTTGGAATATTATTTGATACTCAATGCAGTACATTTTATTTAGATCTTCTAGATTCAGCAAGACTACCTTGAAATGAGGGATCAATATCTCTATTCTCAAAAGTACCATCTTTAAACAAAATGTGCCACATAAATGCCTTCCATAGCATAACTACTATGGTGATTCTGAGTGACATATTGATATATATTTGCTTTCTGTAGTATCCTCTCTCTATACCTACATATCGATGTAGATATATAGATCAATAGGCACCATGTAGCCTAATTCTACAAGGGAAATTCAAGAATTACATTTCTGTTGACAAAGCTATAAAAACCCAACTGCATATTTATATTTCTATCTGTGTGTAAATATATTTTTTCAGAAAGTAAGTGAATTTAACTTTTGTGATGATTTTTTCAAGAGATAGTTATAGGATAACTAATAAGCAACGACTACATATAAGTATTGTTTGAGATACTGAATGTTAACTTATCCACATGCTTCTTTGTTAAGTGAATTGATCTTTAATGAGACACTTACAAACCTTAAGTGCTATATACGTGAGGGAAAAAAGAGCACTCTGGGGCTTCCCTGGTGGCGCAGTGGTTGAGAGTCCGCCTGCCGATGCAGGGGTGCCCCGGTCCAGGAAGATCCCGCATGCCACGGAGCGGATGAGCCATGGCCGCTGAGCCTGCGCGTCGAGAGCCTGTGCTCCGCAACAGGAGAGGCCACGACAGTGAGAGGCCCGTGTACCGCAAAAAAAAAAAAAAAAAAAAAAAAAGCACTCCAAAAAAAAGAATTCTGAATGCAGTCGAATACAAAAAATTAAAAGTGACGGCAGAAGAGGCAGGTGTAACAGTAGCAATAGGTTTATAAAAGAAGACAGAAGTCATTTTTATTTATACTCCTATCTAAATATTTGAGAACTTTCCACATTAAAATGAGGTTCCAGGATGGGTCAAAGAAAAATAACCAAATGTTGCAGAACGTAATTGAAATAGCATATCTTTCTATATTAGGAAATGGTCTTGAACACATGCTTATACTAAGAAGTCGACTGTGATTTGGAGTTTACATTAGTTGTACAACCAGAAAGTTGTGGAATTTGCAAGCTGCAAAGCTATGAAAAAGCTGAGTGCAATAATGAGCTATAAAGCACGCTGTGTGAGAAAAGAAACAGACCCTAAACCCTCGCAGCTTTGCTCCCTTGGGATAAGCCTTGAGCTAACACGAGGAAACCATGCCTGTGGAGGTCTGTTCATTTTTCTATACTCCATGGACACAATTTTTTCCCTTTCTCTAGCCAGTCATTTTATAAACCCGTGTTATTTGTCACAAAAGGGACCAGACAAAGGAAATTATATAAACCTAGCATAATGATGTATCAGCAACAGTATTATTTTATACAAAGGGCATAACCATATAATCTTTCTATTATACATTATCCTCTGTTTACAAAGAATATCAGGATAGATTCTGGAAAAATATGCTGATATTTGAAATTCTAGATATGAACTTTCTTATTTACTTTTTTATAATATTGTATTTGTCCTCCCATTTCATATTTTACAAACAGTTTTGGTTTTTGTTGTTGCTTCTCATAATAAGAATATAAGTGAAACCTTATAAAGGAATTCTTGGTTTAATATCATTTGTGTATTAAAAGTAAACATGCATTGGGTGTGTTTAATCCTACAGCATACAGTACAATGATGAAATCACACAGCACTGTCTTCTTCCCCACGCCTTTGAAAACAACACTAAAAGAGCACTAATTCATTCAACTGATAGTTATTAATTAGGTCCCTCCAATTCCAGAGACTGAACTGGTTTCTGATTATTTAGTAATAAACCTAGGCTGGCATAGACCTTGTCTTCAAAGACCTCACAGTCTAATTGATAAGATATTTAAACAAAACAAAACCTATAAACAGAGCCATAATGTACAATAGTTGAAAATAGAGCAAACGAAGGACTTGGATGGTATGTGATGAAGTAAGACAGAATATTTTGATATGTAGCCGTTCTCTTTATGTACAATATGCTTCATTAAATCTGGATAAGCACAAACCCAACCATAGCATGACAATATTACACATACTTAGGAAGATAACATATTCCATGCACCTCTTGACTGTTTCAAATTAAGGCTTTTGAAATATTAAAGATGATCAAATATTAATGTCGCGTACTTCACCTATTCCGAAGTGTCTAAGGGTACAGCTTTACTGCACATGCTTACTTAGGAATCTAAACTTCATGTAACAGCAGAGAACTGCATCGACTTCCTGTTCGTATTCAAACACAATTAAGGTGCTGCTTGCAGTCTGTAAAGCTTTATTGCCTGAGTCTTCCTTACCTGAGGAACCACTTATCTGCTTTCCACGAAACAAACTTCGGAGCAGTTATGCTGACAGTTTTTTGCCTCAGTTCTGAGAGGCTGATGAGGCAGCACCACTCCTGGCAAACTGCGTGAACACTGGTGCTCCTGTTACTGCCATTTTGACCCGATCCATATTTGCAAGTGTAAGAAGACATAGCTGGGGCTTCCCTGGTGGCGCAGTGGTTGGGAGTCCGCCTGCCGATGCAGGGGACGCGGGTTTGTGCCCCGGTCCGGGGGGATCCCACATGCCGTGGAGCGGCTGGGCCCGTGAGCCATGGCTACTGAGCCTGTGCTCCGCAACGGGAGAGGCCACAACAGTGAGAGGGCCGCATACCACAAAATAAATAAATACACTATATAAGTTTTCCAAAATGAACAGCAAAAAATATTATTTCTATGTCCTTTCAAATACTGAGAAACTGTGTCCTGTGGTACACATGTATATTGCAACGTTCCAATGGACTGGTTTAATTAATTTTCTTCTCTACAGTCTTGATGACTCTCAGGATGTTAATTCACGATTATCATCATTGCCCACTTTCTAGAACTCACATTAGCGTAGTGCATACGAGGCTGTTCTTTTCTTTCGCTTAAGTAAATATCAATTTAAAAGTGGAGTAACTAAAGTTTCAGGATGACAGAAAAAAATGTCAATTTTGGTTCTGTAGGAAGATTTACCTCTATACTTAATTACTTCCACCATCTATGCTAGCTCTCTAGAACACAATCAATTTATTTAACGTCCATGGTTATTGCTTTCAGTACAGTGAAGCACGACAGAGTGAAATGAAATGCTAGGAACAAAATGGAAAGAAGGTCAGACAAATAAAGAATATAAAAGATAGGTGGCCACGCATAGAAGTTGTGTAATGATATTTGTATTTCAGGATTGCTGCCTCAATACACATAAAAATTATGAACTCTCATTTTCAACTTGCTTATCTGTTTAGAATGCAGCTTAAGAAGCAGACAAGTAGAGGGGACTCCCCTGGTGGCTGAGTGGTAAAGAATCCGCCTTACAATGCAGAGAACACATGTTCGATCCCTAGTCAGGGAACTAAGATCCCACATGCAGTGGGGCAACTATGCCCGCGCACCACAACTACTGAGCTTGCGCACCTCAACTAGAGCCCCTGTGCCACAAACTACAGAGCCCACGTGTTCTGGAACCCATGCCCTACAACTACAGAGCCCGTGCGCCCTGGAGCCTGCGCACCACAACTAGAGAGAAGCCTGCGTGCCGCAACAAAAATCCCGCATGCCTCAACGTAGATCCCTCATGCCGCAACTAAGACCCGACACAGCCAAAAATAAATAAATAATAAATACATCTTTAAAAAAGAAGTAGACAAGTAGAAATTTTTTGCCAAAGGGAAAATCATTCTATTACTGAGAGGCTGGATATATGGCATCATAACTGCTGCTTGAAAGTTGGAGGACAGCTATGGTGTCTTCTGCTCTCCTCTGTGCCAATAGGTTAGTTAGGTTCAAAAGGTTGGCAGGAATCATATCACATAAAGCATGGTTCCTCAGAATTAGATGGTGAAAATTAAGGGGAGCCATCCCAGAATTCTATGTACTGAAAAGATACCCTAACACTTTAGGAAGATCGATCTGTTTGCTAGAAGATTAATTTTAAGAGAGCCAAAAGGGGAAAAACCTGTTGCGTGCGACAGGTGCGAGATTTTAAAAAATGATGAATTGAACTAAAGTAATGATAATAATAACATAAACATACACTGTGAATGTTGCTCTTTCAATCTTCATTTTACTGATGTGGAAGCTGAGGTACAGTGGAGTTAAATAACGTACCCAGAATTACACAGCTAGCAGGAAGTAGAGCCAGGACTTACACATAGGGAGTCTCTATAATATACTGTTTGTAAGACTGGAGATAGTGATAGATTGTAGATTCAAGTGAGATTTGTAGGTAGGACTGATAGAAATTCGTCACTAAAAGGATGTAATAAGTGAGGGAAAACCAGAGGCTAGATGTATAGATCTGGGAATCATCAGCATCTACTGCGCAACTAACTCTACGGAAGAGGAAGAGGGAACACGTGTAGATGAGGAAAACACTACATCTAAAAATGACACCCTAGGAACCCCCTAGATTTAAAGGTATGTGGGAAGAAAAGGAGCCTATCATGGTGATTAATGCAGAAAAAATTTTGTCATAGATATCAAGGGGGGATGAGATTTCAAGGAGGGTGCTGTCAAGGGAACCAAATTCTAGAGAAAGTATAATAAATACACAGTGAAAGCTGACCATTGCTTTTTGATTTAATAATAGGTGACCAGGGAAAGATTGATTTCTAGGTGGTAGAGACGTGATCTAATTAAGCCTTAATTAGATCTAGCGTAGACTTGACACTGAACCTGATGATGTATATCTTGGAGAGCAGTAGGCTTGGAAAGGATACACATTTTGAGTATATGCTAAAAATAGGTATCGCCTAAGAAAGAACACGAAGAGATTTACTGGGAGAAAGAGAACGGGCTTCCCTGGTGGCGCAGTAGTTGGGGGTCCGCCTGCCGGTGCAGGGGACGCGGGTTCGTGCCCCGGTCCGGGAAGATCCCACATGCCGCGGAGCGGCTGGGTCCATGAGCCATGGCTGCTGAGCCTGCGCGTCCGGAGCCTGTGCTCCGCAGCGGGAGAGGCCACAACAGTGAGAGGCCCGCGTACAGACCCCCCCACACACACACAAAAAAAGAGAATGAAATATAGAGAGAAGGAAAGGGTATATTAAGTGATATTTTGAAAAAGAAGGTACAAATAGATCTAAAAAGTAGGAAATAACTGCTAAAGGATGACTCACTGAAGGATACAAAGGAACCATGACACTAGCATTATTTGAGAAACTTGTATTCCCCAAATGTATACCATATGGGATTGGTCACACTGTGTCTCTTCTCCCAGAGATTTATCACTTTCGAAAAATAAGTTCCTTTCCTTTTCAGTCTTTGTAATCTGTCACTTTGATGTCTCCACACAAGGTCTGTACTGACAGATATTTTTATGCAGAAAATAGCACTAATTTCCCTTTCTGTATATAAGTGTGTGAACGTATGTGATTATAAGAAAAAGATTTGAATCGTGAAAGCTAGGGTGAGGCCCTGCATCATTTTTTTTTTTTTTTACATATCCTTTAAAAATAATAATTACTTGAAGTCTGTTTCCAGAGTTATAATGGTTCGAGCCACACTGTTTTCTAAATGCTCAAATTTGGTATGTAGCTTTATGACAGGAAGTTGGCCTTCAGAGCAGGAATGTATGTAAACAAAGAAATGTGGCTCACAGGAAGGTTTAGTTAAATCAAATCCCAGAGGCTGCTCCCACTCTGAGCTTCTTTCTGGATCTTGATTATTTGCAGATGCTTCACATGAAGCTAGAGATGAAACCCAATAGCTAATCTCCCTGAAACTCCCAAAGCTGTTCACAGTCAGCTTGGAGTGTCAACCAGTTAAACCAAACAATGAGAAGGAAGGAAGAAATTTAATGCCATCCTGCTTCAAGATAAATGAAGTCTTTTTTCTCCCTTGGGAGTCAAACCTCAACACTGGACTTTGAAAAGAGACACAAAAAGTCAAATAATACAACTGCCTGGAATCATCACTCCAAACACGAAGGGTTAAATGTTGTAGTTGTTTGGCCCTTCGACATGATTATAAAATCACACACCTGCTGAGGTTCAAATGCTATTGTCTTGCCAGAAGTGCATAGCTCTGCCTCCTTTCTTGGCTGTAAAAGTGCTAAGACGCCAAGGGCTACAAATCGTTTTATATAAAGTCATGGAAACTTTATAGAATAAAATAGATGAAGAAGAAAAAAAAATGAAGACACTTTGGTCCGTCTTAGAAAGTCTGTCTGCATGAGTGAAAGCAAAACATTTCCTGATTCCTGCCATGCTGTCTAATACAAAGATGTAATCCCACTCCTCTGGAAACTAGGGGCTACTTTCTTTTCCCCAAGCTAAGCAACTAGGGGAAGTGGCAAGAAGGTAAAACTGGCGTGATGTTCTTGGAAATCTGCTGGGTGTCACGCTTTGTGTGAATGGCACAGTAGAGAAATGAGCTGAGAAAGGCCTGGCAGAGGGGGTCAAGGTCAGGGACCACCACACTGCTGCCCCAGCAGCTCCCACTTCCCAAGAAATATGGGAGGTGGATCCTGCAGGCGCCCAGAGGCCCTAGAATTAACCCTCAAACAGATACAGTTGGGCTGGGTGGTTTTGCTGACATTGCTACAGAGAGGCTGGCCGCTTGAGACCACCTACCTCCTGGGGCTCTGCTGGAGAGCATAGTAAACTCTCAAGGAACTGACAGTTCCTAAGGGCGCTGCTCAGAAGTGAGCTACCAGGACTTCCCTGGCAGTCCAGTGGTTAAGACTCTGTGCTTCAATGCAGGGAGCGCCGGTTCAATCGCTGGTCAGGGAACTAAGATCCCACATGCCGCGCAGACAAAAACGATAAAATAAATTAAAAACAAATTTTAAAAAGAATGCTCATTGTTATTAAAAAAAAAAAGTGAGGTACCAACTCTCCACATTGAGGCTGTGGATAAAGTGCTGGAACAGTGGGCATGGGTAGCAAGTGGGGAGACAGGCAGGAGGGTTGCAGCCGTCAAGTGAGAAAGGGTCTGTGTTTGCGTTCTCCTGTTCCCCTCACCAGTACCTGAGAAGCTGACATCCCGAAACGTGCGTAAGAAGTACGAGAGCCACATGAAACCCACCTCATGTGGTAGCTATTAGAACTTCAGCTCATACGGGGGAAAGGCAAGAATTTTTTAGAATATGATACGAACTTTTAAAATAAACAAGGGTGAGTTGTATAGACCAAGAAGAGACTGACTAAACTGAAAGTGGCTGAAAAACAATGAAATTGGGCCAAAGAATTATTAACAAATGTGACTTCTAGCCGGCGAAAATATGAGCTTCAATTTTGCAGAAATGTGGGCAAGTCACCAAAAAAAAATAAAATTGTTGCACATTTCCAACTTGGTCAGATGAGGCTGCTCGATAAACTCATTACATATGACAGCTCAGTTTTGGAGTGAATATATCAGACAAATTATTATGTACTCTCATTTTTGTGTTTCCTGTTTATTGACATTGAAAATAGTTCAATGAGTTCTTTATTCACAGGTAGGTAGTGCATTTCTATGTCTGGATATTTCCTGAATCTTTTGAGGAAAAAAAAATATGGGTGTTATGTTTTTAAAGAAAAATCTGTTGCCTTTCTCACTGTTAACACAGTCAAAAGCCCCAAAGCCTTTGGGTTTGTTGAGTTATGACCTCACACTCTGCTAATTCTACAACTTGCAAATTTATTTCTATTTCCACGTGCACTTGCCTAGTATACACACACACACACACACACACACACACACAGAGACTCTCATCTCGCAGATGCACACAGGTCTAATTCTAACTCTGTTTCATACTGACATGGTCCTTCTATTGCAGTGGGAGGGAGAAATGTACATGGCATCATGTCACCTGACTACAGTAAGCAGTGGTCTGGCCTGGCTTCAGGAGCCCTTTTTCTATGCGCACCGACCTCAAGAAGCTTGGCAGTTACCATTTTATTGTTGAGACGAGATCTTTCTCTTATCTGAGCTTACTTTTATGAAATTAGGTATGTTTTTCACCCTTAGGAGAATCTTTTTAAACAAACAGGACATTTAAGAGTGCACACTGACCAATCGAATCTGGGGCCAGAGCCTGGGTTTGGAGAGAGTGCTCATATACTGATCAGTGCCTCCAGAATTCCTCTGGGGAAATCAAAGCAGTGGCTAGGCATACAGTCATGCCAACAAGGCTTTACCTCAAATGTTTGATTTGGTTCACATGATCAAAATGTCAAAATAGCATTTATTATTTCCATTCCTTTCCTAAAAGAAAATAATATTTCACTTTCACTATGCTTTAGGTTTCATTGTTCCTATAATTATCTAAAAATATATTTTACTTTTTCCATGTGATAGATAGGAAATATCTAATTTTACTAATGCCAAAATGTTCTCTTTCTGATAATGTATAAATGTTCTTTTTTTCCCGTAATTTGATTTGTTGAAAGTAAGTTTTCATTAGTAAGCATGTCATAATAATGTAGACTTTTATTGTAAGTATTTCCATCTCCTCTAGCAAAGCTATGCATAGCATAGTAGACTTGCTAGGCTTCGAGAAGAGTAAGATTGCACACAGAGTTTGGGGGGGAAATGCAAATTGTACAAAAAAGGCAACATATGAAAAAAAGGTGAATTATTATGTTCATGTGAAAGAGAGCTAATGAGACTGAACAGAACCACTGAGTTAACTTCCTATGTCGTTGAAACTGAAGCCTAGGGAGAAACTACTTTCGTGGGTCATCTAGTTAGAACCAAATTAGATTCTCCTATTTTTCTTCCCCCCTGACTTAACCATCAAGTCGTCTCTTCTACTGCTTTTTACTGGTTTGGGATATTTAATGAAGAGGAGGCATTCTGAGAAGAGAAAATAGCTGTATGATGCTACAGATACAGACATGGAGAAGAGGGAAGTAATTCTAAATTAGTTACCTCAGTGGGAGAGCGTTCAGACTGAGGCACCCTGGGAAAAGCACCTGGAGAAACAGGTGTCACTCTCTAAATATGACTTACAGACTGGAGTCACTGTGAATTCTTGAAAAACGTTTTTCTTTGGAGTCCGAAATTTGGCACTAGGCATTCTCAGCCCTGAGGCTGGAGCGTCATTGAACAGTGAGGACTGGAAATGCTATTTGGGTCATCAGCATAGAGGAAATATTTAGAGCTATGAAAATTTATGAACTCTCCCAAGGAGTGAACTTAAAAGGTCATTGGTAAATACAGAATCATGGAGAAACTTAGGCATATGGGCCAGTAGGAAGAAGAGAAGAAATCAAAACGGATAGCATAGGAAAAAAACTGTAAACATTGAAATGGGATTCAGTTTTGCGCAGTATCAGAGTAACATATAAACAGACAATTTCAGGGAAGAAGCCATCTGTTAAGTAGAAAATAATGAAGAATTAAAATAGACATTTGGATTTTGTGGAAAAAAAATGTCTGTGAGTTTCCAGACTAATTTTAGTAAACAACAGCTTTTCAATTGCTTTAAAGACTTGAACAAATGAAAGAATAAATGAATAATTTAACAGATATTTATGGAGCAACTACTACATGATAGGCATATTCTATTGATGTTTTCATGTTATTTATGACCAACACCTTAGAACAGCACTTCAGCCTTAACTTTTTCCAGCATGTTTCTCTCTAGTAAGTATAAACACTCTCCTTCAAATTATTCAGTAATGCCATGATCTCTTTGGATTATTTGGTGCAGGAAACCCTTAGACAGAATGATCTTATGAGATTTCTATCTTTAGGACTGTATTTTGGCTCCAGTTGGGAAAAATACTTAAGGATCTTCATGAAATTCCTGTTAACTAGTTGGAAGAACAATTATTGTGGCTTACAGATGAGAAGGTTTTCATTTTAGTTCATATTTTATTTCATTTTTCAGTAAGAATTTCAGAATAAGGACCTTTGCTGTACGTCTCCTGTAATTTCCTATTTGGTTTGGTAAGATAGGACAGGCTAGTGGGATAAGTAGCAAGAATATCCCTTTAACCCCTGGAGTAAATAACTCTATGCAATGGTTGCTTCTTAACCTCTAGGTCAGTGTTCTCAAGAGACACCGAAATTCTTTCAGAAAGGAAAGGATAAGACACAGTTTGAGATCATAGGGAAAGGAGAATTTCAATATAACTAAAGTTATTTTACTAAAATTTTCTTCTGATCCAGACTTTTAAGAGACTTAGGCCAGGTCCCTATGCCAAGGGATGTCCATTCATTGTTTATTCATTCCATCAATATTTATTAAGCAACTATTAGGTGCTGGGTAACGGGCCTAAAGCAAGGAACAAGAGAGACAAGGATTTTTTTTCGTGTGTGTCTCTTATTTTCTAATATATAGAGTTATATAATAAATAAGTAAACCGTTTTGGGTATTTTGAAGTACTGTGAAGAAAAATAAAGAAAGCTAAGGAGAAAAAAGCAAAGTATATATATATGGGGGATGGGGCTAGGTAATGGCTTATTATACACACTGAAGCAGTGATATTAGAGCCTGGACCTCAGTGACATGAAAAAGTGAGTAATGCAACTATCTGAAGAAAAGAAATTCCACAGCAAAGAAATACAAAAGCACTGCCCTACAAGAGGATGAACTAGGGGCATGTTTGAGAAGCAAGAGATGGGGTGGGGAGGTAGTGGTAGAAATACAGCTGAAGAGGTACTATTTTTACGTCATCAAGTCGTGAATTGGGCTTTTATTCTAAGGGAGATGGGAAGACACACTAGGGTTTTGCATAAGGAAGTGATACTATCCGATTTTATTTTTTAAACATCACATAGCTACTTTGTGTAAGGTAAATTAAAGTGGGACAGGAGGGAAAGGAGAGGAATCAATTAAAGAGGCTGTTCCAGATGTACAGGAGACAGAAAAGTGGAGTAAGATGGCAGCTAAAGAGGACATGAGTGGTCCAGTCAAGCTGTGCAATATAATCAGTAGCAAGTTGAGAGTGCAAGCCTTTTTTTTTTTTTTTCTTGGGCAGATTTTATGACAAATAGGACAGTAGTTCTCCTAACTTTGGCATGGTGGTGATGGGACCAACGCAAAAAAAATAGCTAAAAAAGAAAAAAAAAAAAAAAAGAGCTATAGGGCTTCCCTGGTGGCGCAGTGGTTGACAGTCCGCCTGCCGATGAAGGGGACACGGGTTCGTGCCCCGGTCTGGGAAGATCCCACATGCCGCGGAGCGGCTGGGCCCATGAGCCATGGCCACTGAGCCTGCACGTCCGGAGCCTGTGCTCCGCAACGGGAGAGGCCACAACAGTGAGAGGCCCATGTACCGCAGGAAAAAAAAAAAAAGAGCTATAATCATGTGAGCATGAGTTAACAGAAGGAAAACCAGTTATATAAAAGTAAAACAGAGTTTCCTTACTTTAATACTAATCAGATAAAAATAATAGGAATTCAGATGATGAAAGAACAACACTAGAATCCAGTACTACCAAAATTTTGGATTTTACAGACCTTAAAAAGAATGACTATGTGATGTCCTCTTTTACTTCATCAACTAAGCATATTTTAAAAACAATAGCAGAATAAACAAACTAAAAGACAACCCACAGAATGGAAGCAAACAAATGAAGCAAACGAAAAGGGATTAATCTACAAAAAATTCATGCAGCTCAATATCAAAAAAACAAACAACCCAATCAAAAAATGGGCAGAAGATCTAAATAGACATTTCTCCAAAGAAGACGTACGGATGGCCAAGAGGCTCATGAAAAGATGCTCAACATTGCTAATTATTAGAGAAATGCAAATCAAAACTACAATGAGGTATCACT
This sequence comes from Globicephala melas, assembly GCF_963455315.2. Classification (NCBI taxonomy): domain Eukaryota; kingdom Metazoa; phylum Chordata; class Mammalia; order Artiodactyla; family Delphinidae; genus Globicephala; species Globicephala melas. Next base: position 6,254,658 of record NC_083318.1, read on the forward strand.
TCACACCAGTCAGAATGGCCATGATCAAAAAATCTACAAACAAATGCTGGAGAGGGTATGGAAAAAGGGAACCCTCTTGCACTGTTGGTGGGAATGTAAATTGGTACAGCCACCATGGAGGACAGTATGGAGGTTCCTTAAAAAACTAAAAATAGAGCTACCATATGATCCAGCAATCCCACTCCTGGGCATATCTGGAGAAAACCATAATTCAAAAAGATACATGCACTCTGGTGTTCATTGCAGCACTATTTACAGTAGCCAGGACATAGAAGCAACCTAAATGTCCATCAACAGAGGAATGGATAAAGATGATGTGATACATATATACAATGGAATATTACTCAGTCATAAAAAAGAATGAAATAATGCCATTTATGGCAACATGGATGGACCTGGAGGTTATCATGCTAAGTGAAGTAAGTCAGAGAGAGAAAGACAACATCACGATATCACTTATATGCAGAATCTTAAAAAAATGATACAAATGAACCCATTTACAAAACAGAAATAGAGTCACAGATGTAGAAAACAAACTTATGGTTACCAAGGGGGAAAGGTGGGGGAGGGATAAATTGGGAGACTGGAATTGACATATATCCACTACTATATATAAAATAGGTAACTAATAAGAACCTATTGAACAGCACAAGGAACTCTACTCAATACCCTCTAATGACCTATATGGGAAAAGAATCTAAACAAGAGTGGATATATGTATATGTATAACTGATTCACTTTGCTGTACAGCAGAAACTAACAGCACTAACTAACTAACTACTAGTTGTTAGAAACTAACATCTACTAGTTGTAGATCAACTAGACTCCAATAAAAATTAACTTAAAAAATAAAAATAGTGGAAATATCATCTCTTCTAATGCTCATTTATTTAATCACATTTTTTACCTTTATTATAAACTTTATCCATTCTTTATTTTTCTTGCTATTCAATGAAAAAATGAATTTTTTTTTCATTGACAAAATTTTACTGACAAATGAAAACTTCATGATCAGGCCCCCAACACTAGCCATCTTCTAAAGACTGACAACAAGCTTCAAGATTACTTTGTATAATATTAATTTTGGAGTCACTTTAGTACTTGCGGAGTAACTCAGTTGTTTTTATACCAATTTTAAACCAAAATTAGGATTGCCAGATAAAATACAAGACATCTAGTTAAATTTCAGACAAACAATAAATCATTTTTTAGTGTGTTTCAAATATTTCATAGGACATACTTACAGTAAAAAATTATTTGTAATTTACCTGAAATTGAAATTTAACTGAGTGTTTACATTTTTATTTGCCAAATCTGTCAACCCTGACCCAAATCCCTTCAGGAAGTTTCTACGTACATTTTCCTTTGTAGTTTCCACTGAAGTACCTAAAAATAGGTCGGTATAGATACATTTAAAATGTATCTATACTGTCACCAAGAATACTGGTACATTATCATTTTCAGACTCCTACAAAGAGCATTTTTTAGTTAATATACCAATCTCGGTTTCCCTATAAGCATTTTCTATTTAGTTATGAAAATAATGCAGTCTATCTACTGAAGTGGAAACAACTTCTAATTGCTGTCAGTGAAAGGTGCAGTACCTGTTACACTGATGCATAGGTACCGATTCATCTGAAGCCTGTAAGTCAAGTGCTTAAAGGAAAAGCATCCTTAATCCTTTTTTTAAGGGAATTTATTACCTTCAATAGTTTGACCAAGCTTGTAAATGCAATAATACATTCTCCTTCTTCTTGGATTCTGTGTACATATTATACACCTCCTGCAAGGCATGGAGTGACTAGATGAATGTTTGAAAATAATTGGGATGAAGTGAGTTTTCCTCACTTGTGTACACATGATTGTCCTGCTACTGCCCTTGGTATTGCTTTGACGATTTTGCTTCCTTCCATTAAATGCTAATACAGTGCATCATTTGGTGGTATTTCTAGCTAATGGATAGCAAGAGACTTAGGATCCTTATAAAGAAATGTTTCTAATCCAAATCCACATACTTTTTTTAATGTCTCAAATCTCTTTGCTATTTTTTAATAGAATCTTGGATGAATGTTATACAGAGGCAATCTATACCTCCATTGAAGCTTTTCGAAGTGTTTTTTTGTTTGTTTGTTTGTTTTGGTAGGAAAGAAGAAAGACCATTCTTTAAATTATACTTATCAATCTGAAATAGCAGCGAGTCTGAGGTCTTTGAAAAGATGGAGACACCGAGTAAGGGAAAAGAGAGAGACCTTGTTTCCTTGTAATTTGCAGATGTAATTATCCTGACTATTGAGGAGCAAGCTGAAGCAGCTGGCATGGATTTTGACCACATTTAAATTGTTTATAAGCAACGCTCTCCAGTAAACATGGGTGTTCCAGATGCAAGGGGAGATTGTGGTATTTGAAATCCGAGAAAGAAGAAAAAAACGGGTATACTCAGAGAGTATGCGGTAGGATACAAGGCCATTTATAAACAGAATGAACACCAGGCAAGCAAGGCTAGGCCTCTTGAACAAGCACTGACTATCTCTGCACCACTTTCAAGATGTGGAAATCTGACTTGAAACTCATTAAAAGGAACTGGAGAGAGAAAAGGCCCAGATACAGCAACTTAAAAAGAAAACAGTCATATACATTTCAATATGCTTATTCAGGATTGCATTAAGGCAGTGAAGGACGTTTATGCAAGTAACGAGCCCTAGAATTTCAACACCGGCAAGAAAGATTTATACTTCTAATCCCCCCCCCCCCAAAATGGCTTTGGATGCGAAAGGTGAAGATTGTAATTTGTAGCTTAATAGTACAGAGAGATTGAATATGTTTCTATACCATCTCTGCCATTTGAGGAGCTTCTGATTTTTCAGTTCAGATTCTCCTGAAGAAATAGAAGACTGAGGAGAGAAAATGTACCATGAGGCAAGGGTGTGCAGTACAGTGGGCCACACTGGGGCTTGCAAGCACTTATTAATGTGTGTACTGGATACCCGTGTTGAATGTCCCCTCAAGACACATCCACAGACGCTGGCGATGTCACACGGGTGTCACAATGTCTTACCTGCCTCCCTGGAACTCATCTCAGGGCCGAACAGGAGTGGGTCCAGTTCACTGACTGTGGGACTTTGTGCAACTTCAAGTTACTCAACTTCAGCCTGTTTCTCCCTCTAAAAACAAGAACAAAATAGATATACAGCCTTTACCTCAGGTAATGTTTTTTTCAGTTTTCAAACATCAACTCTGTTAGGATTATACTTCTCATTCAATCAAATTCAGTGTTTTGTGAGGACCTCTGACAAATGTATAGAGTCATATAAGCACCAGCACGAGCGTGATTTAGAACATTTGCATCACCCTAGAAAATTCCCTTGGGCCACCTGGCCATCATTCCTGCCCTGAAGACCAGCCCCTGACAAACTCAGATCTGCCTCCTGTGTCCTGTCACTATAGTTTTAACTTTTAAGATTTCATGAATAAAAGCAATCATACATCACATCCTCTTTGGTATCTGGCTTCCTTCACTTAGTAGAATGCTTTTAGAATTTACCCTCGTTTTGTGTATCAGTATTATTTCATCGTATCGACCTTATGTGTTGCCTAGATAATTAAGTAAGAGAGTTTATGGTAGAGGCTGGTGAGCAGTTCCTGATTTACAGAAATTGTTGAATGTGTGGCAACTGTTGTTAAATGATTCTCTGACTCAGACATTATTTTCTGTTGAGATTTAAGGAATAATAGCACATATAAGAAGTAATATTTTTGGCTAACGTCCAGAGGCTCCAGTTATAAATATAATAAGAAACTGGAGAATTTAGACATTCTCTGGAAAAACTGAAGCTGTCTTTGATTCAATTAGCGAACATTCTCCTTAGATTGATTTATCAAGTTACATTGTCTCAATTCTATTTTCACTCTGTATGTGTAGATAAGGCCACGCTTAGAAACATAAACTCCAAGGGTCAGTCTTTATTGTCGCAGACGTGACAAGTCATGTCATCGCACCTCTAGCAATCACAGTCTCTTAATGGCATCATAAAACCTGACACACCATTTTTTTTTTCCTTCAGGAGAGAAAATGAGGAAGTTCAATTTCAATATAGAAATGGCACTCAGAAAAGTGATCACAGATAAATCTCGAAGCTATTTTCAGAAAGAGGTTTAATTTCCTTGTACACTAAAAGTATGTAGTGTACAAGTCTTGTACACGAAAAGTATGTCTCTGAAATTAACTCATTTTTTATGTGTGACCACCATCCAAACCATGTTATAATTTCTACAATCCTCAAGTTACAGTCTATTTGATGCCTAGAATTAGAAGGCTAAATTTGGGAGGTAGCTTGACCTATAATACTTTACTAATTCAAAAGAGAACTGCATGCTAGCTCAGAACTTGAAATTTGAACTTGACTTTTGCTTCTGAGAACTGGTGATCAGGATTTGCAGTTTGCAACTTCAACCAATCCAGGATTCATTATTGAGATCAGTAGACTGCCTATAAACGCAACCCTAGGCTGCTTGCACTTAAATATAACTTAGCTGTAAACAGCTTAACTAGAACTTGTGGAAATGCCATCACTTTGCATGTGTAAAAACTTTACTCCATCACATATATTATTTATGCCTAAAGTATTATTTGGCAGGTTAGTTTTACTATTACTATGTTATTGATGGTCAGAAGCTTTAAACCCAAATTCTGATTTTTTTTCAACCCTTTGTACACTACTGCTTGATTGAAGACAGTCAGTTAATCATTACTGTGTACCAACTACAGCGTTCCTGGAGGGGCTGCATCAATGCACCCATGTCCTCTTTTAATTCCATACTCCTCAGTGTAAAAAGGAAAAGAGGGATATCAGTAGGCTGAGGAAGGTCTGGCATTTGTACCAAGGAAGAATGGAGCCAGTGTTCACCTGTATTTCAGTTCAGATCCATTTCACCTATTTGAAAAGCTACTGTCAATGAATTTGCTTACAACTATGATTCATATGCAATAACATCTTCCTACTCTTCAACACCAGGGGGAGGAAATGCCAGGAGAATTTCATTGTTGACACTATCTTCAGGAACCAATGAGGACTTGGCGGTGGTGGTGGTATGTTTTTCATACACTTTTTTTTTTTTTAATTTCTTTTTGGCTCCGTTTGAGGATGATGAAGACGAGTTGTGAATTGTGAACTCCAGAAGGGCAGAATTACCGTAAACACAGAGGTGGGGACAAAGGAGAGAGAGACATGGATCTTGTCTATCCACAAACTATCCACATAAAGTAAAGCTCTTTGAGATGGCTCACCGGGATGCATTTAATTAACAAAATAGCCTGTCTTTCCATTTCCAAAGAAATTTTTCATAAAAACATACTGTATTTTTGTCATCACCATATTTCTTGCAATAAGACTTCACATCTTTGTTTCCTTGTCTTTTTTCTGTCTCACACAGGATACATTTGTTAGGGAATATCTACACCCAGTGGTCTGAAAACATGTTTTTTTTTTTTATTACTGTGACTGAGACAAAAATATATTTTACATTGGCAACCGCATGTACACATTTATACTTAAATAGTTATAAAGTTATACTATAACTTAAATAAAAGTTAAACAAAACTCATATAAAACTTTACTTACCCTTACCATGAGTGATACACCCTTACTTTTCTATTCTATTTTATAAGAAATGTCTTCATGATCTACCATATTGATCTCACTACCCACGGATGGTTTGCAAACCACATATTGGAAAACTGGTATAAATATGTTTGCATCCTGCAATGGCTTGGTAGGATCTAGGTATGCCTGCGAAAAGTTGAATTTAGACTTTTTAAATATAGTCTCCCTGTAGTATAAAACTCTGTTCTTAAGAGGAAAGAAAAAATTGTTCATTTTGATTAATTTTTGTTGTATTCAATAAATTTTTGCATCCAAACTGTTTCTTAAACAAAGTATCATTAGTGTAGGAATCAGGAGGCCTGGCTTCTAGTTTTTGCCCTTCTGCTAATTAGCAATATGTCCTTGGGCACTTATTTCACCTAAAGGAGCCTCAAGAATTCTCTCTTTCTCTCTGTATGTATATAAATATAATATATATATGCATGTGTATGTGTGGATCTTTGTTTTGATTTTTTTTACCATGTGTTTATGTTTATCTTTTTAATAATATAAAGAAAAATGAATAAACTTAACTGGATTGCTTCTAAACTTCTGTTCAGGTTAAAAAAGAAGCATTCTGTTATTTGCCATCAGTAAGTTATAACCATGTAATTACTTCTCTAGTAGAGGTAACAAGATTGCCCAGCTCCATGGCCTTTTTCTTGACTGGTTCTCCTGAGAAATTTGGATCTCATATTTTGTTTGTTTGTTTGTTTTGTTTTTATGGTTTTTTTTGCGGTATGCAGGCCTCTCACTGTTGTGGCCTCTCCTGTTGCGGAGCACAGGCTCTGGACCCGCAGGCTCAGCGGCCATGGCTCACGGGCCCAGCCGCTCCGCTGCATGTGGGATCTTCCCAGACCGGGGCATGAACCCGCGTTCCCTGCATCGGCAGGTGGACTCTCAACCACTGTGCCACCAGGGAAGCCCGAGGATCTCATATTTTTTAAGATAACCTATTAGAGCTACCTTGTGGTACAGGTGATGGTGAGAAAATATGCAAGACTTGTAATAATCTAACACACAATCTCTGCTAATGACTAGCTGGTAACCCCTAACCCTAAATCTAACTTTATTTTTTAACTCCTTTTTTTTCTTTCCCAAAAGAAACCCATGATTCTATTGCTTATATGAGGTCTAAGACTTCTCTATATGGAACAGTGAAATGTGAACTATTCACCACAATGCTTTCCTCTGCTGTATTAATTTTTCAAGAACAAGTATTGGCTAAGAGATACTAAAATGTGATGCACCCTTATAATAACTTAATCACACTGGTAAAACTCAATTGTAGGTTCTTTTCTGTCCTTTTCAACAAGGGTGATATTTAATTAAATGTAATGTAAAGCCACATAAACAAAAAAACTTTCTTGTTATTATAAACTCTCACTTAACATGTTTTTCTTCTAGAAGTTTTGATATAAAGCTTTCAGATTTTCTTATGAATTATACTCTAGACGTGCTAAGTAAGATGTCTCTATTAAATTTGTGGATCCCTATTCAAGACATAAATTTATTGTTTGACCACTGCAGCATACACATACAGTGATACAAGCTTCATGTTTCTGTGCTGTATTTAAACCAGCTTCAGACATCAAAGATTTGCATTATACTGATGTGAATTGAACTATAGGGCCAAAGAATAGCCTTTTGTAGGGGGATATGGAGCTTAAAAGAAATAGCTAAGCGGTCATCCTTCACCCTTTCAAACTGCATATTTCATATTCAGTACCACAAGATGGTCTTTCTCTGAATAGCCTTCATTTCATGTGTCTGTTGGGGTGAGATAGCCTGTCTCAATGCAGGCTGGTTAAGTACTTGAGAACTGAAAGTTTCTTAATATACATACCCAGACCTCTCAGTCTGCAAGGGTAGATAAATTACAGTTTAATTGGAGATGTATACTGAATATTTGTTCATGTAAATATTTGCATTAAGGGTAAAGTTTTGAAATACTGTCTTTATAGCATTAGTTACATAAAAGCTGTGTGACATTTAGCGTGGATGACCAACAGGGACCTACTGTATATCTCAGGGAACCCTGTTCAATGTTATGTAGTGACCTAGATGGGAAGGGAATTTGAAGGAGAATGCATATATGTGTATGTATGGCTGAGTCACTTTGATGTACACCTGAAACTATCACAACATTGTTAGTCAATTATATTCCAGTATAAAATAAAAAGTGAAAAAGAAAAAAATTAAAGCTGCATGACAAATATGGAGTCCAAAAGAATAGGAGAAAATTTAGGAATCTGCATGTGGATTTCATGGGTTTCAGAAGAGGTATCTATCACACTATAAAAAGTACTTCTGGTGGCCAAAAGGTACAAACGTCCAGTTACAAAATAAATAAGTCCTGGGGATATAATGTACGGCATGGTGACTAGTATTAGTAATACTGTACTGCATATTTGAAAGTTTCTAAGAGGGTAAATCTTAAAAGTTCTCATCACAAGAAAAAAATGTATAACTATGTGAGGTGATGGATATTGACCATATTATTGTGGCGATCATTTTTCAATCCATACAAATATCTAGTTATTATGGTGTACAATTAAAACTAATACATCATTATATGTCAGCTATATCTCAGTATAAATACATACTACATAAATAAATGAATGAATAAATAAAATTACTCTAGTCCCTTGTAAATGTTCTATATGCCACATTTAGTTATGCATTTTTACTTGTAAAACTATAAAACTCAATAGTAAAAAGAATAACCAAAAAATACATAATAGGTACTCAGCATTAAACTAGCTTTTTGGCTAAGGGGATATTTAGGACCTAAAGTTGATTTTAGTCATGAATTGCCTCCCTGAGAGGTGATTCTGTCAGAACTGAAGGGTGATGTGGGAATTGAGAAGTTGCGAGGAGAATTCTGGATTGAGCTACTCTAACTTTACGTAAACACATCCCAGAACCTGCTTAACTACCTTATTCCTGCCAAAGATTTCTTTCAGATGAGAAACGTATCAACAAGATATAATAACATTTGAGACTCCATGAGTCTAATGTGAAGCCAGAGAAAGTATCAATATAGATTAAAACCTTCAAAGATTAAAAAAATCTTAATTGTATGTTTTCACTTATGACTATCAATTATAATAAAATAACCGTGATTAGCTGTCAAACTGACTAGAGCTAATTAGATCATTTTTATGTGTAAGTATGTACGTTATGTATCAGGATCATTAAAGAAAACAGAAACCACACTAGGTAATTCAAATAGAAAGAGATTTAAAATAAGGGTTTGAGATAAGGGAAAACATTTTTTTAAAATAAAAAAAATCAATGAAACCAAGAGCTGGTTTTTTGAAAAGACAAACAAAATTGATAAACTCTAGCCATGCTCACCAAGAATAAAAGAGAAAGGACCCAAAGAAACAAAATAGGAAATGAGAAATAATAACCGATACCACCCAGATATAAAAAGTCGTGAGTATACCGTGAACAGTTATATGCCAACAAATTGGATGACCTAGAAGAAATGGACAAATTTCTGGAAATATACAGGCTGCCAAGACTGAGGCAAGAAGAAACAGACAACTTGAACAGACAGATCACTGAAAGTGAAATTGACTTCATCATTTAAAAAAAAAACCTCCCAGCAAACAAAGGTCCTGACCAGAAGGCTTCACAGGAGAATTCTATCAAACATATAAAGGAGAACTAACACCTTCTCTTCTCAAACTATTCCAGAAATTTGAAGAGGAGGGAACAATCCCAAAGTCATTCTACGAGGCCACCAACACCATGATACTAAAACCAGACAAAGACACCACAAAAGAAAATTATATGCTGATATCTTTCATGAATATAGATGCAAAAATCCTCAACAGAATATTAACAAACCAAATCCAAAAATACATAAAAAGCATACTATACCATGATCAAGTTGGAATAATTCCCCGGTCAAAAGTATGGTTCAACATTCACAAATCAATCAATGTGAAACATCACATTAACAAAAGGAAGGATAAAAATTACATGATCATCTCAATAGATACAGAAGAAGCATTTGATGAAATTCGTCATCCATTAATGATTAAAAACTCTCACCAAACTGGATATATGGGGAACATATCTCAACATAATAAAAGCCATTTATGACAAACCCACAGCTAACATAACATTCAACAGTGAAAAGCTGAAAGCCTTCCTGCTAAATTCAGGAACAAGACAAGGATGCCCACTTTCACAACTTCTATTAATGTAGCCCTAGCCACAGCAATCAGATAAGAAATATATGGTATCCAAATTTGGATGTGAAGAGGTACAACTGTCACTGTTTGCAGATGACAGAATACTGTATATAGGGAATCCTGAAGTCTACACCCAATTAGAACCATTAGAAATAATAAATGAATTCAGCAAGGTTGCAGGATACAAGATTAATATATAGAAATCTGTTGTGTTTCTATACATTAATAATGAAATTTCAGAAAGAAAATTTTAAAAACTCCCATTTAAAATCACATAAAAAAATACCTAGGAATAAACTCGACCAACCATAAACTTAACTTAACCATGTCTTAACATGACATTTTTCATAGAACTAGAACAAACAATCCCCAAATTTATAAGGAACCACAAAAGACGCTCAATTGCCAAAGCAATCCTGAGAAAAAAGAACAAAGTTGGAGGCATACCCCTCCCAGACTTCAGACTATACTACAAAGCTACAGTAATCAAAACAGCAGTGTGGGGCTTCCCTGGTGGCGCAGTGGTTGAGAGTCCACCTGCCGATGCAGGGGACATGGGTTCATGCCCCAGTCCGGGAAGATCCCACATGCCGCGGAGCGGCTGGGCCCGTGAGCCATGGCCGCTGAGCCTGCACATCTGGAGCCTGTGCTCCACAACGGGAGAGGCCACAACAGTGAGGGGCCTGCGTACTGCAAAAAAACAAAAAACAAAAAAAAACAACAGTGTGGTTTTGGCACAAAAACAGACACACAGATCAATGGAACAGAATGGAGAGCCCAGAAATAAACTCACATACCTATGATCATTTAATCTATGACAAAGGAGGCAAGAATATACAATGTGGAAAAGACAGTCTCTTCAACACGTGATGCTGGAAAAACTGGACAGCCACATGCAAAACAATGAGATTAGAACATTCCCTCACACTATATACAAAAATAAACTCAAAATGGTTTAAAGACCTAAATTTAACACCTGAAACCATAAAACTCCTAGAAGAGAACACTGGCAGAACACTCTAACATAAATCACAGCAATATTTTCTTGGATCAGTCTCCAAAGGCAAAAGAAATAAAAGCAAAAATAAACAAATAGGACCTAATTAAACTTGAAAGCTTTTGCACAGGAAAGAAAATCATCAACAAAACAAGAAGACAACCTATGGAATGGTAGAAAATATTTGCTAATGATGCAATTGACAGCTCATACAACTCAAAGTCAAGAGAACAAAGAACCCAGTCAAAAAAATGGGAAGACCTGAATAGATAATTCTCCAAAGAAGACATACAGATGGCCAATAGGCACATGGAGATGCTCAACATCACTAATTGCTAAAGAAATGCAAATCAAAACCACAATGAAATATCACCTGCCATCTGTCAGAATGGGTATCATCAAAAAGTCTACAAATAAGTAATGTTGGAGAGGACGTAGAGAAAAGGGAACCCTCATACACTGTTGATTGGAATGTAAATTGGTGCAGTCGTTATGGAAAACATTATGGAGGTTCCTCAAAACTAAAAACAGAACTACCATATGATCCAGCAATTCCACTTCTGAGTATATACCCAGAAAAAAGTGAAAACACTAATTTGGAAAAGATACATGCACCCCGATGTTCACAGCAGCATTATTTACCAAGACATGGAAGCAACCCATTTGCCCACCAACAGACAACTGGATTAAGAAGATGTGGGATACATATGCACAATGGAATATTATTCAGCCATAAAAAAGAATGAAATACTGCCATTTGCAGTGACATGGATGGACCTAAAGAATATTATGCTTAGTGAAATACGTCAGACAGAGAAAGACAAATACTGTATGATATCACATGTGGAATCCAAAAAAATAATATAAATGAATGCATATGCAAAACAAAAACAGACTCACAGATATAGAAAACAAACCTGTGGTCACCAAAGGGGAGAGGTAAAGGGGGAGAAACAAACTAGGGTATGGGATTAACAAATACAAACTACTATATATAAAATAGATAAACCACAAAGATACTGGATAGCATGGGGAATTATACCCATTATCTTGGAATAACCTATAATGGAGTATAGTCTGCCAAAATACTGAATCACAATGCTGTACACCTGAAACTAACGCAATATTGTAAATCACCTATACTTCAATTAAAAATAAATAAAAAGGTAATAAAGCAAAATAAATAAATAATACAAGGGTTTGGGAGCTTAGAAAAAATCATTGAAAGGCTTAAGAGAGTTACAATTAAGATGGAGGTAGGTGTCATTAGGTTTTAGTTTTGGTGTCTCAGTTTTGCTCCTGAGAGTCAAAACCTTGTTGCTCCCACTTTGAGTTACAAAACTGTAGGACACAGGTGTCAATGACACAACTGATCAGTAGCCTCAAGGCTGGGTATTGACAGGGAAGCATAGTCTAGCTGGCCACAACAAAACCTTCCATCTGCCAAAGTCCATGGGCCCACAGCCCTCTGGAGCTAGAACAAATGCCACAAGGTGGCAGCATGGTTGGTATTCTGGGCTTGGTATTGGGGGAAAAAACCCAAAAAAACTATGCCTAGAAATATACTAGAAGAAAATTCACTAAAATATTAACAGTATCTTACCTATGTTATGACAGTAAATGAGATTTTGGTCTTCAATATATGTTGATTTTTTAAAATTACATGGGATTATTGTAGCAATTCCATTTCTACTGATATCAGTTTCTTATCACTGCATAATAAATCACCACAAACTGAATGGCTTACAACAACCCATTTATCATCCTAGAGTTTTTTGAATCAGAAATCCGGGCACAGCTTAGCTGGGTCCTCTACTAAGGGTCTTGTAAGACTGCAATCCAGGTGTCATCCAGGACTGGGGTCTCATGTGGAGGCCTGACTAGGTAAAAACCCATTTCTAAGCTCATCATACTGCTGGCTGAATTAAATTTTTTGTAGTTATAAAACTCATGGGGGCTTGCTTCTTTAAGGCTTCTGTGAACTCAGGGAAAACCTAATCCTGGTTTTAAATGTCTTACCTGATTATGTCAGGTCCTCCCAGGATAATCTGTCTTTTATTAACCTAAAGTCAACAGATTCAGAGTCCTCAATTACATCCTTTAGCTTTTTCCTATATGGAGAAAGTAACATAATCTTGGGAGTGATATCCCATCACATTCACAGGCCCTGCCAACACTCAAGGACAGAAGATTACACAAGGGCTTAGGTCACTGTAAATTATTTTAGAATTCTGCCTACCATAATTGTTAAAACAGAGATGTATTGGGAATTTTCTGCTTCATGCTACAGGGCACAACCTTTCAGGGTGTTCTTTAGCCTGGCTCCATCAGAGTATTAAGATAGTAAATTTCTGAGGTGGGAAGGGAGTGGTCATGAGAAGTATTCTTTTTCTCCACAGCAGAGAGAATTGGTACAATTTAATTCCGGAATCCTAGATTACATCATTCCAGAAACAGAATTTGCAGTAGGATGAACCTTGACATTCCTTAAAATTAAAAAAAAACCAAATAAACAGAACGAGAATATGGGTTGTACAATGTTATAGTTAATTAGAAGTGTAGCCACAATCAGAACCTTCATCTCTTGACTCCCTAATCCAGTAGCATTTTTCGTAATACCACCCTATTGAGGCCAGGAGATTATAACAGGCACATTTGTTTATTAGAATTACAACTGTTTTCCAATTTCAATATAAGAAAGATATGACTCCAATCTTGTGCCTCGTTTATTGTTTTAACTGTACATATTTTTAACTGAGGCCTTGAGATTGTTCTATTTGTGTTACACCCAAATAATGGGTATTTAGAGCACAGTGATACAAAGAAAAACAGTACCAAAAAAGAGATGCACTAGCTCCCAGATCTTCCCCTTATATTTCCATGGCCTGCTCTCTCATCTCCTTCAGGCCTTTAGCCAATGTGACTTTCTTATTTGAAACAAAAACACTCTCCCAATTCTTCCAATCTCCCTTGCTCCAAAGTACTGATCACCACCTTGTTAGCTTATTGTCTATATCAACCCAGTAGACTGTAGCCTGCATGATGGCAGGGAAATTTTGTCTGATGTGTCCAGTGTTGTACCTTTGGTACCCACAATAGTAACTGGATATGTGTGGAATGAAAAAAATGAAAGAGTGGGTTAATTAATATTTAGTTGTAAGAGATCAGGCTCACCCTGAGAAGCAACATGGCCAAGAAAATGCATAGAAAATATGGATAACCACCCGAGTAAACCTGGGAAGTTTTATTATAAAAATACTGGAAAAGTGGTAAAAACATTCGGTTGGCCTAGGACATTAGACTCACTGCTTTAGATAACATAAAGCTATGACACGGGCTCATCTGTCATGAGCAGTTTAGAATACCAAACAGTAAGGCCCTTGATCAAACAAGTAACCTCCAACTCTGCTATTCAGGCCCTGGGAAATATCTATCAGAGATATATCGTTGTTGCAGGATGATATCTTAAGGAGACATACTAGCTACTTACTGCTCAAGTATTTTATATGCGTTTTATATACATAACTGCTCAGAAACTTGCATCAACTCTTTAGATGCTCACAGAAATACATTTATTTAGTGCAATCCAGGCTTAGAGCTTTACTCTTCCAAAAGGCAATGTAAGAATTAGCCCTATAGGTTCTACATCTATTTTGGGGTTGGTTGGTTGATTTTTTTGAGAAACTGACATAGAATCCTAAATGTTATTCAGTACCTCCTATATAATGCTTAACCTAACTTTTCTTTGAATTTAGTAATTAGCAATAAAACAAGCAAACAACACACACAGACACCAGGTTTCACAGAACTGATATACTTTATTCCTCCTCATAATGAGTTACATGATAAATAGCAACTTTTCATCTTTGCTTTGGCTGCCAGGATGTTTAGAACTATTGTTATGTTCTTAGGGATGACCTGTTGCCCTGGTTCACCCGGGATTCTTGGGTGTCTCAGGACACAGGTCTTTCAGCACTAAAATTGGACAGTTTCAGGCGAACCAGGAAGGCTGGTCACCCTATATTTGATTACAAAAGAAATATATGCTTGTCTTTGAAACTGTAAAAGTTATAAATTAAAAAGCTGCATTTATTCAATAAATATATTTTACTTGTATATTTATACATTTATAAAATTAAAAAAAAAGTAAAGTAGAGGGGAGACTTTCAAGATGGCAGAGGAGTAAGATGTGGAGATAGCCTTCCTACCCACAAATACATCAGAAATACAACTACATGTGGAACAACTCCTACAGAACACCTACTGAACGCTGGCAGAAGGCCTCAGGCTTCCCAAAAGGCAAGAAACTCCCCATGTACCTGGGTAGGGCAAAAGAAAAAAAGAATAAACAGAGACAAAAGGATAGGGACAGGACCTGCACCAGTGGGAGGGAGCCATGAAGGAGGAAAGGTTTCCACACACTAGGAGTCCCTTCACTGGTGGAGACGGGGGCTGGGCGTGGGGTAAGCTTTGGAGCCACAGAGGAGAGCGCAGCAACAGGGGTGCGGAGGGCAAAGCGGTGAGATTCCCGCACAGAGGCTCGGTGCCGACCAGCACTCACCAGCCCGAGAGGCTTGTCTGCTCACCCGCCGGGGCGGGCGGGGCTGGGAGCTGAGGCTCGGGCTTCAGGCGGAGCACAGGGAGAGGACTGGGGTTGGCGGCGTGAAGACAGCCTGCAGGGGGCTAGTGCGCCACGGCTGGCCGGTAGGGAGTCGGGGAAAAGTCTGGACCAGCCGAAGACGCAAGAGACTTTTTCTTCTCTCTGTTTCCTAGTGCGCAAGAAGAGGGGATTAAGAGCCCCGCTTAAAGGAGTTCCAGAGACGGGCGCGAGCCATGGCTATGAGCGCGGACCCCAGAGACGGGCATGGGACACTAAGGCTGCTGCTGCCGCCACCAAGAAGCCTGTGTGCGAGCACAGGTCACTATCCACACCTCCCTTCCGGGGAGCCTGTGCAGCCCGCCACTGCCAGGGTCCCGGGATCCAGGGGCAACTCCCCCAGGAGAACGCACGGCGCGCCTCACGCTGGTGCGCAATGTCATGCTGGCCTCTGCCGCCGAAGGCCCGCCCCGCCCTCCGTACCCCTCCCTCCCCGCGGCCTGAGTACGCCAGAGCCCCCGAATCAGCGGCTCCTTTAACCCTGTCCTGTCTGAGTGAAGAACAGACGCCCTCCGGCGACCTACACGCAGAGGCAGGGCCAGATCCAAAGCTGAGCCCCTGGGAGCTGTGAGAACAAAGAAGAGAAAGGGAAATCTCTCCCAGCAGCCTCAGGAGCAGCGGATTAAAGCTCCACAGTCAACCTGATGTACCTGTATCTGTGGAATACCTGAATAGGCAATGAATCATCCAAAAATTGAGGCACTGGACTTTGAGATCAACAATATACATATTTTTTCCTTTTTCCCTTTTTGTGTGTGTGTATGTGTATGCTTCTGTGTGTGATTTTGCCTGTATAGCTTTGCTTTTACCATTTGTCCTAGGGTTCTGTTTGTCCTTTTTTTTTTTTTTAGTATACTTTTTAGCGCTTGTTATCACTGGTGGATTTGATTTTCGTTTTGGTTGCTCTCTCCTTTTTTCTTTATTATTACTTTTTAATTTTTATTTTTAATAATTACTTTTCACTTTTTATTTTAATAACTTTCTTTTCTTTTCTTTTTTACTTTCTTTCTTTCTTTTTTCCTCTCTTTTTTCCTGAGCCGTGTGACTGACAGAGTCTTGGTGCTCTGGGCAGGTATGAGGCCTGTGCCTCTGAGGTGGGAGAGCTGAGTTCAGGACGTTGGGCCACCAGAGACTGCGCAGCTCCACATAATATCAAACAGCAAAAGCTCTCCCAGAGATCTCCATCTCAATGCTAAGACCCAGCTCCACTCAATGACCAGCAAGCTACTGGGCTGGACATCCTATGCCAAACAACTAGCAAGACAGGAACACAATCACATCCATTAGCAGAGAGGCGGCGTAAAATCATAATTAGGTCACAGGCACCCCAAAACACACCACCAGACACGGTCCTGCCAACCAGAAAGACAAGATCCAGCTTTGTCCACCAGAACACAGGCACCAGTCCCCTCCACCAGGGAGCCTACAAAACCCACTGAACCAAACTCACCCACTGGGGGCAGACACCAAAAACAACGGGAACTACGAACCTGCAGCCTGCAAAAAGGAGACCCCAAACACAGTAAGTGAAGCCAAGTGAGAAGACAGAGAAACACACAACAGATGAAGGAGCAAGGTAAAAGCCCACAAGACCAAACAAATGAAGAGCAAATAGGGAGTCTACCTGAAAAAGAATTCAGAGTAATGAGAGTAAAGATGACCCAAAGTCTTGGAAATAGAATGGAGAAAATTCAAGAAATGTTTAACAAGGACCTAGAAGAACTAAAGAGCAAACAAAATGATGAACAACACAATAAATGAAATTAAAAATTCTCTAGAACAAATCAATAGCAGAATAACTGAGGCAGAAGAACGGATAAGTGACCTGGAAGATAAAAGACTGGAAATAACTACCACAGAGCAGAATAAAGAAAAAAGAATGAAAAGAATTGAGGACAGTCTCAGAGACCTCTGGGATAACATTAAATGCACCAACATTCGAATTATAGGGGTTCCAGAAGAAGAAGACAAAAAGAAAGGGACTGAGAAAATATTTGAAGACATTATAGTTGAAAACTTCCCTAATATGGGAAAGGAAATAGTCAATCAAGTCTAGGAAGTGCAAAGAGTCCCATACAGGATAAACCCAAGGAGAAACACACCAAGACACATATTAATCAAACTATCAAAAATTAAATACAAAGAAAAAATATTAAAAGCAGCAAGGGAAAAACAACAAATAACATACAAAGGAATCCCCATAAGGTTAACAGGTGATCTTTCAGCAGAAACTCTGCAAGCCAGAAGGGAGTGGCAGGACATACGTAAAGTGATGAAAGGGAAAAACCTACAACCAAGATTGCTCTACCCAGCAAGGATCTCATTCAGATTCAATGGAGAAATTAAAACCTTTACAGACAAGGAAAAGCTAAGAGAATTCAGCACCACCAAACCAGCTTTACAACAAATGCTAAAGGAACTTCTCTAGGCAGGAAACACAAGAGAAGGAAAACACCTACAACAACAAACCCAAAACAATTAAGAAAATGGTAATAGGAACATACATATTGATAATTACCTTAAATATAAATGGATTAAATGCTCCAACCAGAAGACATAGACTGGCTGAATAGATATAAACACAAGACCCATATAAATGCTGTCTACAAGAGACCCACTTCAGACTTAGGGACACATACAGACTGAAAGTGAGGCGATGGAAAAAGATATTCCATGCAAATGGAAATCAAAAGAAAGCTGGAGTAGCAATTCTCATATCGGACACAATAAACTTTAAAATAAAGATTATTACAAGAGACAGAGAAGGACACTACATAATGATCAAGGTATCAATCCAAGAAGAAGATATAACAATTGTAAATATTTATGCACACAACACAGGAGCACCTCAATACATAAGGCAAATGCTAATAGCCATGAAACGGGAAATCGACAGTAACAACATCATAGTAGGGGACTTTAACACCCCACTTTAACCAATGGACAGATCATCCAAAATGAAAATGAATAAGGGAACACAAGCTTTAAATGATACATTAAACAAGATGGACTTAATTGATATTTATAGGAAATTTCCTTCAAAAACAGCAGATTACACTTTCTCAAGTGCTCATGGAACATTCTCTAGGATAGATCATATCTTGGGTCACAAAGCAAGCCTTGGGAAATTTAAGAAAATTGAAATTGTATCAAGTATCTTCTCCAACCACAACGTTATGAGACTAGATATCAATTACAGGGAAAAAATGTGTAAAAAATACAAACACATGGGGGCTAAACAATACACTACCTAATCACCAAGAGATCACTGAAGAAATCAAAGAGGAAATCAAAAAATACCTTGAAACAAATGACAATGAAAACATGATGACCCAAAACCTATGGGATGCAGCAAAAACAGCTCTAAGGGGAAGTTTAAAGCAATACAATCCTACCTTAAAAAGCAAGAAACATCTCAAATAAACAACCTAAACTTAAACCTAAAGCAATTAGAGAAAGAAGAAGAAAAAAACCCAAAGTTAGCAGAAGGAAAGAAATCATAAAAATCAGATCAGAAATAAATGAAAAAAAAATGAAGGAAACAATAGCAAAGATCAATAAAACTAAAAGTTGGTTTTTTGAGAAGATAAACAAAATTGATAAAGCATTAGTCAGACTCATCAAGAACAAAAAGGGGAGAAGACTCAGATCAATAGAATTAGAAATGAAAATGGAGGAGTAACAACTGACACTG
The DNA here is from genome assembly GCF_963455315.2 of Globicephala melas. Taxonomy (NCBI): domain Eukaryota; kingdom Metazoa; phylum Chordata; class Mammalia; order Artiodactyla; family Delphinidae; genus Globicephala; species Globicephala melas. The sequence goes on from NC_083318.1 coordinate 6,273,853, forward strand.
CAGAAATACAAAGGATCATGAGAGATTACTACAGGCAACTATATGCCAATAAAATGGACAACATGGAAGAAATGGACAAATTCTTAGAAAAGCACAAGCTTCTGAGACTGAACCAGGAAGAAATAGAAAATATAAACAGACCAATCACAAGCACTGAAATTGAGACTGTGATTAAAAATCTTCCAACAAACAGAAGCCCAGGACCGGATGGCTTCACAGGCAAATTCTATCAAACATTTAGAGAAGAGCTAACACTTATCCTTCTCAAACTCTTCCAAAATATAGCAGAGGGAGGAACACTCCCAAACTCATTCTACGAAGCCACCATCACCCTGATACCAAAACCAGATAAGGATGTCACAAAGAAAGAAAACTAAAGACCAATATCACTGATGAACATAGATGCAAAAATTCTCAACAAAATACTAGAAAACAGAATCCAACAGCACATTAAAAAGATCATACACCATGATCAAATGGGGTTTATCCCAGGAATGCAAGGATTCTTCAATATACTCAAAGCAATCCATGTAATAAACCATATTAACAAATTGAAGGAGAAAAACCATATGATCATCTCAATCGGTGCAGTAAAAACTTTCGACAAAATTCAACACCCCTTTATGAGAAAAACCCTCCAGAAAGTAGGCATACAGGGAATTTACCTCAACATAATAAAGGCCATATATGACAAACCCACAGCCAACATTGTTCCCAATGGTGAAAAACTGAAACCATTTCCAGTAAGATCAGGTATAAGACAAGGTTGTCCACTCTCACCACCATTATTCAACATACTTTTGGAAGTTTTAGCCACAGCAATCAGAGAAGAAAAAGAAATAAAATGAATCCAAATTGGAAAAGAATAAAGCTGTTATTATTTGCAGATGACATGATACTATACATAGAGAATCCTAAAGATGCTACTAGTAAACTACTAGAGCTAATCAGCGAATTTGATAAAGTAGCAGGATAAGAAATTAATGCACAGAAACCTCTTGCATTTTTATACACTAATGATGAAAACTCTGAAAGAGAAATTAAGGAAACAGTCCCATTTACCATTGCAGTAAACAAAATAAAATACCTAGGAATAAACCTACCTAAGGAGACAAAAGACCTGTATGCAGAAAAGTATTAGACACTGATGAAAGTAATTAAAGATTATACAAACAGATGGAGAGGTATACTGTGTTCTTGAATTGGAAGAATCAACATTGTGAAAATGACTCTACTACCCAAAGCAATCTACAGATTCAGCAATCCCCATCAAACTACCAATGGCATTTTTCACAGAACTAGAACAAAAAATTTCACAATGTCTATGTAAACACAAAAGACCCTGAATAGCCAAAGCAATGTTGAGAAAGAAAAACAGAGCTGGAGGAATCAGACTCCCAGACTTCAGATTATACTACAAAGCTACAGTAATCAAGACAGTATGGTACTGGCACAGAAACAAAAATATAGATCAATGGAACAGGATAGAAAGCCCAGAGATAAACCCACGCACATATGGCCACATTATCTTTGATAAAGGAGGCAAGAATATACAATGGAGAAAAGACAGCCTCTTCAATAAGTGGTGCTGGGAAAACTGGACAGCTACATATAAAAGAATGAAATTAGAATACTCCCTAACACCATACACAAAAATAAACTCAAAATGGATTAAAGACCTAAATGTAAGGCCAGACACCATCAAACTCTTAGAGGAAAACATAGGCAGAACACTCTATGACATAAATCACAGCAAGATCCTTTGTAACCCACTTCCTAGAGAAATTGAAATAAAAACAAAAATAAACAAATGGGACCTAATGACTTAAAAGCTTTTGCACAGCAAAGGAAACCATGAACAAGATGAAAAGACAACCCTCAGAATGGGAGAAAATATTTGCAAATGAAACTGACAAAGGATTAACCTGCAAAATTTACAAGCAGCTTATGCAACTCAATATCAAAAAACCAAACAACCCAATCCAAAAGTGGGCAGAAGACCTAAATAGACATTTCTCCAAAGGAGATATACAGACGGCCAACAAAAACATGAAAGGATGCTCAACATCATTAATCATTAAAGAAATGCAAATCAAAACTACAATGAGGTAGCAGCTCACACTGGTCAGAATGACCATCATCAAAAAATATACAAACAATAAATGCTAGAGAGGGTGTGGAACAAAGGGAACCCTCTTGCACTTTTGGTGGGAATGTAAATTGATACAGCCACTATGGAGAACAGTATGGAGATTCCTTACAAAACTAACAACAGAACTACCATACGACCCAGCAAACCCACTACTGGGCATATACCCTAAGAAAACCATAATTCAAAAGGACTCATATACCACAATGTTCACTGCAGCTCTATTTACAGTAGCCAGGACATGGAAGTGACCTTAGTGTCCATCGACAGACGAATGGATAAAGAAAATGTGACACATATATACAGTGGAATGTTAGCCATAAAAAGAAACGAAATTGAGTTATGTGTAGTGAGATGGATGGACTTGGTGACTGTCATACAGAGTGAAGTAATTCTGAAAGAAAAAAACAAATACCATATGCTAACACATATATAAGGAATCTAAAAAAAAAAAAGGTTCTGAAAAACCTAGGGGCAGGACAGGAATAAAGACGCAGACGTAGAGAATGGATGTGAGGACACGGGGAGGGGGAACGGTTAGCTGGGATGAAGTGAGAGAATGGTAATGACATATATACACTACCAAATGTCAAATAGATAGCTAGTGGGAAGCAGCTGCATAGCACAGGGAGATCAGCTTCGTGCTTTGTGACCACCTAGAGGGGTGGGATAGGGAGGGTGGGAGGGAGAAGCAAGAGGGAGGAGATACTGAAATATATGTATATGTATAGCTGATTCACCTTGTTATAAAGCAGAAACTAACACACCATTGTAAAGTAATTATACTCTAGTAAAGATGTTAAAAAAAAAAAAAAGTAAAGTAAGCTGTAGGCACTCAGTCTAAAAGGGAAATTCTATTTTACTAGTTGGATTAAGGAACCAGAACTAAGGGTGAGAGAGTGACTAAAGGAAAGGATTTGAAAGTCACTGATATGGAGAAACAGCTAAAGAACAGATGGTCCCTTTATGTGCCCTGTTGAGAGAAGCAAGAGACAGCAAGAGACAAATATTAAGTGGTAGGAAAAAAAGAAAATGGAGAACACAAGAAGAGAAGCTTCATCTTTTATTATTAGCTACAGCTCTTGTATTTTGTTTCAAAGTCTTCTTATCAAGATTCTATGTTCCTTGGTAATTTCTTTATTGATTTTCACATTTTTAAACTGAGACTTCCTATCTTTAAACAGTGTTAAAAATTAATGGATTAGGTAGGTGCTAAGTAAGGAGAAATGTCTAACCTAAGATAGCAATCTAAGAAGTTTCGGCCGAAATACTGTCACTGGAAAGTGACAAAGCTCTGAGTGGAGATGTTTGGGTTGGAAATGATGCAGAAAGAATTCCAGCCACGGCCACATATTGCAAAGCACTCCCTGGTGTCCCTCAATCACCACTTTCTCAGCCTGTCCTGAGCCAACATATTGTTTTTCTGTCCAAGTAATTTTCAGTAACACCCACAGAATCCCCAGCAGTGACTGCATTGAACATAACACCTGGCAAAAATTCAACTTAATGTGAGCAAAATGGCATCACAGATTTTATGCTCCTGAATGAAAATCTCCCTCCACATTCTGAAAGAGAGGAAAGGAAATGAACAAGCTCATGGTTATGAAATTAAGCAGTCTTTAGCCACTAATTCCAAGACAAAATAAATAAATAAAACATGCATATTTTATAACCTTGTTCCAGCACCACTAAGGAAACCAAAATTATACAATTCTACCCAGAGAGCATCTGCGTGATAGCAGCAGTTTAATAATTAAAACCAAGTCCTTTTCAGAGCAGCTTGTTCCATCAGATTCAGGACACATTCAAGGGGTCTTTCTTATGTTCCAGGGACTATCCTGGTTCCATTCACTTACACCATTATTTCCATCAGAGAAATTTCACCAACTATAGATGACTTGTAAATTTTTAAATTCACTTTGTATCATACCATCATTTTACACTAAGTTTACCATAAATGTATCATTTCTGACAACGCAGAGATATAAGAGAACGAAAACTGTAAAAGTTGCCAAAACATTTGCACTGTTTTGCTCAGATTTTTATGTATTTATTTATTTTTGGCTCTGTTGGGTCTTCGTTGCTACACGTGGCCTTTCTCTAGTTGCGGTGAGCAGGGATTACTCTTCGTTGCGGTGTGCGGGCTTCTCATTGCGGTGGCTTCTCTAGTTTTGGAGCACGGGCTCTAGGCACGCAGGTTTCAGTAGTTGTGGCGCACGGGCTTCAGTAGTTGTGGCACGGGGGCTCTACAGCGTAGGCTCAGTAGTTGTGGTGAACGGGCTTAGTTGCTCCGTGGCATGTGGGATCTTCCCGGACTAGGGCTCGAACATGTGTCTGCCGCATTGGCAGGTGGATTCTTAACCACTGCGCCACCAGGGAGGCCCCTCAGATTTTAAAAATTCAATTAATTGCTCTGTCACATGGAAAATTGGTCACCTAGATGTAGATTTTTCATGCACGAGACTTAATACCCACAAATCCCATTAGTAAATAACAGGATCTACAGGGCTTCGTCTGAAAATGTGCTCCCTTTGGTTTAAGCTGAATTTTGTCATGTGTACTGTTGAATAAATAGCCCCACCGTTAGCCCCATATCCACAAGCTGACATCCCAGCCTTGGCTCTGGTATAATGTTTTATGTTTTGTTTCGTTTGGAGGTACAGTCCTTAATTATACTAGAAGCTATTATAACCCCCTCGCCAATAAGACAGCTTGCTCTTGGTAGGGCCGTTCTTGCCGGACCCCACTGCTTTACGAGTAATGGTTTTTCATGACATTGATGATAGGACATGATCCTCTCAATATAGGTCCTTTTTGCCCAACAGCTGGTGCTGTTTTTCTATTCCACACACAAGTCTAGAACACACAGGAGAGTGTTCGAATAGTTGCAGAAAAGAAAACTTTTTCTCCAAACATTTTTACTTAAGATATTGTTTTATTTACTTTGTACTCTGTGAAAGCAACTCTCTCCAGTATCAACCTGCTTTTCCACTTCTTATGCTAGGATGGAAAAAAAACACTTTAAAAATGGACAAGCTGCACTCACATCGCTCTAAAGTTTCATGTCCAGTTCTGGGTATTAATAAAGCACAGTGGTCAAAAAAGTGACCTATGTCATTAGCTGACCCTGGTTTTGAAACCTGACTTTTTCTTGTATTACCTAGTGACTTCTGGGAAGTGACTCAGACTCTCTATGTAGGAGTTTACCCATCTGTAAAGTGTACATAATAATAAATATCTACCTCTTAACGTGTTTGGGGAAGTTAAGGAAATAATGCCAGTATGCATTAGTAGTATATCTGTCACATAACTGCTGGTTATCATTATTGTTATTAGAAGACATTATAAAAGTAGGTAAAAATAGATCTTTATATATCTAGAAAATTAAGATAACAGTCCACACCTTTAATAAGTATATAAGTTCTATGGTAAAATTGTACATTTTTTAAAAGAAAGTAACAGAAAAACACACATGCAAAAAAGTGTAGAGTTCCACATTAATAAAAGTGTTTTAATTCTAGCAAATCTTTTCTTAAAACATCTGCTGATACTAGTTCTGAGAATTCTCTGAAAACAGCGTAATAACCAATATTTACCCAAATCATTGATCATGAAGCAAATTATTGAAAGGCATATTGTTCAGAGAGACCTATTTCAGCATTTGCCCCAGGTCACACATGGATATATACTTAAGGGCTCTTCATAAAACTAACATTTGAAAGATAAGAAAGCAATTCCTCCCTGTAGCTCAAATTGTACCCACCAGGAATGAAATAGAATTCTTAGAGGCACAGGAAAACACCTGCAAAGATTATGACACCTAAGACACAATTGTTTGTTCTGATAATGTAACACCAAAAAAAAAAAAAAAATCAAAATCACACCATTTTCAAGGAACTCTGACACCACGTATGAAAGTAATTGGTGCTGCCCACCAATTCTGGCAGGCTAGACCCATGATGGCTTTTGATGCAGAATGACAGAAGTTTCTAAGATATCCACAACAACTACAGCAGTGTTTTCAAAGAGCTTACATCCATAGTCACTGAAGCTATACAAAATAAGCCCACATAGAAATTTCATGGCCACTAGTGTTTTGCTTTTTTTAAAAAAGAAAGGTGATATGAATATTTTCTACTAAAAAGAGACCCAGTCAGCCTCTTTCCTGCCCATTTTGAGGGGGAGGTACTATCCAGGGTGTGAAAGTGGTTATGAGGCAGGTACACAGGTTTTCCATATAAGATGCAGAAAAAAAAAACCAATCAAGCAAGAACACCCACCTTCATTCCGTACTTTTACTATTTGAAAAAACAGCCACCACTGCGCTTCCAACACACACACAGCACAGAACATCAGTGGGTTTTGTTTCATTTTTTTTTCCTTTTCCTTCCAATTCCAGAAAGAACTCTGTGCCAACAACCTTCTGCAAACAGGGCCTGGGTAAATTCTTTGGGAAGCCCCAAAGCCCCGGCCAGGAGAAAGCATGGTTGCTTACACTTAGTATCCCTGCTTGTGCTCTTGTTTGCTATCTCCCTCCCAAACAGAGGGACATGCAAGCGGGAAGATGACCAGAGCCGGGCCCTGGGCAACAGCATTTGGAAACTGAGAACAAATTATATAGGGGAGTTGTTAGAATCAGTGAGAGATCTGAAAAAAGATGTGGAATGGGGAGGTTTCAGAGAAGAGGGACATGCGTAGTGAAGAGGGAATGGAGGGCTTCAGGTTTCCAACAATTCTGCAACTAGCAAAGTACCGGCAGTTAGGTGGGTTCATATGTAATTCCATGTGATTAACGTCAGGCTTGCGCTTGTAACGGGATTATTTGGAAGCAATTAAGAATAATAGATGTGAGACCATTTCATAAAAATTCAAGCACAATATGAATGTGAAGTTTTAGTTGTAAGTGGTTATAGCTATTTTATCAAATGAAAGGCTTGGGGACATGGAAGAGATTTAAATTAACAGGATATTAATTAATCCATAGTTCATTCATTTTTAAATTCTTTTCTCATTAAAAAAAAAAAGAGGGGCTTCCCTGGTGGCCCAGTGGTTGGGGGTCCGCCTGCTGATGCGGGGGACGCGGGTTCGTGCCCCGGTCCGGGAGGATCCCACATGCCGCGGAGCGGCTGGGCCCGTGAGCCATGGCCGCTCAGCCTGCGCGTCCGGAGCCTGTGCTCCGCAACGGGAGAGGCCGCAGCAGTGAGAGGCCCGCGTACCGCAAAAAAGAAGGGAAAAAAAAAAAAAAAAAAAAAAGGAGAGGGTAGTATAGGTATGAAAAAAAAATCCATTTGCCCAAATCCACATACCTCTTCATCTTCTAAATAGCACAGCAACTGCCTCAGTACCTCTTCAAGTCTTACAAACTACATTACCACAGTTGCCTGAAGATTCCTCAAACCACTGGCAATTGAGTTTTTGCACAGGGGTCATAAGACCCAACAGACTTACCCGGCTGATAAACCCTTCAATTGTGTGGTCTGGAGTCAGACGATTCGATTCTCAGAGTCTTTTCTCGTCAGCCAGAGATCACGCTGGCGTAATAGCTTGCATCGGGGCCCCGGATGCGTCACCTGGCCTTTTATAGGTGCCCTTTGCCACGTGACTTTGTAGCTCCTCCTTCTAGAAGGATACAGTATATTTTCTTTCCTCTGACTTTGGCCTTGGCCATGTGACTTGCTTTGGCAAATAGAAGATGGCAGAAATGATGGTGTAGCAGCTCACTACCTACGCCGCCTCAAGACGCCTTGCAACTTTCAACTTGCTTTCCTAATCCTCTGCCGTTGCCACGAGAAGGACTCGCCCTAAATATCCAGCTCATTAAAGGGAGATGACAGACATGTGGGGAAGAACGGCCCCAGATGAGCCCAGTTTAGGTTACCCAGCCCCCAGGTGCATGAGATAAACCAATTCTTATCTTGTGTGCTGCTGAGAACTTGTGGTTGTGCGTTAAGCAGGTTTATTGAAGCAATTGTTAATTGATACACTGACCCTCCAAAGTGAATCACTTCTGCTGGCATCATGGGAGTGAGGTCAGCACCAAACCCTTCAGGCCCCCTTCCACTTGGTCTCTTTTTCATTTGTCTCTCTATTCGCTCCACACAGCATCGATAGCCACTCCCCTAATCAATCTGCAGTCCCTTTTTTAAGCCATAGTTAAAAGAAATTAAAGAAAAAGAATGGAAAAATCCATGCATGGGAATATGCAAAACTTCTTGCACAATCCCTTACACCCAAAGGTTTAAATCCAGCATTTAAGCTGATCCGAATGTATAGCCACTAAAACGAAACAAAGCAGAGACTTAAAATCTGCCATTACATTAGCAATCACACCTCTTGGGATGATACGAATTAGGATGGGTTAAGAGTGACTCAGCTGTAGAGACACAGATGTAGAGAACAAACGTAGGGACACCAAGGGGGGAAAGCGGGGGTGGGATGAATTGGGAGATTGGGATTGACACATAGACACTGCTGTGTGTAAAATCGATAACTAATGAGAACCTGCTGTATAGCACAGGGAACTCAGTGCTCTGTGGTGATCTAAATGGGAAGAAAATCCCCAAAAGAGGGGATATATGCATACATACAGCAGATTCACTTCTCTGTACAGCAGAAACTAACACAACATTGTAAAGCAACTATACCCCAATTTAAAAAAAAAAGAGTGACTCAGCTGTGCTCTTGGATGAGCACAGACATACATTTGGAACCAGGCCAAAGCAGGTTACTGAAGGTAGGCACCAACTAAGTGTGTACACTTGGGAAGCTAAGTACATTTTGCAAGCATCTCTGTCTTTCTTTGCCAAAGTGTGGATAATAATCTATTTCCTCAGCTTATTAAGAGGGACAAATGAGAAAAACATACTGGAGGCATTTATTGGAGTTACAGGCAGCCTCCCTTTTCTAACCAAAGATATGTATCCCGTAGTATCCTTACTATACTCTCCTTATTTTTGTTTAAACAAGTGATATTGTATTTCATGGTCCTTGCTACTACTAAACAGTAAGACATATATTATTATCTCAAATGGAACTGTGTGAAACTCAGCTGAAGAAGCCCAGGGCACATACAATTTTTTCACCCTTATTCTACAAATCCATGCTCAAAGAATAAACCCCTTGTGTTTTTACTTTGATTTGGGATTCAAATAAACCTGAAAAGCCTACCAAGTTTTTTTTTTTTTTCTATTTGTGACTTTATCTGCTGTATTTCTTCCCTAAGCTCATAGGGATGGCTGAGAAGTCGATACTGCTTTTCTTAACCATCATCACCTGAAAAGCTCAGGATCCTCAATTAGCCTTTGGATCCAAGGACAGACTTGATTCCCACAAAATCAAAATTGGTAAGATTACTGGATACCCACTGTGCACAAACAAAAATTATGTTAACTTGATTGTATAAAAATTAATAAACACTAGTGTATTTTTTAAAAACATATGAGTATAGTGGCTTGTTCTAGTAGTTTAAAAGTGGAGCAAAAGAAATGGGTTACTTTTTTCCATTAGAGCCTTTCCAAATAAGCTAATAAACGTGAATAAATGTATTTCAAGATTTTCTCTGCTACATAATCCCCTCCCACAGATGCTTTCAGACCCTAAAGAAATTTTCGAAGATTAACCTTTGGAAAAAGATGTCTTTTTAGAAAAGAATAAACAAAAGGAAAAAAACAAAACAAAACTATGTGAAATTTCCCAGAAAAACTCCATCTAATTTACAGTAATGGGCATGCAGGTCACATGGAAAATTAAACACCAAAATCTAAATTTTCAGGGCAACAGAATTTATGCACACAAATCCTATTACCAGCTAATGGGATTTGTGGGGATCCCCAGTGGCCTATTTAGAAAATTTACCCCCTGCTGTTCAAGATGAATATACCATGAGAGCTAAACCAGAATGCACAGTCCTACCGTTGGCTGTATCCCCAGTCTGTCAAGTGATCCCTCTTTGATTTCTAAAAAATGCTGGCAACCGTATCAGTTCGCATATCTGATTGACACTGCAAGATGACATCTATATTTTCTACCTTAAGTTCTCCAAAACTTGTTTCAAATAATTGTTCAAGTCTTCTTCCTTCCTTTCTCCTTTCTCTCTCCCCTCCCCTCTTCTCTTCTCCTCCTTTTCTTCCTTCCTATCTTCCTATTCTCTTCTCCTTTTCTTCCTCCCTGTCTTCCTAGTCTCTTCTCCTCCTTTTTCTCCTCTCCTCCTTATTCTTAAATGTAGAAAAGAAACAAAGCAAGCATCAAAGCATTAATATTCTCTTTCTGTCTGTACGTGGCTGAAGACATTGAGGCTCGTGTCACCACTGAAACACGTATCACCACTGTGGTTTCAGAACTCTCTCTGTGATACACACATACACACATTTTTGGGAAACGATTCGTATCGGGACTATCAGGCACTGAGAAAACCAAATCACTGGAGTGACCAAACATGTGGAAAAGTTTGGTGGTGGTGAGATTGTATTCCTCCCTGTATAATGCTCCTTTGGCAAAACACCTATTTTCTCTGGGACATGGGTTCTCACTACTCTCATGCAGTGCTCTGACTGGATATAAAATCACTCTTCAGATGGCATTGCCCCCTCCTTCAAAAGGGCATGTTTCTACTTACCAGCCAATGAAACATCTATCTCCTCAAAGCAAAAATCTCAAGTTCTGTTTTGCAACATGCCCTCTGAAAACAAACATATAAAACCAAATCAAACTAAAGCACAATTGAATTATTCATCCTTAAACATATGAATTTTAAGAATGTTTTTATAACTAAAGGATTAAACTGTTTGACCGTGATGAGATACCAGACAACATCTAAGAATTATCAGGTAAGAAAAGAGTTTGGACATGAAATTCTTGGCATTACTCAGATCACCATACATAATCCCACAGAGACACTGATAAATTAAAGATGGGTAAGACTTAAAGTAATTCAGAATTGGATTTATGTGAAGCCAGAATAATGATATACAATAAAATAAGGTTCTTTATATAAGCTCTTTCTTACTTAACACCAAAAGGTTAGATTACTTATTGTTCAGCACCTGGGCCTTTTAAAACATGTGGAAATCACAATTTGTTTGGATATATACAGTTTATTATTGCATTCTTAGTTTATTTATTTCATGTAGAAGTTGACTTTTCCTCCAGAATTTCAGAACATCCCTAGCAGATGCATTCTGTACACAATCATCGACTGTTTCACTGTCTATTGATTTGTGTATATCCATGACCTCTTGGCATCATTCTTTTAACTCTCAGTATTGCTGAGAGTTATTAGACTTCTGGGTCATTAGACTCAATTTTAACTTTTGAGTTTCTTTTTTGAGCATTTTGTAAGGGTTGATATTTCATGAATCTTATTCTTTCTTAAAGATTTCCAAAGTTCAAACATAAAATTGTTAACAGAATAAAATTCATTCTATTTTGTAATTACCATAAGCATTCATGAGTCACTTTTATTTTTTAAAAAGATATACTATGTGAAATTAAGGATCTGTTTTTTCATGTCTTGAAATACTTTCGTATTTTGTAATTCTAGAAATTATTTCATCTCTACTCTTCATTACACATCAATTGTTCTCAACTATCCAAAAAATCCCCAAATAATAAGAATCAAGAAGAATGATGAAATATTTAGAAGGACAATACAAAAGTGAAATAAATTATTCTTCAGCTCTCTTACTGTATTGTCCAAAGTAATGCGTCATCCTTCAAGAAGGCATAAAGGAAATCTGCCTGTCATTATTTTTTGTAATCTGCTTTTAGCTTTCACTGAACACAGTAAAATCTCTGAATTTTTTTTCTGCCTATCTGAGCAAAGAGGAGAAAATTGACGGAGAAAGACATTTCACAACCATTAGACAAATCAGAAGGTGAATGCAAAGAGAAAGAGAACAGCTCTCTGTACTACTACATCCTGGGGAAACTGATCATGGAAGCAAAATCTCAGACTATAGGTCTTCAGATTGATGATACCTTACAAGAATTTTTCAAACTCAAAATTGATAAGGAAGCAATACACTTCTAAGGACAAAAGGTAATATGGTTTTCTCATCCAGTCAGCCAATCAACAGGAAGAAAGACTTCATAACATAAAAATTTTGACAAAAACCTAGACCATCACATTTTGTTGGAAGGATATATGACTGTATTATTTCATATTTTATGAAGCAACATGCCAAAACTTACTTGATAAAAACAGTAAATGTCTTGATACTACTGTTAATATTTGATAGTTTTGTATAACAAAATTGATGAAAATATTAATAAAAATTAAGTAAATTAAACTTTTAATTTAAAAATTCTACAGATTACTTATAAAATGATTTAAAATATTTTGAAAATTAAATTCAAAGTGTTTATTAGGTCCAGAGAGTAAACAGTTATGATTATTTTTCCTGGCAAATTGAGGGTGAAGCTGCCTATATTCTAAATGAGAGAGCTTGTGTGTTCTAAATGAAAGCATTTTAGCAAATCCAATAAAACTATACTTCCTCATCTGGACTTCTAACGTTGGCAAAAGAAAGGGCTCACAGACTGATCGTTGCTACTCCCGGACCTGCAGGATATGAAAAACTGTAGAGCAAGGAGCCAAAATGAGAGGACAAAGGTCCTGGAGTGACCTAAATTTTCTCTGAATGTATTTGCGTGCGCATACTATTTTCCTCATTTATTTCATATGGAACATATTACTGTTGAGTTTGGCATTTGAAAGATCAGCGCCGCTGATCAAATTACCAACTAGGCTGGTTTGAGATATTTCTCCAAAACTTTTGGATCCACCTCCCCAGTTCATCCCAGGCAGCACCATCAACACTCATGGCAGCAAGAGGGTACTATAAAAGGATCCTTTGTTGTTTTATGAGCAAGTGTCAAGCCAAAATTCCCATTGTGCACCTACATAACCAATTATCAAGATCACCATGTCAATTCAACTACAGTGCACTTATGTTTCTCCTTATTTGCAGACCTGTAATTACTTGCATTTAGCTCATACTACTTATCTTAGAAAACAGCCATAAAAAATGTCATTGGCTATACACATACGAGTAGGCCTCATTTATGCTGTTGAATAAAATCTATCAATCCAATTAAATTAACCTGCAAGCTATGCTGAGTGGCAGAGGTCTCAATATACTGGTTCTTTTGATGATGTGGTAACAAAACACGTCCATCAGGTCCCAGGTCCCACTCATGTGTGTCAAGGACATTCAGCCATACAGATTGTTCAGTTAAAACTCATCTGCTTGGTCTCTATTCATTAAAGTCTCCCAACTGTGAACCATTAGTAGCAAGAATCAATCCAAAGTTTGGGGCAACACTGCCTCCAGCCTGGCCCAATCTCTTAGTTCCTATTGTAAAATTCTAGCCTTAACCTTCACGTAGCCCCAAAAATAAGCTTCTTAATACTCAAGGCTACTAGTTTTCCACAGTTCCATCTTAAGAGAGGGAAACTAAGAGTCTAGCCTTAAATTCATGTTCTTTACTTCTCCCCATTTCTCTCAATTGTTTGTGTAAATCATAATAGCATTTTCAATTTATTTTTATTAAGACTATTTGTAGAGCAATTTTAGGTTCACAGCAAAATTGAGGGGAAGACACAGAGATTTCCCACACAGCCCCTTACCCCACACATGGACAGCCTTCCCTATTATCAATATCCCCTACCAGAGTGGTACCTTTGTACAACTGATGAACTTACACTGACACATCATAATCACCCAAAGTCCACGGCCTACATTACTGTTCACTCTTGCCATTGTACATTCTATGGGTTTGGACACGTGTATAATGACTTATATCCATTATTATGGTATTGTACAGAGTATTTTCACTGCCTAAAAAATCCACTGTGCTCCACCTATTCATCCCTCCCCCTACCTGATTCCTCACAAACACTGATTTTTTTCTTTATAGATTTGCCTTTTCCAGAATGTCATATAATTGGAGCATACTCTACATAGCCTTTTCATATTGGCTTCTTTCACTTAGTAGTAATAGACATTGGTTTCCTTTATGACTTTTTATCACTTAAGAGCTCATTTCTTTTTAATGTTGAATAATAGTCCATTGTCGGGATATACCACAGTTTTCTTTTCCATTCACCTCCTGAAGGACATCTTGGTTGCTTCCAAGTTTTATGAACAAGGAATTACGAACAGGCTGCTATAAACACCATGTACAGGTTTGTGTAGTTTTAAGTTGTGAACTCCTTTGGGTAAATACCAAGGAGTGCAATTGCTGGATCATATGGTAAGAATGTTTGGTTTTCTAAGAGGTCACCAAACTGTCTTCCAGAGTGGCTGTACCATTTTAGATTCCCACCAGAAATGAATGAGAGTCCTTGTTGCTCCACATCTTCACCAGCACTTGGTGTTGCCAGTGTTCCAGGTTTTGGCCATTCTAATAGGTGTATAGTGGTATCTCAGTGTTGTTTTAATTTGCATATCCCTGATGACCTATGATATAGAGCATCTTTTCATATGCTGATTTGCCATCTGTATATCTTATTTGGTGAGATGCCTGTTAAAGTCTTTGGTCCATTTTTTAATTAGGTTGTTTGTTTTCTTATTGTTGAGTTATAAGGGTTCTTTGTATATTTTGGATAACAGTCCTTGGTCAGATGTGTCTTTTGCAAATTTTTTTCCCAGTCTGTGGTTTGTTTTCTCATTCTCCTGATCCTAATTGGATTTAAATTTTTATTCTCCAATGGACCTTCTATAAGAGAAGGAATGTATAGCATAAAACTCATAAACAGGTTTATATACTATAGAAAACAGTATAGATGAACTTGATTTCTCTGGTTAAAGAAATATTTTAGAGAACCTACTATGCATCAGGTTCTATGCTAGTCTCCTGGAAGAGTTGGAAAAAAAATAAATAAAACCAAAAATCTAAACAATATGTTGTGTCACAAGAGAAGTTTATATCAGACTTTAGCATTCTATGGAATCAGGAAGGAGAAAGCACCAAGCTTCCATGGGAGTATAGGGAAAGATTCACAGGGAGGGTGATGATTACTACGAGAATAATATTCTTCCAACTATGTGCCTATCAAATTGATCAATTTGCTATTTCTCCAAGTGATAGTGGACATTCTCTCTCATTGGGCTCTTAGAATCTCCCTTTGTTTTTAGACCAGAGCTGCCTTCTGTGAAGTCATTCTAATAATTCTCTAGTCTCTTGGACCAAAACTTTTATTTCTTTGCAAGACTCCTCCACCTAGCCTCATATGCCCTTCCTAGGAAAAAACGCCTGTAATTTTGGAGTCTTTCCTGACTAAACTGCTTATTGAGTTAATTGAATATAATTGTTAGTCCCCTACAACTCTCTGCCCCTTGAATAAATCCACATCCCACCTCATTCCCACTTCCTTGTAACGGCCTCTTTTCATCTGTGGCTTCATCCTTTCCAGCAGCTTCTGCTGATTTATCATTCTAAATCCATTTTTAATTTTATAGCTTTTACAACATGAAAGCATAATCCTCAATAAAGCCGGGTGAGAGACGATTACTGTTTGTAAATGCTTTAGGGTTCATCCAAATAGCTCTGTTATTTTTTTTTAAATTTCCATACTCTTGATAGGCAAGTTGAATGCATGTTGAATTCACAAACATTTGTATGTGTGTGCGTTTCAGTTTTCAAAGATCTGTGAATGCCACATGTAGAGAATAAATCACACAAAATCAAGCTAATTAGTAAAAAACAGCCTAGAGGAAACAAACCTGGAATTAATGGGGACTCTGCCAACCTAAGAAGGCAAATGTCATTCTACAGGAAAATCCCAGAACATTCCTTTCTTCTTCTGAGGGTCTTAGGATCAGACGAACAAATGCCGCAAAGGTAAATAAAAACCCACATAGCCACAGCAAATGTTGTTTGTGTAGACCAGACCCAAATAATCATGTTGGTTCAGAGCAGAGCTTTTTAATTGGAGACCTTTTGTGCCCAACTGAAGATGTCTTAATGAGACAGAACCACAAAAGGGAAGGTATATTAACACAAAGCTTGTTTATAAGTCAGCTGGAAATCATTATTTTCATAGGAAGCATTCCAAATTTTGTTATTTTCTACTAGTACTAGATAACTACTGAGTATTTTACAAATAGAAAATAAGAATAAGTTAATGAACTGGCAATAACAGAGTTGTTTTTTGGAAACTTTACCAAAAAAACTCAGACAAAACCACTCATACATGTGAATAAGCAAAAATCTATTCTTCTTTTTTCCCACATATGCTTTCTTGTTATTGAGTTACAAGATATAAGATGAGCAGCTCCCTTTCACTAGTGGAATTCCAAAGTTCATTCATCTTGTCAAAGTTCACCTTTGGGTAGATTTTGGTCTTTCCTCTTTAATACAGAGAAAGATTCAAAATCAATTTCATGAGACAAATTAACTACATAGCTTTTTCCCAGTTACTATTCAAGAAAGCTTGTTCCAGTGTGGCTTCATTTGAATAAACAGTCTATTCAATGAATTTGACCTTATTTACTGAGTCTTAGGAAAAAAAGAGAAAGAATCTGAGGGCTAATGGGAGCCACTATAAAGATTTTTGTCCTTCCCACTCTCTTTGCCATTCTCATCTTGAAGTGTATTTCATTAAAGTTTTCTTTTTCAGTACTTTTTCTGCAGTTCTCTATAACGGGAAAATCATTTTACTAATGGAAAAGTTTTATTTTTTTTACCTCAAGGTCCAACTGAAACAAATTTGGAACTAGAATATCTTTGAGAGAGGAAGGGTTAGAAAACCCTGAAATCGTTCATTGTGTTAACCCGAGGGTACATGATTGCAAAGAGTTTATTTTGGAGCATGTAATTCCTAATAACTTAGGTTGGGAAGTAGAACTGAGGAGTGTAGGGTCTTCTCTGAGCGTATAAGCAGGGTCAATTTATTTAAATTAAAACAGACATTGGCTTTGTAGTTTCTGGGCCAACATATATTATATATAAGATATATATTATAAATGTTGTATAATGTAATATTAAATAAATACATATTTTTTATATATATAATATTCAGTGGTAACAAGGAGCAATATAGCATATTATTCTTGGAAACATCTGATTTTGAATGGACCAAAACAACTCTTCTGATCTGCTTTTTAAATCTAGTTAATCCTCTGAAGCTATGTACTGAGATAGTATAGTTAATTTCCTTTTGTATCTTGCATGTGTTTCTATTACTTAGCATTAAATATGATCTGTTTTAAGAATTGTTCATGTATATTTTATACAACTATCACACCAAGTGAACCATTGTAGTAGTAAGATATAATGCCATATACATTTTGCATATTCAGTCTAGCATAATGAATGTCCTTTGATGTCAAGGTGTTTAAGAACTGAGATGAGGTGACTCTAGATTTTAAAGTCACATCAGGGTTGGGTAGAGACTTTCTAATAAAAAGAAAACTAAACTATTACCCCTCAAAAACACCACTTCCCATGACTGTTCATTGACATGTACCTGGTCACCCAAGAGTTCTGATGGAGATGTACAATGAGATTAATGTTGTTTCCATACTTACTAACACATTATCCATTCTGTAGCCCATGAATCAAGGAGTAATTTCAGGTCTTGTTATTCAAGAAATACATTTCATAAGGCTGTAGCTGTCATAGATAGTAATTCCCCTGATAGATGTGGGCAAAATAAATGGAAAACCTCAGAAGAGGATTCATCATTCTAGATGCCTTTAAGAACATTTGTGACTCATGGGAAGAGGTCAAAATATCAACATTGCAGGGGTTTGGAAGAAGTTGATTCCAACCCTCATGGATGACTTTGAGGGGTTCAAGACTTCAGTGGAGGAAGTAACTGCAGATGTGGTGGAAACAGCAAGAGGACTAGAATTGGAAGTGGAGCCTGAAGATGTTCCTGAATCACTGCAAATCTCATGTTAAAAATTTCACAGATGATGAGTTGCTTCTCATGGATGAGCAAAGAGAGTGGTTTCCTGAGATGGAATCTACTCCTGGTGAAGATGCTGTGAAGACTGCTGAAATAACATCAAAAGATCTAGAATATTATATAAACTTAGCTGATAAAGCAGCAGCAAGGTTTGAGAGGACTGACTTCAATTTTGAAAGTTATGTGGGTAAAATGCTATCAAACAGCATTACATGCTACAGAGATATTTTTTGTGAACAGAAGAGTAAATCAATGCAGTAAATTCAATTGTTGTCTTGCTTTAAGAATTCCCACAGCCACCCCAACCTTCAGCAATCACCACCCTGATCAGTCAGCAGCTATCGACATTGAGGGAAGATTCTCCACCAACAAACGGATTAGGACTCGCTGAAGGGCCAGATCATGGTAGCATTTTTTAACAATAAAAATATTTTTAAAAAAACACCACTTCCCTTGATAAACTTTGAAGTCTTACTTTGCTTAGTTGTTTTTTTTAAATAAATTTATTTATTTTATTTATTATTTATTTTTGGCTGTGTTGGGTCTTCGTTGCTGTGTGCGGGCTTTCTCTAGTTGCGGCGAGCGGGGGCTACTCTTCGTTGCAGTGCATGGGTTTCTCATTGCGGTGGCTTCTCCGGTCATGGAGCACAGGCTCTAGGCACGTGGGCTTCAGTAGTTGTGGCACGCAGGCTCAGTAGTTGTGGCTCACGGGCTCTAGAGCACAGGCTCAGTAGTTGTGGCGCACAGGCTTAGTTGCTCCGTGACATGTGGGATCTTCCCGGACCAGGGATCGAACCCATGTCCCCTGCATTGGCAGGCGGATTCTCAACCACTGTGCCACAAGGGAAGCCGTGCTTAGTTGTTTTGAATGTATCATAGAACAAATACTGTCTTGATTATATGATGCCATAACTTCTGGGCAATTATTTTCATTATTTATTGTAATTGTAACGTAAATAACTTGGTAAATTGATATTCAAGAAACAGCACATTATAGCTCAAAAAAAGTAAAATTGAAAATGGATAAAACTTCTTAGCAACAATGAAATACAGTAAAGGAGATTTATAATTTTTTTAACACATACCATTTGGGATGTATTTGAGACAATATGATTTTTAAATGCTTTAGTTTTCCCCTACTTAATAGAACTTTCTTTTCCCCAAAGAATCCAATTATTTACTATGCTAAAAAGGTGAAAACCATAAGATAAAATCAAAATCAGCTGAACTATCTCTGGTTTAATTCGTTATTTCTCCCATTCCCTTAAATGAAGATGCCTACAGAAATAGTAACATTTTCATAAGAAACTAGAGACCCCAAAATGAAACCATATGTCCTGTTGAGCTTATTTCCTTAAGCTCAGGAAATACCAATTATCTTCATTGTTTTTTTTTTTTCTTTTAACTCCTAAAAATGTAGACATGGTTTTGAATTCCAGTTTGGCAACTATATGTAATTCCCCATCAATGTCACTCACCTTTGTGCCTTTTATCTTTTTTCTTTAAGTTATGTTTGATGTTTTCTCAAATAATTGTTTTCTGAATGAAAGGAAAAAACTGTGATTTTAGTTCACAGTTTAGTTTTGAATCTTTCTTCACATACTCAAACCAACTCTGAGCAGGATTGGTGGAAACATCTTCTATTCTTTGCTAAAACTGAGTTTTATGGCTGCTGAAGACTGATCTCATTTTTAATTTTACAAGTATTTTATGGACTAGAATGTGCTATTGCTTGAATATCCATTTACCATAAGTTATTTACATGGAACTTTTAATAAATAATGAGAATTAAAGAAATGTGTCACTTTGCTGCTTCTCATTGGGTGATATCTTCAAAATCCTCTTTTCTGCTAAAATTTCCTGGCTACTATTTCTAAATTTACCCAGGAATGACCTATATCTACCATTTTAAAGTTTTCTGGGCCATAACTATGAATTCATCCAGTAAATATTTATTAACTGAACTATGGGATGAGAAACATGGTTGTAGAGCATCTCTATACAGGCTTTCTATCTTGGGCACTAGTGTTATTTGACAGTGAAGGGCTTCATCTTTTTTTTCTTTTCTTTTCTCATTTTCTCTGTTCCACATAAAGCAGCAGGTGGTGAGTGGCATACTAGGAGAATTCCTTCTGCCAGTTACTCTTCTGTTACCATTAACGTTTTTCACGATTTAGTTTTCAAACATTTCGAAGTTTTGTTTGTATGTTTGAAATCAATTGTTTAACAATTTGGAAACAACTAAAGCTAATGGCAGTCCCTATTACTGGTAATTTTGTTTGTCTTGCTTTGTGTAGATAAAGCTTAGAGAAAAGAACTGAGATCTTTAATTTCTAGAGTCAAGTGTTTATGTCTAAGAACTATAATTGCAGAAGCGGTAGATATTTACAAAAATGGCAAAATCTTACTATGTCCTGAGAACTTAACCTGGTAACTGTCAGGTTGGGAGCCTCAAAATATGGCCAGACAGAAATGTGGGTTGAACTCCAGTTGCAGCTAGGGTCCTACCAAACTGCTGCCAGCCCTCAGGGGAATGACAATGGCCATTAGAAGGGACATTTGAATCAGATAAGATTAGTTTAAAAGTGCACTTAAAAACAAGGGCTTCCAAATCAAACAAACAGAATGGGATACCTATTTTAATTTGTACACGGTAGTCTCCAAAAGACTTCAAAATTCCAAAATAACTTCATTGAAAGATTCGTTGTAAAAGGCTAATGAGGGCTTCCCTGGTGGCGCAGTGGTTGAGAGTCCGCCTGCCGATGCAGGGGACACGCGTTCGTGCCCCGGTCCGGGAAGATCCCACATGCCACGGAGCGGCTGGGCCCGTGAGCCATGGGCGCTGAGCCTGCGCGTCCGGAGCTTGTGCTCCGCAACGGGAGAGGCCACAACAGTGAGAGGCCCGTGTACAGCAAAAAAAAAAAAAAAAAAGGCTAATGAGAAAATTAAAGATATAAGACGCACCTAAAGCAAAAGACTATACGACGAACTTAGCTCCAATTGTTCGCTTCCTTCCTTTACTTGTGCACTCATTCTAGTAATCCTCTTTCCAAATCGGTTTTTTTTTCACTCTAAAAAGACTACATGACCATAAGCAAAATACCAAGTTAATGGCCTTACAGATACCCCCATAGCTTCTTTCAAAGGAGGACCCCCATATGACCCTCTCCCAAAGCTGATGACACTCTTGAGGGATTTCTTTCTGGAAAACTGCTATGTTATCACTTAACACCCAGGGGGAAACTAAAATTAAAAGCAAAATTCCTACCAAAGTCAGCTCTCCCAGATCTCTGTTGGTAGTAGCCAGTGGAGACAGGAAAATAAAATATCTTTTGCACCCGCTTTGGGGACATCTCTTAAGTCCAAGGAATCGTTCAATATTGCCAGAAATATTTACTGACTGTCCAGCTAAAATATTGACAAGATATTTAAAAAGGATTTTTTATTAGGTAGCTCTACGGTCAAGTGTTGCTCAGAGATTGAAAGCTGATAGAGCCCAACAGAAATATTTTTCAAGCTTTCTCCCCTAAGCAAATTGAAGATAATGTAGTCGGATGGTAGATCAACCTATGACTTTCTTTGACTTAGTTGATTTTGATTGGTTTGGGTCTTGGGGACAACGGCTCTGAAGTGCCCCCCAAACACTGGGAATTATTCTGCTCATTATAATCAGAATAATATCCCTGATGCATTGTATTCTCTCAAAAGCTTTAAATGTGTGTTTGCAGCCGCTAACCATTAAGCAAATGATCTCCCTAAGACTGGAACGTCAGAAGAGGAATGAAGAGAACCTGTGAATATCATAGGACTTAAGCAAAAACATCATGACTTGTGGATTCCACACAAGGGATCAACAAAGCTTTGAGAATTAGAGTGGTAGCTAAGAGTGGCACTGATGCCTTAAACTTTGATGACATCTCTCAGTTAACCTGAGAGTCTGATTATAAAAGTGGGGAATTGGAAAAAAAAAAAAAAAAAAAAAAAACACCGGGCCCGAAATGGCATCACTTGTGCTAAGCTCCACATCAATAAAACAAGACTTAATACTTAACTTAACTGCAGTTACAATCTCCCCCAGGAATGTAATCTTAATTGGTCAGTCTGGAATTTTCCGGTCAGCACCAATGAGGTAATCTGCCACATAGCTCCCTTCCATTCCCCATAGGTACTTTACCTAAGCCTGGAACAATCTACTCTTTTCCCCTTTCTGCCTATCAAAGCCTTCCATTTTGTATAGCTCCTTGAAGCTCCTCTCTACTTCCTAGGTGGGATAGCGCCCAATTCAGGAATTTTTCAATAAAGCCAGTTAGATCTTTAAAATTGACCTGGTTGAATTTTTGTGAGCTTCGTTTTTCTTTTGGTGATATATGATATAAACGGTGATAATATTTGCCCTGCCTTCCTCAGGGATTTTTTTGAGGATCTAATAAACTAATGTGGGTAAAATCACTTTGTAAAATGTAAAGTGTCATAAAAATATAATCTGTTATTATAAAGTATTCATATAGTGAGAATTCTGTAATATTCGATTTCTAGATAATGTGTTCATTTCTTACAGTTTCACTGGGAAAGAGCATACTTTTTAAAAATACGATTGTGTCAAACGGAAGCAAACACATTTAGTAATAAGCAGAGCTGAGAAAATAATACAGTCTCCTAGCTTCCTAAAGAAACATACCTTGTGTGTTAAAGTTACTTTAAAATTTAATGAGGGGCTTCCCTGGTGGCGCAGTGGTTGAGAGTCCGCCTGCCGATGCAGGGGACACGGGTTCTTGCCCCGGTCTGGGAAGGTCCCACATGCCGCGGAGCGGCTGGGCCCGTGAGCCATGGCCGCTGAGCCTGCGCGTCCGGAGCCTGTGCTCCGCAACGGGAGAGGCCACAATAGTGAGAGGCCCGCGTACCGCAAAAAAAAAAAAAAAAAAAATTAATGAGTTGGAGTTTATAGTTATCCTTCACTAGAACTCCAACTGGATAGACTAGAAAAAGGAACAACTGCTATCTGTAAACCTGTTTTTCAGATTTCTGTTTCACAAAGCAGATCTGAATCCCTTGCTCTTAATGGGGAAAGAAAAAGAAAAATCTTCCAAACCATCAGCCCCTGAGAGCTGTGTAAAATGAAATGGAGGTGGGAGGACAAAACCTTTCAGGGTGGAGCAGAGGCCATGTAAACAGATGTGGCTGCAGTGAACAGAACAGGGTGAATAGTTGCTTTGTGGCTTGCTTTCTGTTTGTATCACAGAGGGTCCTCTCTATACATATCTTTCTGGCAGATGATGTACCACATAACTCTTACTGCCTGCAGAAACATACAGAACCTGATTTGAGCTAAACACAGGCACCCTCAGCTCTTGGCTCTGTTTATTTTAATGAATGTTTATTTTAATGAATGTTTCACGTGAGACCAAACATTTATGGTCATTGTGAAAGAGAATTTATGAAGAACATAAATGAAAAGCCCCTATCATTTTGCTTTTGAGTCTACTGGAAGATAACCATGCATCTCAGACTACACTGAACAAAGAAAATCACTATATACGAGTTTTTAAAACTTGCATGTATAATTGACGGGCATTAAATGACTTTATAGCTAAAGAGAGAAGGAAGGTATGTTCATAGTAAAACTATTTATGAAAAGAAGCCCTGTTAGGAGGGTGTATTATGAACAATGCGTTGGGATGAGCCATGTAAGCTTCACTCTATTTTTAAAGATTTTGGTGGAATAGTACGTGGCAGTGTTGAGGTACTCTACGCATGTCCACTGATCTACTTCATGAGGAACTGTCATTGTTGCCTCCTTGTAAAAGGTCGGACACCAGAATCTGGAAGCTTGCTGAGGCTCCTTTAAATAACCCGAGGGGCCTGGCATACTGTGATCCAGGATGCCTTGTAGGGTGGGTGGACCGTGGTTGAGAGAGGTGAGAGATGCCTGTTCTACCTTTTATTATACTCTTACGTTCATCAAATAAAATCAACCCCAGCCTCGAAGGCCAGCAACAGTCTACAGCAATAAAGCATAAAATGTTCCTTCATCAATGTATATGGTCATATTCAACTCTTCCCCTGTAGTAGAGGGTTTTTTTCATATGGAACAGAATAAATGAGTCTCCTGAAAGCTGGCGGATTTACAGCTTGAATGTACTATTCTTCTAGCATGGTGTTAACTTCACCAATAAAAATGTTGTGTCTGCTTTGCAGAAATTCTCCACTGAAACAAATCATGCATATACAGGCACAGGAGAAGGATGCAAGTTCAAGAAGAACAAGAAAGAGGGAAGAAGGGAAACACTGAGAAGGCGCCTTTTTTTCTTGAATGACATACTAAACCATAATAAATAATAAAAGGCATAATCTTAGAAACTGCAGTTAAGTTGTTATAATCAGAATTCTCTCCTTAATGCCTGTATCCTCGTGTATTATCCAGATACTGTTCTTTCATGAGTTACTTAATTCATGTCAGTGTGTAGAATGATTCCTCACGAGAAAGGAAAAAAGGATGTGGTTTTCTTGAAATGTATCTGTTTTCCCCTTCATGTTTAAACACATGTTGCTTGATATACTCTCTAGAGATATTTCAAAGTGTGTAAATAAGATGACTTGCTTTAATTCTCTAATTTCTTGTACTGCCCCACATTCTGACTTTGTCATTAATGAACAAATATGTTTTGGGCACAGAATTAAAAAAAGAAAACGGAGGGAAGGAAAGGAGGGGAAAAGGACACACTGAAAGGAAGAATTTAAATTTGAGGCCCAGGGAGCTCCCTCTTTCTCTGTCTACATGGAGTCGGCACTGTCAGCATCCGTTTGGTCCTACCCGGCAGGGCTGGAGGCCCTGCTATACATGACTGTGTCCCATGCATTCATGGCCCGCTCTGACACCACAGCCCCTTTTGTTTGGAGGCAGGTCATCACTCTCCCTGCTCTCAGCTGCCATATGGTGCAGTGGAGACCCAAGTACAAAGACAGAAAGAGGAATGGAAGAAAGAGCATCAAGAGCTAGCAGATGAAACTGATTTATGTCCAGTGTTGAAGGGGCAAGTAGGCAAGGTGGGGCTCGGAAGAGAGAGGGGAAAGGGGGGGCGGAGCGGATGTTCTTGGAATATGAAACTTCTCACAGATAAGCAACCGGGCTATTTCCTGTGAGACGTGGGCTCTGATTCTTCTCCAAATATGGTGTTAAAACCAGAAAATGTCCACTATGGTTGTGTATCTTTTGTTATCATCTTAAAATTATTTCTGTTACTCCTCATGGCCAGGACTTATTTTTATCATAATGATATAGTTAACAAAACAAATATGCCGTGTTTTTATGCATGCGCTCACATACCTGTGCTGTGATCATTTTTAATATTGTGGAAAGTCGATCTCTTCATAAGAAAATTGTAATGTACACGTGTTTTCTTCCCCTTAGTCAGTAGATGCCCTCCCAAATAATTCTCTGAACATCATATTGTATTTTGAGGACATCTAGGGAGCCTACTGTTTCAGGAGTCTACGGCCAACCTGTTGGGACAAAAATTCATACTTTATTAAAGCACATGAACACTCCCAAATTATAGGCTTTTGTATCAAGACTTCGATTTTTAAAGTCAAGGTGGCCAGAATACATAATGCTAATGTATTTTGGCACCTCGAAAAAATATTTTATGCTGATTTGGTTGAAACATTTGATTTTCCCGCCATTTATTTTCTGTATAATACAATGTACTGCCGTATTTATCATGTTTCATAATCCAACGAGGCGGAAGTATAGCTCTCTGCCCTAAGTATAGCTTGATAATTTTGATCATTTTCTTCAATGAGGAAGTAGTACAGCAAATAGTGCAGCCGCCCAATACTTCATATTTGACTCTGACCTCATAATGTTTGATAAAATAATGGTGTATGAAAATATTACTACTTCACACGTCAAGGAGTACTTAAATATCCACAAATTTCAGGGTGATATAAGTTATCAAGAGTTTATCTCAGATATAAGTATGCCACCCATTAGAAAGAGTAAAGGCTGCTTGAAATTCTGTCTTTAGCTTGAAGTCCAGTCCAGCACATTCTGCTAGTTTTACTGCTGCACTTTGACAGTTACCTCTCAGTACATGTTGCTGATGTTTCCTAATCTCTCTATCTCTTAAAGTTGGAGTGAGCGAGCTGCTCAAAGTTGGGGTTTCTTTTCATCTCTCTCTCTCTCTCTCTCTCTGTCTCTCTCTCTCTCTCTCTCTCTCTCTCTCTCTCTCCACTTACTCCCTTGGGGATCTTATCTAATCTCGTGCCTTTAAACACCATCCATATGATGGCAGCACCCACATTCACGTCTCCTAAACTCCACCTGCGTATTTCTAGCTGCATCTCAGCAGTCTTGGGTTCATCTGATAGGCATCTCAAACTTAATGTGTCCAAAACTAAATTCCTGATCTGCACCCACTAAACGTGCTTCTCCCATGGGTTTCCCAATCTTAATTACCAACCATTCTACCATGCTAGACCCTTAGGCCAAAATTCTTGAAATCATCATCGACTGGGCTCTTTCTCTCACACCACACATCTAGTACAGTGGCAATCCTTGTTGATTTTATCTTCAAAATACATTAAGAATCCAACCACTTCTCACCAGTTCCATGGCTACCATTTTGGTCCAAGCCATCAGTGTTTCTTTACTGAATTTTTGTGATGATCTCCTTATTTGTTTTTCTGGTTTCATTCTTGTCCTTACACTATCTTCTCAACAGAGCAGCCAGGGTAAACCTTGTATACTTTTTTATGTTGTATCTTTTCCTTCTATGTACAAAAACCTGTGAACAATCTGCCTACCCATTACCTCTTTAATCTTGTCTCAGTCATACTGGCTTCCTTCCTACTTGCAAATGCACTAATTACACTCCTGCCTTTGTACCAGCTGTTCTGTCTTTCTAGAACGCTCTGTCCCCAGATTTCCTCACTTCATCCAAGTTTCTGCTTACCTGTCACCTTCTCAGTGGGAGCTTCCCTAACTCTCCATTTACCATTTTAACCCTCCTCCCAGCACACATCATCCCCATTGCTTGTTATATTTTTTCCCACAGAACGTTTCACTTTCTAACTTCCAAAAGAAAATTTCTTCCTGTGAGCGTAGCAGCATGAGGCACTGGAGTCACTGAAGATATATCAGGTATGTCTTCTTGTGAAGCCTAAATCATAGTTACCATGTCTAGTTACTATCAGAAATAGACCTAGAGAGAAACAGTGGTTTTATTTTTTCTACCTTATATGATTCACCAAAATATATTTTATAATCGCTTATTTTTTTTTTCTCGGCCATTTCCAAAAAATGAAGAATTGATGTATGTTAGATGCCAGGACCTACTCTTCAGTTCCCCAAACTGAACTGACTTTAAGATACAAGGAAAACTGCCAATAAAAGAGAAATTAAAATTAATATTCTATAAAGAGAAAAGTAACTGATAGAAAAATAAAAGCGGCATCCTAAATTAGCCTAGATATTATCCCTCAAAACAGGTAAATTAAATGAAAAACTTAGGGAAAAACATATGCATTTAAAAACAAACAAACCAACAAAAATATGCATTTTGCCATAAGAACCGAAACACTTGGTATGTTCTGTACATTTAGTAAATGGTGAGGAGAAAAGACTCTTCTGTTTAGAAGTAGATAAAGGTTCTAAGTAGCCTGTTTTTTGTGCTCACTTTTCTTCTATTGCTGCTACCGTGTAACGCAAGAACTTGCTGAAGATAGGTTCTCTGGTGAAAAAGTACTCAAAACATGGAAAGAAGGTCATTTGAATTCATATAACCAAACCAAAACCTCAGAAGTTATTTTTACATGGAAGAGCCTGGGACCTGGAGTCATCAGCACTGGTTAATATCCCAGCTCATATGTGTAGCTGCCTCAGTAGCTTAGTCAAGATACTTAAACATCCTGAGCCTATTGCCTCATCTGTTATATTTGAATGATAGCTATCTCAAACCATTGTGGTGATGATGATAATAAATGCCTCTAAGACACACTCTGGCACATGTAAAGTACTCACAGCAAGTGCACGTATTATCAGTGTTAATATAATGAAGTATTGAATGATATATAAAAGTTAGAGGTATGGAAATCACTTTCAATCATGTTTCTCCTTTTAAAATTTAGAAGTTCATAATATTTCAATTTAATTTTACATAACCTGCTCTTTATGGTTTTCACTAGAGCAATAAAAAAAGAGAGAAACCCTGATGAGTAATGGGGACACCTGGTACCTTGATCATCACTATCTGTTTCTTCTCAAATGAATCTCAAAATATACAGAATCCCTACTTGATAGCATATAAAGAGAATTTCCTGAGCTCAACCTAAGGCTTGCCTAATAGCCACAATTTGATTTCTTTAATTTTTCAAAAACGAGGATAACTTACTTCAAGGGAATCAGCACGAACTTGCTGTTCAACTCAGAAACTTTGGGGAGCTTCAGTCCATGACATGTTGAGGGAGGGTGTGGTTATAAAATGAGTGCTTATGTTGTGCTTCTGTCAGCTCAGGCTGCCCTAACAAAACACCACAGACTGGGTGGCTTAGATAACAGACACCTATTTCTCGCAGTTCTGGAGGCTAGGAAGTCCAAGATTGAGATGCCTGCACATTCAGTTCTCTGTGAGAGCCCTTTTCCTGGCTTTCAGGCAGTAATCTCCTCTCTGTGTCCTCACATGGCAGAGAAAGAGAAGGAGAGAGAGCTCTGATGTCTTCCTCTTCTTATAAGGGCACTAACCTCATCATGGGGGCCCCACCCTCATGACCTCATCCTAATCTGAATACTCTCAAAGCTCCAGCTCCAAATACCATTCACATTGTAGGTTAGGGCTTCAACATAGCAATTTGGGGGATGCATACATTAAGTCCACAGCACACTGCCAAGCAGCAGATGATCTCTAGTGAATTTATGAAACTGGTGGAAAGTATTACTGATTAAAATAGTGATGCTGATTTCCAAGTACAGACTCCATTCTTAGACAGTTCCTTTCTCTGCATGTCTACCCTTTATACTTGTAGTTGTCATCTAGATTTTGCTTAATTTATACACTCTTTTTATCTGCTGTGGAACTATTCTAGGCTCTGCTGCTGTTTTCTGGCACTTTAAAGCCTTACCACGTTATTTGAAGCAGTACAGTGCCAACTTTTACATTGTCCTCCCCTCTTTCTTCTTGAGATGGTTTCCATTTTGTTCACTGTCTGAGCAGTCATGATCCAAACTGGGAAAATGATCAGTACTATATGTCAAAGATGGCAGATGGGCTAAGTCTCAAGGTTTTCTGGTTGGGCAAACTCTCCCCAGTGTCATATGACATGTACTAAGCTCTGTGTGCAAGATATTAAGCTCAACATTTTTATTGACCTTCCCTCATTTAACATTTGTGTTACCCTGTATGAAATATATTGCGCTCCTCATTTTTCAGCCACTGAAATTGAGATCTACAGTGATTAAAATACCTTGTCTCAAATCACACACCTAGTATAAAAAGAGATCCAGCATTGAATACATACCTTGTGACTTCAAGTCCAGGTAATTCCATTACAATAAGTTTACTATCAAACAGGACCCACAGGTGATACAAATCCTATTTCATATGGACAAAATCAGATCTCTCTGTCATTTGGAGAGGTGGATGGTACCAGTATATTACAGGACTTAAATTTGAAGCTTTTGTTTTCTTTCTGTGAACTGTCCTACCACAGTGCATTCTGGACTTCTTGGCTTACTAAATATTCATTTCCATCAGTACATTCTCACATAATGTACTGTCTAAAAAACAATGCAACAATAAACTGATATATAACATTAAGAGTTTGAGCTTTGACCACCTTTAATTTCACCTATCATTCACTGTAATCCAAAGAAAGGCCACTTGAGTTAAGTCTTAAAATATGAGAAAGGCTTTTCTAGTGAGGATGTGATGTTACTATACAATTTATTTGAGGGAAATGCCCTCCCAACTTCATCTTGACCCGTAGGAACTCTATCTCTGTCTGTTTTGTGTTTGTGTGAAAAATCTACTTCTTATTTCTCAGCTGTTACTGGAGTCATCACAATTAGCCCTTCTGCAGTTCTTGAGTACATCCTTCATTAAGGAATGAATGAGTGGCAAGTGAGAAATGGAGCAAAGAAGTTATACGGAGAAAAAAGTAGCAGAGGAGAGGGGCTTGGTACGCAACAAAGAACCATGGCTTGGACAGAGAATCCTCTCTGGTTCAAATCCTAGGTCTGGCATTCATTAGCAGCAGGACTTTGGGTCTCTTTGAAATTAATTCCCCTTATGTTCAACACAGGTAACTTAATAGCATCTACCTCAAAGGATTTTTACGAAGCACAAGTTACAGAGCTTGTGTGAATATGGGATTGAACTACAACAGGTACTCAATAATTATTAAGTTCTTTTCTTCATATGTGTTTATTTATTTTCCCAATTAGGGTACAAATTCCTTTAGACCAAGGTCTCCATTTTAGCATTCTTTATCAAACAAAGCTTAGCATGGTATTTGTAATGTAATAGTCCCTCAGTAAGTGAAACTACAGAAAGAAAAAGAGAAGAAAAAGATGGCTAGAAAGGAAATGAAAATCAACATATTAGGATATCTTCAATAAATTGCTCTGGAATTTCTCACTTTCTGAGCAGTACTTTGCTTAGTTGAGGTATAGAACAGTTTAAGTGTAAACTTTTCAATCAACAAGATTTTTTTTCACAACTTGCCCAATAATGGGCCCGGTTCAGCCTTTTTCTCAAACTGTGTTATTTTATTTTAAAATTTATCTAAAACCAAAAATGAGCCCATTTGTGCTATTTGTTGAGAGACAAGGATTCCCATACTACATCATGAATCGGTCTCCATCTCACACACATACACACACACAGACAACACAGCTCAAACTTTCAAAGTGTTGATTAATTCATTCTTCACAAAAATATAAATTGAAACTCAAGCCTTATTGGGGAGACTCACGAATTAACTGAGGTGAAATAATTGTATTCCTTTTCTTCTGTTTTTCTAAGAGGACTGACACCAGCTGTGATGAGGAAATATGACCTCCTACGCATGTTTTCCATGAGGAATATGTTCGTTGCACAGCCACTGAGTTAAAAGCAAGCTTCATTCCCTGGTGCACAAAGGTAATTTGGAAAATGAGCCAGGAGTCAGGACTGCTATTTCTCAGTCTGCTTTAACCAGTGACAGACTATTTTTATACCAACTGTAGAGATATTCAGGTGAGACAGACACCCCAGAGAATATTGGAGAAACACTTACTTCCACATGGGTATTACGTTATGCTCACTAACATATTCTAATAACATAATTCCTGTTTCAAATGTAAACAACTTTTAGACTATTTGGTAGAGTGCCTGAGACTAATCCTTCTTTCACCCTCCAGATTTCTCATATGAGGACACCCACGGAAATTTGTCCTTCACTGTTCTTGAATCCAATTAAGGTAACGCTGTCTCTAGTTTGCATTCTGATGAAATCACTGAGGTATCACTTTCCCTGACCAATACCCAGATATCTTAATGAGGTCAATGTCACTACTTGTCTAAGTAACTTTTATTTTCAGGAATTCACACTCTGGGAGTCTCCACTGGAATATTGATGGGGTTCAGGACATACTACCCCCAAATCTGGCACCTTGGCATGAATAATATTTTAACCTGAAGGGAAGTGAGAAACAGCAAGTGCTGGAAAGGCTCTCTGACCTCCTCCCATGAGGCAGGTCATTAGATCTTCATGTGAGGGGTGCCCTCCCTATACCCAGAGGAAAGGAGCATCCTTAACTCTGAAGACAGGGACACTGAAAGGAATCTAAACCAATAGACTTTCTAGGTTTCCGCCAGTTTACTACACCTAGCTCATACCCCTTGTCCCATCACATTTTCCTACAACCTTCCACTCTTCATCAAACCTAGCATAAAACTGTTCAGGTTTAACTATTTCTTCAGAGCTCTATTTCCTTATGAGGGCCCCTGTATTAGGCAAAATTTATATTAAATAAGTCTGTGTGCGTTTCTATTGTTAATTTGTCTTTTGTTACAGAGACCTAGCTAAGAACCTAGAAAGATAGGAGGAAAAAGATATTTTTCCTCCCATACAACGTCTTATTGAAAGGAAGTGCCGTTATTAAATAGCGTACAGTAAAAACTATCTCTGTATATGAGCTTCCCTGGTGGTGCAGTGGTTAAGAATCCGCCTGCCAATGCAGGGGGCACGGGTTCAAGCCCTGGTCCGGGAGGATTCCACATGCCGCAGAGCAACTAAGCCCGTGCGCCACAACTACTGAGCCTGTGCTCTAGAGTCCACGAGCCACAACTACTGAGCCTGTGTGCCACAACTACTGAAGCCCACGTGCCTAAAGCTCGTGCTCTGCAACAAGAGAAGCCACCGCAATGAGAAGCTTGAGCGCCACAACGAAGAGTAGACCCACTCACCACAACTAGAGAAAGCCTGCGCGCAGCAATGAAGACCCAACGTGGTCAAAAATAAATAAATAAATAAATATATATATATATATCTGTATAACTCCATAATTGAGGAAATTGGAGACTTTATATAGTTCTTTTAATGAATGTATTTTAAAATGATAAATTAATGGTCAGTATTTCAAAGAGAATGAATAAAGTTATGTTTTGGAAAAAAACTTTTTTACTGTATCTTATCTTTATTTGTATATTCTCCTTTCTAGAAGCTCTCTGAGTATTCTGATTCAAAGCCCAGGGGGGATGCAATTTATTAACCATAGCTCTTTGAATCTTGGATTACTCAAAATTGTTCTTAAAATTCTTGAGCAATTTAGTGTTTGGAAAAGAAACCTCTAGCCTTAAAGATACTAACACTGAATATGAAAATCTAGACTCTATTGCTAACCATGCGAAGAGGAAAATGTCCTCTGGGTGTTTGAATAATTTTAGTTATCTAGCATTTATTCCCTCTGATTATGTATTTTTAGAGCAGACTTTTTAAAAAGCTTAAATTTAAAGGAAGGAACAAACATTTTCTTTTAGAAGAATGTTAATAATCCCTTGGGTAGGTACTTTTCTTCTTGAACACACAGATAGGCATTTCTCCATTATACATTTGACATAGTTATATGTCCAGTGCCTGAAACTTCAACATATTTTATCTAATGGGTAAAATCAGCCACACTAAGGAAATGTAAAAGTGAAGGTATTTTTACATGATAAAAGTCACATGAAGGGTTTGTGCAACTTTGGCAAGCATTTTCACTCTTAACTAAAGTTCATATAGTGAGACTTAAATGAGGCTAATACAAAAGGGGCATTTCTCAGCCTCCCTCCCCTTTTTTTTCTAAAAGACTTTTCAGTTTTGAATATGTCTAATATCACTGTACTAAGCTACTCATTAAGGGTGGTTCTGCCTTGGTTTACCTGCTAGTGATTCACTGGTTTATGGCACTTGCAAAAAATACTGTTAGAAATCAAACACCTATTTCATCAATTGACCTTAACCCTAAGATGATCACAGCTATATGCCTGACACGTGATTTTCATCACTGAAAAGGAAGCGATAGTATATGTTTGAGTACACGTACTACGGTATGAATATGTACTTTTCAATTTTATCTTTAAGGCACTGAAGGTAAGCTGAACTCTGGATTAGCAATGTTGGAGGTTTTAATGATTGAGAGATTTTTTTTTTATGCCTACTAGCCGCAAATTATTTTTCTACTAGACACTGGGATATGAAACAGACCAACTTCTTTAGATAACTGAAATGATTAAGTCACTTAGGTTCCTCCCCATTCAACCCAAGCAGCAGCCATTCCTGACTAACAACTTCCTCCCCACCTCCTCCCAGCAACTCTAAACCAGACAGATTTTTAAAATATAAACCAATGCTTTAGGATAAAATTTGTTTCTCATATAATATACATCTTCCAGAAATGTTGGACACGGTGGTTCATGAGAAGGCGAATTGTTTTTTCTTGGCCTATAGCGTTTCATGTTAAAACTGAAGCAAGAGCAATTATATTCTTCATAAAACTACAATTTAGTGACTTCTGACCTCTCTCCCATCCGGTCCCCAAGTATTCCTCATTCCAATAGTAACAGCATCAGGGAAATAAAAAAAAGACCCACATTTACAAGAATTTAGCTTCTGGCAAGCATCATTTTAAAGAATTCACTTCCTGGCTCATGGTTTACATGACCTGTCTGTCTGCTCTCGCTTTTTTCTTTCCCTCCGCCCTTCCCCCCTCCTCCTCAGGGCAAGCTGAGTTTTAACTATTGCATTCACCGCTGCTTCCTGCCTCTTTTGCTTTCTATTTTTCCCATCCGTGGGAATGGAATCTGCTCAGAACCATCAGACCAATATCCCCACCTATCACCACTGTTCATGCTACACCAGCCACCATTGACTAGAGAAGTATTAGCATAATTAATTCAGAAATAAAACTACCTCATAAACTATTAGCTGAGTTAACTTCTGTAACGTGTCTTCGGGTATTCTTGTTTTTTTAAAGCTGTTATTCCAAAGAAAAACTTGATTAATGTTAGGATCTCATTTTCTTTGGGGGCACAAAATATGTAATCTTACGCGTAATTAAGGAATGAGTTTATCTTATTATTTTTAATACCAGTTTGTATTTCTTGTATTTCATTATTTTTTATAACCCTCCCCAAAAACAATTCTCACTCAGAAGTCGTATGTATGAAGAATCAAATTTCCATTCTTTGTTCTATCAGGAAATGGGAGAATCAATCTTGAGGCAAAAATTAAGGGAAAAAATTAAGTTATTGTAACCCAGTTTTTAAAATCAATGCATCCTTGAAACATTAGGAACAACACACAAGAGAATTATACTGGTAAATGTGGAAAAGGTTTTCATTTGTCTTATTTTTAGGTAAATAAGATTTCTAAGTAATTTCTGAAACTTGAGAAAGTTTCCAATTAAAAATAAAATTACATACCTACTTAAAGAAATAGTTCAAAAGGAAAAGAGCAACAAGAATTTAGCCTTACAACTATATTCATTATGGTTTTATTTTATCTACACTTTTTTTTTTTAAGTTAGAGTTCAAAAACATCTGTTTCCAATACAGTGGGAGAGGGTACAATTAACTTTTTTTTTTTTTTAAGTGAAAGGAAGCTAACTGTTTCCTTATTCTAGTTTTGTTCATAGGATCATCCTCTTCTCTTGATCTGATTCTTATTACCTATATATTCTTGTTTCTAGTTCTGCTACTATGGAGCTATCCTAACATTTTTCTGTTCAAATTCCAGAGAACGAATATATGACTAACAGCATATCGCCACTTTCCCTCTTAGGGATAGTTTTCTGTGTCAGACAGGACCAGCTTTGCTGACCTGTGGTTTTCACTCTCCTAAAATCAGTGGTCACCTCTTCAAGGGATGCCCTGGGCTCTCCCTCTTCAGTGGGTGTTTCCAGCAGTGCAGTTTCCCTTCGAAGAGTTGGGTAGACGTAACAAGTGCTGAAAGCCACATCTTAAACAGTGGAGAAAATGTGGAGGTAACTATATAGTAATCCATTTGTAATAATATGACATCATTTATTTATCCTCTGATGTAACTATTGCAAAAAGTATGGCAATTGAATTAGAATTCTTAGGTCATAAGGTATGTAAGTTTTAGTTTCTATAGATATTACATACTTCCTTTCAAAAGTAGTTACAAAAATATAACAGGAGATTTCCCAAATGCTTGCTATCTTTTAAAAATCTTTTCGTATAATGATCAACCATTCTTATTTTAGTCTTCTGTGAATTACCTAATCATATTCTTTGAAACATTTTCTACTGAATCGCTGGCTCTTTCATGCTGAATTATATTTTTTTAATATATCTGTGTTATAATATATTCTCTCAGTCTATGGTCTTACCCTGTTTATACTGTCATTTGTCACAGTAAAGTTTTAATATTAACATAGTCATACTATAATACAGTACAGTCATATATTCATAATAAAGTTACCCTTTTTGTTTTATTTTTGTTGTTGTTATGTGTTAACATCATTGTTCTTTATCTTGATAGCATAAAGATATTTATATACTTTTTAAGAAAGATTTATTTTTAATTCATCTTGAATTTATATTTTTAAAAACAGATTTTGTTACTCCTCTTGAATATACTGTAATTTTGTGGCTTCAATATTTTGTTTTTTACTATTTCTGGAAAATTTTCAACTATTACCTCTCCAAGTGTTGCTTTGTCTTTATTCCCTATTCTCCATCCTCAGTCTCCTATAAAAATACACTGGCCTTCCATTCTATTCCCTAGATCTCTTCTGTTTTGTATTTCTCACCTCTTTATCTCTTTTTGCAGCTTCTAGATAGCTTCCTCAGATATATATTTAAGTTCAACAACATTCTTTTCCTGTGTTCCTAATCAGCCTTTTGGCCTGTCTAAAGAGTGTGTTCATTTGTACATTTTCATTTCTAAACAATTTATTTGGTCCTTGTTTCCCTTGTTAATCTGCCTCTTTTTCATTCAAAGCATTTTGCATTATCATTTAACTTCCTTCTTGTAGCACCTTAACAATTATACATTATAAAGTACCATTTATATTGTTCTATTAGCTCAAATCCTTAGAGAGTTCATCTTGTTACTGTGTCTGTTGAATCCACTTCATGGAATAGTACCTCTTTTGTGGTTCAAAATTTTTACAGAGATAGAACCTCAAAGGATTTCCCCTTTTCTCCTGGCAATCACTATTGCTCTGGTTGGTGGAAGTGTCCTCTTAGAGACACTGTGCGTGTTTTTTTTTTTTTCTGCTAAGTAGCTAAGAATGACCTCTCCTAGATAACTTTTTATGCTTATTCTTTGTGAGTTTTGACGTCATGCAGTACTGAGACAAGAGGGAAGGGGGCAGAGCACAACCTTTAAAAAAATGACAGAGCCATTGAGGATATGACAAAAACCGGTCAGAACCTCCTAGGCCCAGGATGATGAAAGATACGACTTCCATTTGACCTTAAGCCTCATTATACACTCATTGTAATACATCAGCATGCTAAGTGACACACCCACAGACGCATGACAGGCAGACCATAAAGGGCCAAAAAGTGGGCAGCGGCCCAATTCCCGGACATCCCCACCCTTTATCCAAGATTGAGTATTCCTCCCACTTGCTAGCTTATGAAATTACCCAGCACATAAAAACTAACGACCCTGCACCCCGGGGCCTCTCGCCTTCTGAGATGGTCTGCAGTCTGCCTATGGAGTGTGCATCTCTCTAAATAAACCTGCTTCCACTTTACTGTGGCTGCTTTTGAATTCTTTCCTGAGTGAAGCCAGGGAACTTCACTTGGCAGCGGTCCCAGGAACTTGCCCAAGACTTAGGACAAGACCATGCTCGCACAACACCCTGCTCTCCTGCAACAATACTGTCATTTTAGACCTACACCCATACAAAAGCTTTGGTTTTCCTTTTCACAGGAGAATTTTTTCTATATGGAGCCATGCATAGAAACAGCCTGCTCTTTTGTGGGTCAGTGGGTATTTTTTTCTCGTCCTTTGTTCAAGGAGGCTACATTCATTCCAGCATACTGGCTTTTTGCATGGGTCTCAGTTCCAGACTTCCTTTACTGTTTTGGACCTAAAAGCTGCAGCCCTTACGGTTAAGAGTCCTTATCAGATCAGATAATCTTTGGGTTATTGTGGGTTTTATCATTTGTTTAGTAGTTCCTTCTTTCTTGTTTAGTAGTAGTTCCTTCTTTGTCACCTCTGGTAATTTTTTCTTTCTTTAGAACTTCCCTCTTCCCTCTCTCTTCTCTTCTTTTCCCTTTCTCCCCTCCCCCCAATGCGCCCAACACCATTTTGTTCAAATTTTCTGTTTTTGAAGGGAGGTCTTAGGACACAGGACAATAAATTACCAGGTATCCCTTAACTCATTTTGACCGGACCATTTCAATATAATCCCAACATTTATTCTTGTTTCCAGTCTGCCTTCTCCAATCCATAGCATAAACTGATTCAAATTTTCTCTTCGTGACCAATATTCTTACCATGCCAAACACCCTAAACTTATCTTTGTTATTTTCTCTGATCTAATTTGTGAGGCCAAACTTACGATGGGAAGCTACCTACAGAAAGTAGGTATTCTCTGTATTTTTTTTTAATTTTTTTTAAGATTTTTTTTTTTTTTGATGTGGACCATTTTTAAAGTCTTTATTGAATTTGTTACAATATTGCTTCTGTTTTCTGTTTTGGTTTTTTGGCTGCGAGGCATGTGGGATCTTAGCTCCCCGACCAGGGATCAAACCCACACCCGCTGCATTGGAAGGCAAAGTCTTAACCACTGGAGCGCCAGGGAAGTCCCTCTCTGTATTTTTAAACACAGAGAATATTGCATTCCTTAACTATGAAAATAATCATTAAGAGGGCAATGCATTAAGTAGCCATAATAAAAAGAAGGATTATTTATAATTGTAACAGTTGAGATTCTAAACAAAGTAATGATTAGCAATTACTGCCTCTTTGAAGACTGTACTTAAATCTTATTAACTCTCAGGCAACTATTTGGAAGTATCTCATTGGTGACATAGCAGGTCTTGTTTCTAAATCCTTAAAAGTGATAGATTTATGTTTTTATTATCTATTCTAAAAAAAAAAGAAATGACCTACCTTATCTAAAATACTTTGGTTTTTTGTGTATGAGGTTTGTTGATCATTGGTAACACACAACTCATGTTTTCTGATGATTTTTCCTTCCATCCAAGTTTAAATTAAGTTGCATTTCCTGAAAGTACACACAACCTTGTTAGAAGAAATGAAGTCTGGTCGCATTCTCAACTGAGAAAATCTGCCTTATGTGGAAAACGCTCACCAGTAACGTAGTCAATGAGACATTTATATTCATTAAGATGAAAATAAGCCTCCTCGATGTAGGCTGTTTCATTTACACTGTGCTTCTCCAGAGCTGTAGATCTCTTTCAAGGATATTTCACCATTCTACACAGTAGTTTGTATTCTTAAGACTTATTCATGACTTATCTAGAGAGTTGTACAGTTTTATTCATGAAATTTTTAAACAACGGGGTGCTAGATGTATGGTAGTAAAGTCCTTCTGATTTGTGAATGTAATATTTACAACAATCTTAAGAGTCAGGTATAGCTTTTAGCATCATTTTACAGATAAAGAAACTGGCCCAAGATCACATGGCTGTTAAGTGATACAGCCAGGATTTGACCCAGACGCTTTGCCTGTTGATACCTTGCACTTGACAATTGTGTTATACTATTTACCGGTTCCAACTGGTCATCCACCATGTGAGCAAACTGCAACTGTACTATTGAACTGAATAACTTTGTCTCCAATTTGGATACGGTCTAGTCTTTTCAAAATATTTCTGATGAACAACTTACTGGTGTGACTAATTGCATCTTTGTTATAGAATTATTTTACTATTATTTATTATTTCCAGAAGCACTGAAAAAAATATGTTACCTAAGTAATCTCTTTATTTGGGAAAATAAGTTTGGCATTGCTCTTAAATTCTGACACCAGAGCAAAACTGATTAGAATACTCAGAAATGAATCCATGAATGCAATTAAAAGAGAAAAGAGGGGCTTCCTGGTGGCGCAGTGGTTGAGAATCCGCCTGCCAATGCAGGAGACACAGGTTCGAGCCCTGGTCTAGGAAGATCCCGCATGCCACGGAGCAACTGGGCCCGTGAGCCACAACTACTGAGCCTGCGCGTCTGGAGCCTGCGCTCCACAACAAGAGAGGCCGCAATAGTGAAAGGCCCGCGAACCGCGATGAAGAGTTGTCCCCTCTCGCCGCAACTAGAGAAAGCCCGCGCACAGCAACGAAGACCCAACACAGCCAATAAATAAATTAATTAATTAATCAAACAAAAAGAGAAAAGAGATGGTTAACTGTGTTAATGCACACTCCTCTTCATAACCTGCAGATGGCCCCAATTAATTGAAGAAATAACTTTTATCTCTCCAACTGGTGAAATGTACTCACCACTCGTTGTTCTTCTTGCTGCAACGCTTAAGGGCTTTTTATTTAACTGACTGTAGATGTTGGGAACTGATGAACCAGTATGAGAAACTCCGCCAGCTAAATGGAAGGAAACATGTTTTCATAAACTTTGCATTCTGAGTTTCATCATACAAATAACAGTCGCTATGCCAAATCTATGTATTTAAAATTACCAACTCTAATGTTTGAAGACATGTTTGTCATTATCATATAACTAAAGTTACATGAAGTACGATTTAAATCCCCTAAGGAAACATTTCAAAATGTGGTATGCATTAGGGTTCTTTCATTTCTCAAAAGGTGATTGGAAGAACGAGGTCTAGAAAAATGGTGTGCTTGGCAGTTCTTTGAGTTTCACACTCCCATCACCCATTTTTGCATTTAAACAGATCATTTACTGGCAGCAGATGGGTAATAGGATAAAAGTTTTCAATATGGTGTGGTGGGCATATATATTTCCAGACACAACACGACAGAGTACAAAGCAGAGTTCTTTAATGTGATTAACAAAGAGCCATGGAATCTGCTATCAATCTTCCTTGTTACTGTCATAGCACTTCCCAGGACTGTTAGAGAAACTTTACAATAGCTGCATGCATGTTACACATACAAATGGGGAAGTGCCTCAGGCAGTTTGGCAAAATTTGCTAGGAGTCCATTTTTGGAATTTCTGCCTTCTGAGTCACCATTTCATCTGAGTCTGACATTTCCATCACAGAAGTCCTCTTACCTTAATGTTGACACGGCTGTATTATTTCATAACCATGTTTGCTGCATTTGAAAATTTTTATTAGCAACAATATGCTTCACTGAGACTAACACTAAGTGACAAGATGCAAGCTTATTTTAATCTATTTGGGGGCACATTCCCCCCCCCCCCGTGGTCTAGGGAAATCCTTTTCTCAATTTCAATTTTTCTAATTGTAGAAAAAAAATTAAGGATATGTATATCATGAGAATTTTTTGTGAACAACGTTCTAATTGATGTATTATTTCAGTAAAGCAGTGTAACAATTCATACGAGCTACTAGTTGCAGACTCATTAATTATAAAAGACAAAAGATATAGCAGCACCATTCAAAGTAGTGCCAATGAGAGTTCTGTTTGCTTATTTATTTTTAACTTAATCTTTACTAAAAATGCTTGGCTTTGGAACCTATTAATCTCTGGTTCTAATCAGAACCATGATATTAAAGGGAAGATTTTAAATGGCTAATATTTCCTGAAGAAAGTCTTATAATAATGTTGAATGGATTTTCTATACCCATCAACTATGGAGGACGTCCCTAAGGCTTGCATTACTGTTAGACTAGGGTCCTATTCAACCCATCATGATTCCTAGTTCCAATTTGGAATACAAAGATGATGAGATTAAGAGCCTGGGTGAAGTGTTTGGTGTTCACTGAGAGAGATGGAAAATGAAAAAAAGTGAGTGACAACCAAGGTACATTTATATGTGAAACAGGAAGTTGAAGGATACTCATTTAACGTTAATCATAAATACAGAGTAGGAGAATAGAATAATTTCAAAATGTGTATGGGAGCTTAGGCTAAAGTTAAGGAGAGTTGAACAAGAAAATATTGAAATTGGGAAATCCCAGTTTTCTCAGCAGTGATGCAGGCCTACCTGAGGTTTGGTAGCTTGGATTTGTAGTGTATCCAAGCAACCTCGTTTATTAGCTTTTTCCAACAGTGCTCAGAGATCAGGAAGAGGGCTGGGGGATTAAATGGCAGTTATGACAGAAAGTCGAGACCATGGAGATTCTGGAGTCAAGCAGAAGTATGGAAGGAGGTCAAGTCTCTGGGATGTTGACTGACTGAGGATAAAATTCAACTTAGGAGAAAATGACAGACCTCAGAATAGTAAGTAGGGATCAGGGAAGGAAATTCTAGAAATCTTGATATCAAAAGAAGGAGAGATTGGAATAATGATGACACCAAAATGTGTGGCCTGTATACCATAAATATTGTATCATTATCAAAATGTATAGACACTGGGAAATCAAGGAGTTATAAGGACAGATTATGAGGCCACCATATTTAAAAAAGGTTGGATCTTTATTTTTAAATGTTATACA
The DNA here is from genome assembly GCF_963455315.2 of Globicephala melas. Lineage (NCBI taxonomy): Eukaryota > Metazoa > Chordata > Mammalia > Artiodactyla > Delphinidae > Globicephala > Globicephala melas. Next base: position 6,315,973 of record NC_083318.1, read on the forward strand.
TATTTACAAAGTTTCAGGTCTAATTATCAAGTACATGCTTGAATATTAATTTCACTCAAAGGATATTTTAAGGCACGAAATTATTCTGAGACATCTTTTTTTTTTTAATCCAAGGCAGAAACCAGCCTGATTCATTTCCTAATAGAGGAGAGAGTCTTCCCAAATTAGGAGACATTAGGTGTATAAAGATTACTTTCCTCTTCACAAAGGAAGGGACAAGTTCAGACACTTTGTGTGCTTTTTGAAAATAATAAAGTCACCCCCTTCCTTCAGTACATCTTTTACGTATCTTGTTGCCTTCCCCAAAATGTTGGCTGTTACGTTTGCTTTTTATATTCATTAATAACCATTTGCAAAGTAATTCACTTTCTCTTCATCTGTTTTTTTTCCTTCTTCTTCTTTTTGCTCTGACACTTTCATCCTGCTGACATCTTTCAACACATAATGAAAACCAGCTCTGCCTTTTTCTGGTCTCCTCATTTCTGAGCACTATGGCAACGGATGCTAGCTGACTTAGTAAAACTTGAAAATGTCACATTGCTCTTCATTCTTTGATGAATGCACACTCATGAATACAGCTCAATGCAAAAGCAATTAAAGGCAGTCTTAAAAAGCACCATAACCAAAGTCACCCTCAGATGATGCTCCCCAGGTGTTGCATTCAGAGCAAAACATGGCAAGCCATTCCTGGTATTAAAAGGACAAGGCTTTTTGTCTCTGAGAATGATTAGCAACCCCTTTAGAAACATTTTTTTATGAAACACAATGATTTCTGTAAATAAATCATAATTCCAAATCACTGAATTCACTCAGAATATATTGTTTCCTCCAAAACCAATGAAATCCATTAAAAACACATAAGGAAGAAGAAACAAATAGACAAATTATTTAACACACACATAAATTACAACTTAAACCTAATTTCAGTGACACATATAAAACACACACAAACATACACACACATACAAATTTTAACTTACCTAATTTTCACAAGAAGTTGCAAAATAGAAACATTTAAGAATGGTTTGCTGTATAATGGCAAATATTTGCTCATCAGACAGAGACTGACTCTATCTTTATTTAATAATCTACACCAAATTGGCTATATAGAATTACAATAACAAGAGTAATACTGGATATTTGTTCTTTTCAAGTTTAAATGAAAAATAATTCATTACACTTATGAGTATATGCTTTGTCATTACCTATATACATTATCTGGTATTGCTATGATTTTTATTGCTGAGTCTATATTAAATCACATGTACCATCTCATATTTTTACAGGGTGCTGTTAATGAATTATATTCACTTACCGTATTACTTCATTTCTTCATTTCCATTCCAATTATCTCAATATCTATGCCATGTATAAGTGGCATATATTATTATTTACATTTTACAGCTGAGGAAACCAAGATTCGAAAGCTTAACATTTGAAATCACAGAGTTTTGAAGTGAGAAAACTAAAATGTTACCTCGGTCTCTGACTTTATATTCGGGGCTCTTTTCTTGTTATCTTACATCCTTTATGTACATGCCTTAATTAAATACATCTTCCAAATAGTCTATATTCCTTGGGAATATTGAAGCTGTTAAAAAAGAATTTTCTAAAGCAGCCAGCAATGAAGAAAATCAGTGAATTCCAGCCATAACGTTTTGTGACATGTTCCTGGGTTATCAGCACAGAGACATCTTTGAAGTCTGTAAAAATGCCATATCTGAAAGAAGCAGAAGCAAAGCAATGATAAACATACCCAAGGCTTGCTCACAATCATTAATTAATTAATCCTGTTTCATTGAAAGGCACAATAAAATTTGTAATAAAGTTAAAGTTTTGGGGGAAAGCAACATTTCTACATAAATAATTTGAATGTATCAAAGAACGCTATTCTATTTAAAGCCAGCATTTAGAGAACCTACACTAGGGAGCTTCAAGAAAATTTCCTTGTGGCAATTCCCTGTGGTCTAAGAACAGACAACAGGCTTAAAGTGAGTCTGTCACAGAAGCTAGAAACTTAGAACTTAGGGCAGCTTTAAAATGCAATCATTCCTGCAGGAAAAGGTCATAAATGAGGTTCGTGTAAGTGAAGCTTAAAATAAACAGTTTGAGCTTCCAAATGGGATTGCATCTTGGCCACACAGTCATACAGGGGACCTACCCGGAAGCTCATTAAAAAGAGTGCCAAGGCTCACTCAAGAAGCAGTAATGGTGAAGGGGTTAAACGTGTGAACTCTGAAATAGGACAGATTGGGTTCAAAGCTCAGCTCTGCCAATTTCTACCATGTAAATTTAGTAAAATGTCTTCACCTCTCAGGTCCTAGTTCCCCCAGATGTAAGATAGGAATGATAATAGTAACCGATATCAGGGGATGTTGTGGGAAATGTATGTGCTATAAGAGTAAAAGCAAATATATCATTTACTTGGGCCCCATCAATAAAATATTTTCAGGCTGTGTAACATTCTGGGATTAGTCAGATTAGTAGAGCAGCTGTCAACAGTTGCTATTCCTTAGTAACTCACCACCAGCCTTCAAGGTAACATAGAAAACCATCTATTAGATTGCATTGAACGCATTTCAAAAGTATAGCAATATTAGAAAATATAAAGATTAAGAGGAATTTGAGCATACAGAACTAAACGCAAATGGCTAAAATGTCATAATCAAGATTTAAAAACAGACAATATCGAGAAAGAGAATTTGAAACAAGTAAGACCTCGAAGTGTGAGCATCTTTAATATACAAAATCCATGACAAGTCAGTTAAAATAAAAATAAATTCAAGATATGAACAAGTGTTTCATAAAATCTAGAATACAAATAAGCAAAAAGATAGAAAAATATTCTCAACCTAATTATGAACCAAAGGTAAACGTTAAAGTTACTATAAGAAAGCATTATTTATCATTACAAATGGTAGAATTTTGAGACTAGGAACAGGTAAAAAGGGGACTATAAGGTGTTTTCCTAGCTTGTTGATAGGAATGTAGAACTGACATACACTTTCTAAATGTCAATACGGTAAAATAGGTCAAAAGCTTAAAAACATGCATACCATTTTACCAGGTATTATATTGTTAAAATTTACAGTTAGAAAATTAACAGCTGTGCAATGTTCTTTACTCTGTTTATCATTTGAAGAAAAAGCAGAAACAAAATAAGAGTACTTCAAGGTAGGATTAATTAAATACACAGAAAAAATAAATATTCATGCAATAAAATATGCTACCCTTTAAAATAATGATGGGTATCTGTTTTCATTGGCATGAAAAAATGCATGATTCAGCATTAACTATACAAAGCAGGTTACACAACTGTGTAATATCTCATTTTTCTTTAAAACACACAGAAAGAGGAATGAGGCAATAGACATACAGAAAGGAAAGAGAGAGGGAAAGACAGCAAGAAAAAGGAAAAGAGACAGAGAAAGCAGGTAAACAGACACCAAAATTAAAATGAGTAGATACACGTGATGTATGCTTTCTTCATTGTACTTTTCTTTGTTTTCCACACTTTTAACAGGAACATATATTTAGTTGAAAATAAAAACACTTCCATTAAATGAGGATAAAAAATATTTGGGCAATAGCCTTTCTGGATAAAATAATCTTCCAGGCTGGAACATAGCAGCTCTGCTCCAAACCAAAGAATCTTAATATGATAGCTGAAAAGTAACAGAATAGTTTCACTGTCTTTCAGCTATGAGGCAGTGATCCTTTCAACCACAATATAAAATGGCTCATCTTCTGGGAATGTTATTTTGCTCAAAGATTTTTGAGGAAAAAAGTGAATTTTTGCACTGTTAAAATATTTCTGTAATATAGGAGCATCTTGTGTCAAAAAATATGTATGCTTCTGGATTTTTCCGAGGTGTTCATTAGCATGACTTAGGAAAAAAAAAACAATGGGTGGGTACTCTTCTTTGAAAAATTCATATTTTTAGACATATTGATAATGAAAATGAAATCATTTTAAATGCCTGCTTTTTCACATGCATGCAGGCTTGCATAGGTAAAAATATATTGGTAGGCCAAGTTTTTAAGTAGATTTGAAAGATCCATTTTTCTCATGAAAAGACAAGTAGAAACAAAACCAAATACGTTTTTAAAAAACTGGCTTAATGTAAATGAAATCGTTTTAATGGAAGAGAGGCTCAAAAAATTATTACATTTAGTGGATTTTATTTTCAGAGTTAAACTATTCTTGCAAGTGACAGCTAACTGCAGAAAATTCAGTGGGAGAGACAGATAAAGAAAGTTGATTCTAGGCAGAGGAATTTGAGAGGCTTAGTTTATTTACATATTTAGAAAATATACAATTATCAGTGATCTTTATCTACAGAGAACGTGTTTTGACAAGTATTTCCTTGAAATGAAATAAATGGAGTGACTAGTGGATCAGAGAGTATTTCCTTGTGCTGTAGAACCAATCAATTTCCAGCATACTACTTCCTCTGAATAACTCTTCCACTTCAAAGTCACTTGTTAGGTTTTAGCCATTTAAAAGCTGTTATAAATATATTAGTACACAAATGGCACACCAATGTTGATGTTAGGATCTAGTATTTGAAGATGCTGCTAGGATCATGTTTTTGCCATTAAAATAGGCTGTGCATATCCTCTATGACTCACAAATTCTCTCTCACCAAGGTGACGTTCGTGAGGTATTTGTTGGATGATTTAGTAAGTATGGGCTAAATAAACTACTGTTACCCATGCCCTCCCTACTGCAAACTCATCCTGCTTATCAACCTTACTCCCAATCACCTTCAGCTTTCAGGAAAAGTTAGAAGACCTGGTGTGCCCCAGCTTTCTCACTGGCTGAACATGGGATTTGAATAAGTTGGTCCCTTTTACTTGCAGACTGTTACATGACTAATTTATAATCAGGAATAATATTAAATTGTTTTTGTCAACCTGAGGATTAGTACGAGGATCTTTTGATCAAGTTTTTCTATTTTGTTCCCTGACACCTTGTTCCTTTCTATCTAAAGTTAAGTATAGCAAGTAAAGTCACTTAATAAATGTAAGCCCTAAACCATTCTTGCAAACAGCAAATACTACTCACTCCACATACTTTTTTCTTTGCCTTTTCCTAGATTTATCATTTCTCTACCACTTGACTTTAAAATCAAAAGATCTAACAATCTGTGAGACTTTAGGCAAGTCATTTAATGATGTTAGGCATCTCTATCAGTAAAAGAGGACTAAGTATGGCCAGATTACAGAGTCCTTAGGAGAATTAAATTGAATAATGCACTTGAAAATACTTTCTAAATTGTAAAGGTCACACAAGTTGGCAATATCATGTATTTCCTACCTTTGCAGTTTCTTTTCATTCCATAATACAAGCATTATTTTCATAGACTTTTACATTTTTGTGGTGTAACACCTGTACATTAAAAGCTAGTCAACATTTCACTCACATATGAGTCTGCAGACAGGATATGACATTTCATTAGGAAGTACTGAATGAAACGATGCCATCGGGTCCATTTCTGATTTTTCACTTTAGCAAGTTGCTTATTAGAAGAGTGATTTCACATGAAAAATGGCTGGACTTTTATCAGTTATTCTTCCACAAAGAATATTTAAAAAGCAGTCCTTTAAAAAATTATGTGGGTTATTTATAACTTCCCGTATTCCTTGCATCTTAATGGCAACACATTATATGATATTTTATAACCCCTGTAATTTCCATTATCAGTCTGAAAGTCTGCATTTCTTTCTTTGTTGACTCATATATTTGCAAATTATTTATTCATCCCAAGATACACCCATGCAGTTGAAAGAAAAGAATAATGTCAAGGCTGAACATGAGTAAAAGTGACTCAGTAAAAGGCACATAAATCTCTCATTTTTCTCTCCATGTCTGAAATTACAGTAGTACCAAAGTTTTAGAATAAGTTTTAAAAATACTGAAAGATGATTTCTGTGAATAAGGGTCCACTTTCTTTTATACCTTGCTGATGTTAATTTCACTTCCTCCTCTATTCCAGGTAATGTTTAATTGTGTTGTAAATAAATGTATTCATCATTTTTGGAGATTTCCCATGGAAGATGGGACTTTTCCTCATTTAGATTTTTATTTGTTTTTATAAATTTAGTATTTCACATGGATTATTATTTCTATAAACTTTCCTAGCCTTTATCTTGTTTGTGTCTTCCTAGAATGACTGATTTCATTTGATTATTTTAACTTACTATCTGTGCTATTGAAGGTCACCATCCTCAGACTTACTTCCTTGAGAACTTTCCAGTTTCACATTCTGTGTTTATAAGGCTATAACTGACTTTCTAAAATTATCTAATATTACTAGTAAAACACTCAGTTACAGAGTGTTCAAGGAATACTGGGTCTGAGGATTGTTTCTGTGCATAAGGTATTCTTTGGCAGTAAGAATCTGTCAGCACCCTGACATTGAACTGACTCCAGAACACAAATGAATTAGTCTAACTTGCTATTTATTGTCTTCATAAAAGAGAGCTATATATTTCCTATCAAATACACTAACCTGTATTTGACTATGCTTAGCACTGAGATGACCTCCCTGCATGAAGCTAACATAATTTTCCTGTCACATATGCAGTCTAAGTGTTACTATATGCATGCCTAAATCAAGTCCATTTTCTAATTTGTAACAAACTGCAAATACATAAGTGAGCAGAACAAAATAAAAACACGTAATTTTAGGATACTAGCTAACTTAATAAACATTAAGGGTCACAACATACATCATAAACTTTCTTTGTGGGAATCACAAAAATAAAGGCCTGAAAGATGGTAAATTTCACATGGGTTCCAAAATTAGTAAATGTTGCAGGACACACAAAGAAGGAGCTCATCAGATTTAATCTAACAGTTATTAAGCAACAACCACGCACAAGACATTGAACAAGAAAATAAAACGAAAATAAAGATAAAAAAGAAACTGCTTTTGTTCCTAAGAAAGTTATGGGGAGATACAGAGGTGCATCAATACGTTGGACTGAACGTGGTATCATAATGAAATCTAATATGGAGGAACAAAACAAAAGCAATGAAATCAGGGAAAGGGAAAAAATTAATTATGACCTAGAGAATCAGGAGATGGACGTTTGGATAAGATGCCCATGGACAGAGATGCAAGAGATATTCTTTTTAGAGACAGTGGTGTGCACACAAGAACAGAACTGACAATGTACAGTGTGCATTAAAGAACGATGAGACAACTTGAGTGCCTTAGAAAATAGTATTTGAAGGACAGGAGGTTCAGATCAGATTACAAGGAAAAACTTCAATAATACTCAATAATACTAGATGAATTTCTATACATAGTATGCAATCAAAAGTTTTGGAGCAGAAAAGTTAACGATCAGAATTATGCTTCAAAAATGCCATTCTGGGGTCCTACAGGTGGGCTGAATGAAACAGTGTGGAAAAGAAACGTATTTAAGGGACGATTGGAATAATCTAACTGAAATAATGACAACTTAGATTTACAACAACAAGTTATAGTGTAGTCAAAGAATTGATTTATCAGCTGATTTTAAATTGGGAAAGAAGAAGAGGAAATGTTTAAAAGTGACTCTAGAATTTCAAGGCTTAAGGACCATATTGGGCAATTAAGAATGCACAGAACATAACAAGAAAAAACAACTTTCTCTGAAATTGTTAGTTACCCTCTTCTTCTTTGTACTAAAGGCTGAAACTATTAATGCCCCTTCACTCTCACTATGGTCATACTACATTATTCCTGGACCAATCCTTACTGTGATGTATCTGCAAATAGCCACATTCTCTAATCTTTACCAATATCTTCAATGATAGCATTAAGTCACCCTCATAGACTCAGGAAATACAGTCTTTGGAATAAATGGTAGTCTCCCATTCTGCTTCTTGAGTTTCATTTGATGCCATTTACTCCAAGTATATAATGTCCCCCCAAAATGCCCATTTTAAAAATCATTAGTCACCACTACCCTTGTCTAGGCTTCTATTTTGTTTTTTGCCCTTGTCCTATTCTGTCTAGAAGTTGTATTTATTATCAGAAATCCTATGTAGAGTCTTGAACTCAACTTCAGCACCCCAGTGCCATAATATTGTCTTTTTCTTACCTCTTATTCCTCTAAAAAATGACTTTTTATCCTATGCTGAATACTATTGACTTTTTCTCATCCCAGTCTCTGAGCTTTGCTTACTTTTTTCTAGGTGCTCAATCTGACCTGTATTATTATAGATATCTTTATAAATAGAAAAAAAACTAAACAGAGAGATATAAATTTTGAATGTCTGTGGCTAGTTTACTTTTCTGGGTTAGTCTAAGTATCTGTCAGTACCTTACCCATCTTTGTGTGTGGCTACTGTTCTAGGTGCTACATAAAATATGTTTCCTCCCAGATACCAGAATATGTCTTGAGATTTTATAGATATCATAGGAAGGACGGTGACTTAATTTGGGAGTATACTGATCCAAAGTAGAGGTAGAACAGTCATTCCCAACAGGAAGCCGGATTAATGGCAAGAGAGCAATAATTTGAATATTATAAACAAGTCCATTGTTAATGGGCTTAGGTTTCAAGATGTCCAACTTGCCCCATTCATTTAACTCCTTAGCCACCACTGAACTGATTGTACAGGAATTTTTTTTTTAAGTCTTAAAGGTCAATAATATTGAGAGAGAATACAACAGAATATAGGATATTTTGAAAGATACATAGCAGACGAAGGACTGTTTTACAGCCGAAAGTGTGAATGAAGAAGTGATGGTGAAATATTTGGAAGTTAGTATAAGAAAGAGATCACAAAATTTCTAGTCTAAGGCCAGAATATTGGAATTTAACTTCTGACAACACAAAATAGAATTTAGGCTTAGAGTTTAGGCTTGTGAGGGAGTAATGCTGAGGAGCAAGACTATAACAAAAGGGATTAACTGGAGGTCCATATATGTAATATAAGTTAATGGGAATTGCCAGAGAGATTACATATATCCAAAATAAGATAAAAGACTTAAATGAATAATTCAGGAAGTCTAACATCCAAGTAATTGAAACTTCCAGAAAGAGAGACCAGAGTAAACAGAGGAAGGGAAATTATCAAAGACACAATACAGGAAATTCCCCCAGAATTGAAGAGCATTAGTCTACATAATAAAAGAGCCCATGGGGTGCTCGGAAAAACATGGAATTATCAGTGTTACGGCACAGCTTTCAAATTTGTCTAGGATAAAGGGAAAAGGAATAAGCAATAAATAAATATTTTAAAATCTTCCCAAGATTATTAAAATAGAGCACAAATAAAAGAATAAGGAAGAATGACATTGAGCTTCTCAATAATAATATTATACCCCAAAGGACAATAAAATTACAATGAAAGGACAATTTATATTAATAACTAAAATATGACTTCCAACCTAGAATTCCATAAGATAGCAAAACTTTTAAACTATGTAAGGACAGAATAGATTTTTCATATACACAGTGACTAAGAAAATTTAATATCTTTGACTAGGGACCTAGTTGAGAAAGGCTTCTCATATTCCAAAGAGGAAGCCAGCTTGATTTCATCTATGGACTTAATCAATGGCTTCCCTGCATCCATTCCCTTTGGTGATATCCTCTCAAGAAGAGTCTTCACTTTGTCATGTGACTTGTTTTGAACAGTGGGATAACAGTAAACTTGATGAAAGCAGGGATTTGAAAGAGCGCTTGCACATTAGCTTTTCTTTGGGTTCTATAAATTGCCCTGAGACCATGTCAAGAGAACAGGGTTAGTCTGCTGGAGAACTGTGAGAGACTTATGTATGTGGGAAACCTGTGAAGGGTAGTTGAGTCAACCATGCTACCTGAGACCCTACTAGACCAGCATGACCCAAGCTGACCTAGACAACTAAACATAAATATATGAGTGAGCTCGGCCAAGATCAGCCAAGTCCCACACAGTCAGCAGACCCCCCACCCCTCCCCGCCTTAAGAAAAATGTCAATAACTATCTTTTGGCTTTTTATTTTAAACCACTAGACCACTAAATGTATATAACAAAGATATGGCCAACTAACAGAAATAAAATCTAAAATGGGTTAATTTGGGCAGAGTAGGACTGAGGGGTGCAGTGTATATGCTTTCTCTCATTATAGCCTTTTAATAGCAAATAATGTTTTTAAATCACGAGCATGTTTTAAATTTTTTAAATGATGACTAATAGGGCCCTAAATAAATCATTCTGTGCCAAAGGAGTTTCAGCGTTTATGTTGTTGCTGTTTTGTTTGATGTGAATGAGAGAGAAAAAGTAAAAATCGAGGAATACACTTGGGTTGGGGGAATATGAATGCTGTCTTCTAGCCTGAAAACATGAAGATCTAGAATAATAAGTAGCTGACAAGAACCTAGAAACCTTAGGAATAGAGATAGGTTTCTGTTGAGGCAAGACTGAAATTGATGTAGTTTGTTTTCTAAGGAACAGAGCTTCCTGGGGAGCACAGACCATTGTAAGTAAAGGAGTTTTGGAGGCAGAAGTTGACAGTAAGGGACTGTATTTTTGCCTTTGATTGAGAAACTAGGCATAAAAGGTACAGATCAACTTAAAAACTTTGAATACACCTCTGTTTAAAATATTTTTTGGTGTGAGAATTGCTTGAAAACCCCAGGTTTTTCTGGGCTTGGACTTCTGCAGAAATTTTATAAAGAGTTCACATGCAAATGTAAAATGCAGCTCAGACTCTAATTTCAGTATCCCAATACGGAAATACCTGATTCTAAATTAATAAACTGGTGTTTGTACAAGAATGCATGGATTACAGCTGTTAGCCAAGGAAATACTTCTGTCAAGATAGTGAAAATAGAAGCTTTTCCTTTATCTGAGGAGTATGCAGGATGAAAATACATGACTGGAAATTCCAACGTATCATTTAAAAAGACAGTTAGGTTTCAAAGTCTCCTTTAACTAGAGGACAAAACTTTTAAGTATAGTGTGATATAAATGTGCCCGAGTAATCACTGTGCTTTGATGGAGCAAAGGTTATCATTCAAAGTAAACCCGTTTCTTCTTCTGTATGGAACAGACATTACAAGAGATAAATGAGCTAACAACACAGTCATTAAGCAAGGATAAAAATGCTCAGTGATTCTGTATTTAACAAGAATATATTAATAATAACTTCAAGTGTATCAGCCCCCCATAATCTCCTTGAGTCTCCCTCAAGCACACAAAGAAGCCTTCCAACTCAGTAAGCACAGAAGCATACAAGATCAAGACAAATCAACTAATCTCTGCTGTCCACATTCCCACCCTAAGTACCCACATAGACATTGTTGAATAAAGAGTGATTTCTCTGCTAATCCCCACCCGTTTCCAATCACACTGGGAGCCCCAGACCCCTGTACGCATGTATGTATCTATGTATTAAAAACCACCAGTAATCTCTCTCATCTTTAATTTACCCAAATATGATAGGTCAAATAACTCAAATTGATCTTATATAAATTCTTAAAATAGCCAATGTTCTTCAACAAATAACACTTTGACAATATGGTATCATCTAGTTAAATAAAGAGAAATTTAAAGGAATGTGAATGATTGCACTGCTTTGTAACATATATCTGCTAACTTGTGATTTCCTATGAGAGTAAGGAAAAGAATCAGGAAGATTGTTTTCTTAGGTGGATGTTTAATGAGATCCTTCCTCCTGCAAGTTGCAGTGGATGCTACAGACTGAATTCAACTAACATGTGTATTATCCACTACTGAAAGAAAATAAAAGATGATCTCTAGTGCTACATACATTAAAGGCGGAACTGATAATATTCTTTTGTTGTGAGAATGTTGAAAATGGTGCCCATAAGAACTCAGGCTGAAAGTCACCAGAAGTCAGGTTCAAATATACATGAAAATGTAGAACCAATAATTTCCGTTAATGAGATTGGAAGAAACAGGGCTCATTTAGGTTGACAATTATTCATGGATGTGGAATATGGAAGAGAGAAGGTAGTCTATTATCTAATCACATGACCTGAGTAGAGTTAAGAAGTAACAGATGACCTGGGACACTTCTCAAACCATCAAAACTCAAGTAAGAAGTATATAAATTTTAATATAAAATAGTGAAAAATTGTGACATCTTATTTTTGCTTCTGAGATCAGAATAATACACAAATCTCGATTTTGCTTAACATACATTTGAACTTAACATGAATGAGAAGTTTCAATAATGACTATGCTGGGAATTTTTGTTTTTGCCTAATTACATGCATGGCCATAAAGCATAAGTGAATCCTTATCATATCATCATGTAAAGGACCTCCTGAAGATCCTTGTTTTCTTGTATATTTATTTTCCTGGATATAATCACCATAGTTCAAGCTCTGGATTTCCACACTTTAAAATGCTCAAAAGCTGCTGATATACTGTTGTTTAATCACAACCTATTTCTAAATGACCTCATGAAAGAATTGACCAAAGAGAACCCTAGTAAGACATGGCTTAATAATTTTAGGTAAAACTTGGACTTGGTTGCCCTTCTTAATCATAATGGCAAAACGCTCAGATTTTCTTTTCAAGGACTAGTTAAAATTATTTTTGAAATTGGCAAGGGTGGAAGAGGGAACCGCTACTGTGCTTGGCTTTGTGAGTGTGTGTGCATGTGTATGTGGGGAGAGCTTGTCAAATGAGAACATGGGAAGCGAAACTGAGCTTTTGTCTTACAATATACGCTTACCCTAAAAGAGGAGCATTTTTGCACCAAAACATATATACTGTATAAGAGTACATGAGAATATATATTTATATGTATACATACATAGCATATATTTAGTAATTTCAACGCATACATATAACTTAATTTTAAATGCCTCATATCGTTCTTAGTTTTCTAATTTCACCACAGACCAGTGAATACCTGGTCTACACAGTGATGAAGAAGCAAATGCAGGTAAACGACCATGTTTGCACCACTGACACAGAGAAAGAGCCCTATTGGCAAATGACTATACCCTGAGTAGATACTACAGTTCCATCAAAGAGTGATACTGTCATATTGCACAGGTAGAACTTGTCACCAATTAGTCTGATATGTGGATATATTACATATATGATCTTATTTTGAAAAAAAAGAAAAAGGAAAACCTTGTACAGTCTGATATGATAATGAGAATGAAGTAGTGAAGATGATTATTATGGGAGAAGTGGAAGAAATATCACACAAGGAATACTCAAAAGCATTGGTTTATACTCTAAAGCACTAGTCTTTAACACACTATTTAAAAATATATCCAAAGATGCCCTTATCTCTGAGAATGCTATCTTAATTTCTATTAGGAATTCCAGACTTGCTATCCTCTGTTTTTCACATATTGAGATCAAAAGTCTGTGAACTGTGTGAACTACCAAACATCTATGTTCTCACAGAGTTCAATGACAGAAGAGGAATTTTGCCAGTTCCTCTAGGCTTGAAAAACTTAGGGTCAAAGGAAAAAGCTAAAGGAACTAATTTATATGAGATTATTTCATTAAAAAGTCTAACTTGTCCAAAGTTGAACACTGACAATTTTTAAAATGATTAAATCCTGATTAAAATGTGGGGCTTTTCATGTGTGCATGAATGTATCTCTCTTCTTCCTTATCTAGATTTATTTGATATTTTCAATCATGGGTTATGGATAGAGAGATTTTAAAATATTGTATCATTCGTTTCTTTTTATCAAAGGGGATGTATTCACCAACACATTTCCCTAAGGGGAAAAAAATTAGCAAGCCCATATGAGAGAGGGAAGATTGTACTACTGACTCAGTCCATAAAAGAGCATTTTAATCATTCATCAGAAACTGGAAACAGTTCTTTCTCTTGCAGTCTTAGGATGTATCATTTTCTAGACTTAATTAATTAAGTTTTCTCTACCAAAAAAAGATAAAATTGATAACACAAGAATCTGTAGAAAACTCGTCAGATTTTTTCTCTAAATTGCTTTTTTCCTATCTTGCTCTCAAAATATATTCCTCCTGCCTTAGTTGACTACAGAATAAATTGCTCCATTTCTGCAGCTGGAAATAAGAGTTCAGATTCTAAATGTCAGGAAACTTATAAAGTGAAGGCACCTTTAAAAATTCAGTGGTTTTTTTTAAAATATATATTCAGTAATCTCATGATTTTTTCTCACTTTCCCTACTAATCCCTTTCAACTCTCTATATTTATAAATACTCCAATAGACCAATTAAGAATATATAAAGACAGGTATAGATATGTGCATTTAGACAAAATAGGTGATAAAGTGATACATGTTTAAATGATGAGATAGCATAATCAGGATAATACCCAAGGAACCTCAAAAATACCTTCAGCAGTAAAAGTATTTTATATTAATATCACTGCTTAGAAACCAGAAGCCAGTGAAGTCAAAATGATTAGCACTGTTAGTATAAAATTGTCAATGTAAGCTATTTACCATATATCAAGTATAATAAATAGATTTAAGGTAATGCAATAACTAATGTGGCTGCCTAGAGTGCTGAGTTAAAATGGGATGTGAAGCTGTCCTCTTTTTTTAAAATTAACGAGCACTAAGATTGATAAGGAATACTTCACTGTAAGAGAGAATAGCACTTCTGCTTCCGATTTGTCATTCCTAATATAAAGTTCAGTTTAGAATGATTTATTATATAGAGAGTAAGCTATCTATGATCAGTTTCTATTAAAAAGGTTTCTGTATTTGCCACAATATTTATTTTCAATGCCTTCCTTTCACTGGTGATTTTCTCTATGCCTTCAAATCTCAAGGAAAAACTTCATTCACCTGAATCTATAGCCCCGTCTTCGAACTTTTGTATCCATCTTAATCATTCTCTGCAGCTCTCCATCAGGTACATCTAATGTGATTTTTCTTTGACCTCATGAAGACTCTACATATTCATTGCCATGTTTATCCCCTTCCTAACCTTGTATGAAATTTATCCTTTTTCCTACATAGCTTAGATGCTAAGATCTCTCATTTCAAACATGATTATGCCACAAGAACGGAGATTATCAGGAAAGTCAGCTGCCTTCCCCATGATTCTGTCCCTTCCCCCAATTTCGGTATTTTGTGCCTTTATATACATCCTTACTTACATCTTGCTCTTCTGACCCAGAAGAGAACACATCTGTCTTATTCTTCACAGCCTGTTTCCTGACTGTTTCAAATGCCATCCCCTCCCACTTCTCCATGACCGTGTCCTATAAATTTCTCCACTCTTCCTTGTCTCCATCTCTACCAATATATTGCCCTCAGCAAATAAACACTCTTAAATCGACTCCCTCTTAAAAATCACAGCAACAACCACAGAAGTAGCTCCCTAGACTATAAATTTCACTCAGTTATAAGCCTCTCTCTCTCCTTTTTCAGGCAAACTTTTCCAAAGCGGCGTTCACATTCTCCGATTCACAAAAGAGGCAGTGCCTCCCAGGGTTTGACAATAATGAGCCCTGAAGTTAGTGCAGGCTGGAATCCTGTGTGACTTATTCCTTGCGATGTAACATTAGGCAAGTTATTTAAACTGTCATTGAAATTTTCTGTATCCGTAAAAAGAGATAACATATGCTCACTATGGGTATGTGAGGACTAAATTATTTAAATTATGCAAGGAATTTAGTACACAAGAGTGATAGCTTTGGTACCGTCCAGTTGATTCTTCTGTATCTTTCCCCACATCTTCTGTCCACTCCCAGTAGTACCTTAAATCTTAAGACTTTCATCATTTCTCACCCAGGTTACTCAACAGCTTCTTAATTTGTTTTATTGCCTACTACCAACTTGCTCTACCCCATTTTTGTCACTCAACTACAAGAGTGCTTATTATTTTCACAAGGAATCTTCCCCTGTTACTGCCTGGTCAACACTTTTAAAGGATTCTCATTACCAAGCAGTGTTCCAGAAAGTTTTATCTAATTATTTGCATTAGAATTACCTGGGATGTTGGCTAAAAATGAGTATGTCAAAGCCCTACCTTCTGAATCAGAAGCTTTAGACAATTACATACCACTGCACTGTAGGCAGTGCATTCCCATTTATTTTGCATTAAATATAAGGCCTATAATAATTGCACATTATCCTACATCATACTGAACTTTTACTGAATTTTCCCAGACATGGACCGTTTCCTCATATTGTATTGCCTTTGTATATGACTCCCCAGAAACATGGAATATTTCCATATTAATTAATTCTTCAAGACTCCCCTGCTTCAAGAAGTTTCCATTGACTATCAACTTCCATCTCTCCTCCCTCACGCTTATATGGGTTTAATGCCCTTACTGCCACTTATGTTTATACTATCATTATACGTACCTCACTTTAATGTCTTTCCCATCAAATTGTAATTTTCTTCAAGAAAGAAAAAAGTCTTTTATCTCTGAATCCTAAGCACTTAGCACATTGTATTGTTCATAATAAGGACTGTACGTTGTCTCGTCTCTCCATCACTAACCTAGTTATCTATCCATCTACTTATTTATCTATGTATTTGTAAATACATTTATTTCTTTATCTGTTCATGGATTTATTACAGCAAGCATCAATTAGTTCATTCAATTACATAAAATATAAAATAAATTTATCAGCTATGTAAAGGGAATAAACAAAGAAAGTGAGACAACTTTATCATAGAAGAAAATGTATATCCAAACCTACCCTAATGACTTATACACCTACCTACATTACGACAAATGAGATTTGTCCTTTACACAATAGCCATTGTCCATTAAAAAGTCAACATCATCAAATTGCTCAGTGAGAATTCTCCTGGAGTTCAGAAATACTGAAATTAATAAAGAACACCGTCTTCAATAACATTGTTGCTAAGCCTATGCTATGCTTTAACAGAACCCCAGCTATCTATATTACACAGCAGTTAGATAGAGCCATCTGACTGAGTTCTGTCCGAAGTAATATGGAAAGAAGTAAGGTTTATCGAATCCAGGTATGGCCTCTAACATACTTTTCATGAGACCTCCCATGCTCTCCCCCCTCCCTCTTCTCTAGTCCAGAGGGGGGCATCCAGTGGGGGGCTCTGAGGCTGTCACAGTGAGAAAGCCACTGGATAGAAGGACCTTGAGTCTCTCAATAACCAAACAGAAGGCTGCCCAACTAGACTGAGATGGAAAACATAAGTAAGCTTCTATTGTGTTCAGTAACCAAAAATTGTTTTGTTTTTAATTTTATAACTATTAGCCAATTTTAGCTCAAAAAAAATTGTCATGGTTGATCCCTCAATGAGCTAGTTCCTTAGGATTTTTGTTTTCATAATTACTTTAGCCATAAGATAATGCCCCCCCCCAAAATGCATTTTTTTCTGAAGTACAAATACAATTACTAGGTACACAGATTTCTGATGATCTGGTGTAATCTAAGAATATACTTTAAATGTATGGATGACTTCATGGACTGACTATATATTTTTAAAGTAATCCTCACTCGATATATTATGTTTCTTATCCTGGCTTTTGATAAATAGTCTAGAACTGCGAAGCCGTGGGTGTTTCTTAAGTTTAAATAGAAGAGTGAATTAATTTAATACATCTCAATTATTTCCCCTGTGGCTCTAGTTAAGAGAATAAAGAAAAAAATTATGGAGAATAGAATAGAGGTCAAAACTTCCATATACGAAGACAAAGCACCTACTTTAAACTGATTTAAGAACAGAATTTCAGGAATGGTTTTTCTATACCTTAAAGCTCTAGCATTAATCTTTCTGCTAATGTTAATTCTTTTTTTTTTTTTTTTTGGCTGCGTTGGGTCTTCATTGCTACACTCTGGCTTTTTCTAGTTGTGGTGAGTGGGGGCTGCTCTTCGTTGTGGTGCATGGGCTTCTCATTGCGGTGGCTTCTCTTGTTGCGGAGCACGGGCTCTAGGCACGTGGGCTTCAGTAGTTGTGGCACGCAGGCTCAGTAGTTGTGGCCCATGGGCCCTAGAGTGCGTGGGCTTCAGTAGTTGCGGCATGTGGGCTCAGTAGTTGCGGAGTACGGGCTCTAGGGTGCACGGGTTTCAGTAGTTGTGGTGTACAGGCTCAGCAGTTGTGGCTCATGGGCTCTAGAGCACAGGCTCAGTAATTGTGGTGCACAGGCTTAGTCTGTGGCATGTGCGATCTTCCTGGACCAGGGACTGAACCCGTGTCCCCTGCCTTGGCAGGCGGATTCTTAACTACTGTGCCACCAGGGAAGTCCCTCTGCTAATTCTAATTCCAACTATATCCTTCGTGTAAGCTCTGAAATGCCCTGAGGATATAGAGTGACATTAAATGCAAATCTAGCTGGTGACGGGTGAAGATCAGGTTTCTCTTACACTAGTAATCCTAACGGTATTATGGATATTTAAATACGGGTTAAAAATCATAGAAACAGCAATATCTTTACGTTACCTTTGTCTAAGATAGTTTTACAAGGTGATTTGTATGTTTTCAAAGATACTGGTAACTGAAAACAAATAGAGACACACTTCTCAAATATTCAATGGAAAAGGGTACAAACCACAACTGAAGTTGCCGATAGGTAATTCTTTCAAGGATCAGTGATTGAGCTCAATATGGATGGGTATGGACTAAATTTTATATTCTTATTCAAAGCATTTTCACCACAACCATCACGTCTTTGACCAAAGTTAATGCTGTAATTCTCTCACAATTCTGATTTTCTCGTGATATTTTGAGCACTTCCTGCTTATGGTTAATAATCTGGTGTGTGTGGTAAGAAATTCTTCCCAGTGTTTTCCCCCTATTTTCCAGCCAAGGAAGGGTGGAGGCATGTGAAAATAAAAACTAATGGGGAAATGAATGCTAACAAATATTTGCTATGTTTTGAGTAAAGGACTGGGTCAACTTTCAGGTCATTCTATGTAAATCTCTCCTTATATTTGAAAAATTCAACTGCAAGAAAGGGTATGGAATTACAATATAAAATGCAAGTTTACACGACAGGACCTGAGAGTCTAGCATCATCTTCATTTACCAAAATGAAAAAAAAATAGCTTTTTTTCTTTTAAAAAAACGTTGTCTCTTCAATTACTTAACTAGGTCGTATTTAAGTTGTGTATATACAGTTGCGAAAGTAGTTTCCATAAACCATCCATAGAAAGCAGTCTTTTTACCTTGGTCTCACTGCCCTTGCCTAAGGGAATAAAAGCATAGCTACAAGTCATCCTACCTCTTGTCCATTTTAGGTACCATGTACGGTCATTATTTTACCAGTCTTTCTCTCATTTGCATGCATCTCAGCCTCCATTTCATTAAGCTGTCAGTGTCAGGCTGAAAGGAACTTTTCCTTACCTGAGCTGATAGACAGCAGTGAAGCTTGTTCCCTTGTGTCCGCATCTTTCAGTGAAAGAGCAAGCTTGGGAAACAGATTTATAACAATACATGGATGCACTGAATTAGAAAAGACAGTTTCAGAGCAATGACATGCTTTTTTTCTCCTCTGGTGCACACTCCACTGAGATATGTCAAATACACTGTATTAAAGCTTTACAAGTTTTAAAAGGTTGGAAACCTTTTCCAACCTCTTTCTTTTGTTGCTGATGTTTTTTTCATTCTTCCTTGTGTTGTTTTGTTTATATTTCCTCTGAATTAGGAACACACTTTCTAGACTGCTATATTGGGAAGAGGGTTATAAGTGATAGTTTCCCCTCTTACCTTCTGTGACTAACTGTTAAAAGGGGACCAGCAACTAAATTTCTTAAAGGAAAATCTTACAAAAAAGTAAATCTGTCACATCAGCAGAGCAGCCCACATCCATCAATGAAGGATGAAGTTCTCTCCATTTATCATAAAGAGCCACTGCTGGAATAAAGATGCTTTGAAAGTCATTTCTAAGGTGAAATTAATCCCTTACTTAAAGGAAATGAAAATAAATTCAGTAGCTTTAAGTTTTTAATCATTTAAAAAATACTTATTTATTTATTTGGCTGCATCGGGTCTTAGTTGCAGCACGCACGATCTTTGTTGCCACGTGCAGGATCTTTACTTGCGGCACGCAAACTCTTAATTGAGGCACGTGGGATCTAGTTCCCTGACCAGGAATCGAACCTGGGCACCCTGCATTGGGAGTGCGGAGTCTTACCCACTGGACCACCAGGGAGTTCCAAGTTTTTAATCTTTACAGCCAGCATAATGAAATAATGTGACTCATGCCAAAATTGTATGTAATGTTACCTGAGTCCACAAGTTCTGTCCATGTATCAGGGTTATTACATCCTTATATGTAATTAATGAGACAATAAGTGCTATATTTTCAGATTTTATTTACAGATACTGTATTTTCCTAAGCAAGATCAAACTAGGTAATAAGTTTGTATGTGTTGCCTGGGAATTTTCCTGAGTCCAATATTCCCTCTAATATATGGAACTTTTCTATCAAATCCCAGAAATACAGCGCACGCAGCCTGTTTTTCCCCTCGCACTATGGAGCACTGTTAAATTGAAAGGGAGCACAGAGACTTACAGCATTCAGATGGCTGTTCGGTTGATAATGGACTTCCTGTAATATTCATTGTAGACCCAAAGCATATTGAAATAATGCAACAAATGTCATGAAATTCACCACTCCTAACTCTCTGTTACTCCTCTGAACTCAAGCACATTCATTCCGAAACACTTATTAGAAGTCCACTGTGTTTAGGAATGTGGTAGGTACCAGGAATACACCGGTCAACAACACAAGGCTTACCCTACCTTGAGGAACCTTACGGTGGTCTAATTTGGGATGAAAAGTATATGTAGGTTATTACAAAATAATGTGACTTTAATGTAATAATGATATGTATAGATAGATATGAGAATATATATGGAAATGCATTTTGTGCTGGGATTTCTGGGAAGCTTTCTGGGAGAAAATGATGGAAAATCAGATTGCTAAGCAATGAGTAAGAATCAGGAAAGTGAAAAGATAACACAAGAAAGAACCAAAAACATGACTGAAACTCAAATCTAACATAACTGTTGTGTAACTGCTAAGTACAAGGCTTCCACATTTATTCTTCTCAACAGTCTCACACAGTAAGAACACTTTAATCCTGATTATAGGTAAGAAAACTAAGGCTCAGAGATATAAACAGATTATTTATGGTCACACAGCTAATGAGTGGAATATCCATCTGATGAAAACATTTCTCCTCCATGGGACTGTAATTTCGAGGAATGACAGAACCACCATACACAGTGTGCACTCAATTTTTTTTTTTTTTTTTTGTGCGGTACACAGGCCTCTCACTGTTGTGGCCTCTCCCGTTGCGGAGCACAGGCTCCGGATGCGCAGGCTCAGCGGCCATGGCTCACGGGCCCAGCCGCTCCGCGGCATGTGGGATCCTCCCGGACCGGGGCACGAACCCGTGTCCCCTGCATCGGCAGGTGGACTCTCAACCACTGCGCCACCAGGGAGGCCCATGCACTCAATTTTTGATTGTTAAAATTAATGAATGTGTGAATGATTCCAATGTCATCCACTTATTTTTATAGTATGCTTTTATTGTACTAGGCAGAGACAACAGTTTGTATAAATGCCTGGAGGCCAGGTAAAATATGATGGATGCTTTTAGAGATCTGAAAGTGCACTAGCCTAACCAAAACTTTTATTACTTATTTAAAAATTCCCAAATGTAATACAACACTTTTTTTTTTCTCTAAAATTTTATCTGCATGGCATGGTAAGACAGTGGCCTGTTACATATTATTAGGTGTCTCCCTGTAAATGTGATTTAAAAAGTAAAACGTTAGATTTGAGTTTCAGGGGAGACATTTACTTGATGTGTGATCATGGAGAAATAAAAATATGAACGTTTTCCCATGTGTAAAATGCCATAAAAATGATACCTTTCCACCAGCCTATTGTAAGGTTTAAATTGAACTGCCTATATATGGTATCTATCACAGTACCTGTGACACTGAGTACTCAGTAAATGTTAGTATCCTTTCCCTTGCCCAATTTTTTAATTGAATTTATTACTTTTCATGAGTTGCTATTATTTTGTTATATCAATCTGAAAATCAGGTTTTTCTCACCTATACGATCGTTAATATAAAGCCTAAATTTTTGGTGGTAGAAAATACATTATAAAGAATCATTCTTTGTAGTATGTTAAATTTAACATTTATTTACCTAATCATTTATTACCTAATCATTTATTTATTTGTCATTTATTTGTCATTTATTTGAAGGGACGCTCCAAATGTTAGTTCATGTTTCTTTGGAAAACAAAGACCACAAATGACAAACTATACAGCCTCTGTGTGCCATTTACTCAACAACTATATGTCACGCCTAATTTGTACAGGGCACTATACAAGGTGCCCCAAGGCATAAAACTATGAGTGAGCCTATAGCCTGTCAGGGGCCGATGATAACTAGGGTAGTGTTCAAAAGAAACGATAAGGGAAGGAAGGAAGGGAAAGATACTCTGGAATTTATAACAATATTATTTAAATACTGACTCGCTGTGGTTGGTTTGAGAGAGTAAGAAATTAAATATGACTGAGGTTTTATACCTGAGACTATAAGAATGGGGGGGGTCATTAGTGGAGAGAGGGAACTGAGAGGATGAAAGGTTTTAAGGAGGATTCTCAGCTTAGCTCTGTTCACCTTGGACTATCTGTTCGGGATAAGTGATGTAAACTGTACCGAAAGCCATCTGGAGTTTGATCTAGAAATGAGAATTTCAAAGCTGCTTGCAAACTGATTAAATGGCAAAAGGAATTCCCAGGGAAGAAAACAGATAATTGATTAATAGCTAGCTAGCTAGCTAGCTAGCTAGATGATAGGTAGGTAAATAAATTTTTAAAAGTCAAAGATAGAACCTAAACTGGAGGAATATTTGTACTTTGAAGGAAGAAGCCTAAAGAGAAGACAGCAAAGGAAAAAGTGAAGGGTTAATAAAGAAAAAAAAAACAAACAAACAAAGAAAGAGAGAGAGGTAGGAGGGAGAGAGAGAGGGAGGGAGGAGGAAGAAAGGGAGAGAGAAGAGAAGAGAAGGGTCAAAAAGAAAGGATTGTTATTAGAGTTTAATTTAAGGTGGTAGAAAATTCTAAGTTAAAAACTAAGAAGGGACCACTGGGTTTGGCAAATATATTTTTGTTCATTATATCGTACTCAATTTTTCCTGCTTACCTAGAACTATTTAAATTATTAAACATACCAGCCTAAGGGAGATTCAGAGACATTTGCAAATGGCAAAGAGTAAATAATCTTCTTTATTAGAGGTTTTCTGGCTTGTTTATTTCACATCTCCTAACTAGACAGAGATTATTAGAGAAGATCCTGCTTACTCTCATTGATCTGACTTTTGAAAACTTAGAAAAAACTTTAGAGAATTATGTAGAACAGTAAGTTTTTTGGTAGTATGAATTCACTGACATTTTTATATTAATTTATTATGGATCAAATCATATTTTTATTACAATATTTTCTCAATTTCGTATTTTAAGATACAGTAGAAGGAAAAAGTAGTAAGATAGCACAAAATCAGGAGAAACTCTCTTAGTTAAAACTATCATGTTAGTCACTGTTAAAACTCTTAATACATCTCATAATTAGACCTGCTAGCCAAGGTAAGCTTTTTTCCTCTTGTTGTAAAGAATCAAGGTTTATGTAAACTTGATCAGTGATCACAAATTACCTCATTCTATTCTATTACTTTGGCTGCTTAGCAAGATTTTTCTTCCCATTAAATTAAGTTTTTCAAATTTTCCAAAAGTCTCCCCAAAATTCTTTCTTTCAGGAAACTATTGTTTTTCATTTGTTGCTCCTGTACTATTAATGCTTGAGGAATAATTCAGATAAGCAGTTTAGAAGAATAGATTTTTTAGCTAAGTATTTTTGAAAATTATGGTTTATTTTAACTATAATCCTTTGGTTTATATGGAAACTTCCATGGGTATGAATTATGATAATTCCAGTTGTTCTCACTGCTAAATTACCAGAATTCTTAAAAAAAATTGTTTCAGCTAATGTTGGCAAACTAAGAATTGACTTCTTCTACAATCCAGAATACATACCCAGGCAACTGATATATTTATTTATTTATTTTTTAAATTTATTTATTTTCGGTACGCGGGCCTCTCACTGCTGTGGCCTCTACCGTCGCGGAGCACAGGCTCCGGACGCGCAGGCCCAGCAGCGGCCATGGCTCACGCTCCGCGGCACGTGGGATCCTCCCGGACCGGAGCATGAACCCGCGTCCCCTGCATCGGCAGGCGGACTCTCAACCACTGCGCCACCAGGGAAGCCCACGACTGATATATTTAAAATGAAGAAATGTATGTTTAGTATTAGGGATATTTGTTTATTTTATGCAAACATCAGAGGCAATATACACATAAACACCACAGCCTATATAAATTAAAAATAGCAATGGCTGCAATGGTTTGATGAAGAACCGAATGCATTGTTCTTTCATCTCTCATTTAGTATCACTGAGTAAGTAATGGAGCATAACTAGTTGATATACTTCCTTGTCTCATGGCTAAGTTCAACCCAAGTTGAACAGATTTCCTAGAGGCTGAACCAGTTTTGTCACCGTCCAGGCTCAAAAGGTAGGTCAGATTGACCTGGATCTACCTTTCTAGGATGTGTAAACCCAGATCTGCTTATTCTGAATGTCTTAGAATGGCTGGCACATTTCCCTCAGTAAGTCACTGAAAGGACACTACGTCACATCATGGCCATTAAGTGCTCTTTCTTCTTTTCTGAGCTTTAATTTTGGGGAGTCATGCCTCTTCTTCCACTCCATGTGGTTCTCCTAGGATTAGAACACAAGGATATACCTACATCGCCTACTACCGAGGTAGGTTTATATCCTGAGGTGGGGCAAAAAAATAATTTCAGAAGACTTATATGTACCCTGTGAGAGAGAGAGAGCTCCTTTACTTACCCTGAGATCAGTAACTATGAGCTTGGATTGGCTAGTGATCATATTGATACCAATTATAGAGATACTGTCTGAAAATGAAGCCAACAGAGAACATAAAGAGAGACTGAGAGAGAGAGAGAGAGAGAGAGGGAGAGAGAGAGAGAGAGAGAGAGGTGGGGTGGCGGGGTGGAGAAAAGGAAGCCAATAGTGTTTACACCTCAGATTCTACCTTGAGCATCATTCCTTGGCTTTCTCAGATATAAGAACTAAGAAATTACACTTTAGTCTAAAGTACTTGGAGTTGAATATACAAAACTTGCAGTTGAAAACGCCTGCCTTATTTCAAGCATATTAGATTTAGTTTGAATTTTTCTTAGAAACCTTGTTGTATAAGAAGAAAAGGGAACATGATACTGAGCCATTATTCTCAAAATCCTCCGAAAGTCCAGAATGAGTATCATTTGGTAGGTATTCGTTTACTCGCTGACTTTTTATTGAGTGTGTATTTTGTGCCAGGCATTGTTCTAGGAAATATAAGTATGGTTATGCCCTAGATAAAGATTCTTAAACCTCTAGTGTGGAGTGGTACACATTAAACACACACATAAATAATTTCAAGTAGAAATAAATGCTACAAAGAAAAAAACAACAACAGCTAATGGGCTATTAAGGGAAGGATAGTTAGGGAAAGCTTCTTTTTTTTTTTTTTTTTTTTTTGCGGTATGCGGCCCTCTCACTGTTGTGGCCTCTCCCGTTGCGGAGCACAGGCTCCGGACGCGCAGGCTCAGCGGCCATGGCTCATGGGCCCAGCCGCTCCACGGCATGTGGGATCTTCCTGGACCGGGGCACGAACCTGTGTCCCCTGCATCGGCAGGTGGACGCTCAACCACTGCGCCACCAGGAAAGCCCAGGGAAAGCTTCTTTAAACAGAATCTTGAATGATGAGGCAGCTTAACACACCATGAGCAGGGATAACACAAAAATGTAATGAGCTGTCTTGTTCAAAACACTTAAAGAAGGCCAGTACATAGAGAAGCAGTGAGTGAGGGGGAGAGCAGTAGGGGGTGGTGTCAAGTGCTAGGGTCCTGTTGGAACATTTTAAATAATACAGTGTTATGATATGTATTTTTTAATTACTACTAACTGTTCTGTGGAGAATATATCAAGAGAGAAAGGGTGAAGAAGACCAATGAGAACACTGTGTTGCAGCATGGGAAATAAAAACAGTACATGGAATAAGGTAGCAATGGATATAATAATAAGTGATGGGCTTAACTATGTATTTTGGAAAATAAAACTGACCAGTGGTTGGGGGATGCCGGGAGAGGGGGTGGTCCATAACAAGAGAAAGATCAGGGATGAAACTTACATGCTAAGAGGAAGGAGAAGATTGTATTCCTCCACTGCCCTTGTATTCTCAGGATTAGAGATTCTTCTGGCTTACAGAAAGAAATAGGCGTAGTGGTTTAAGTTTTGCTCTGAATTCAGAAATGGCTGATTTCAGTTCCTAACTCTACCACTGCTTGGATTTGCGACTCCTTATTCATTCATTCAACACTCAGGCATACATTTGTTTCTGTTGGCAGGCTAAGCGTTGGAGAGGCAAAACTGACAAAGACAGATCTTCTTTTAAATCCTAGCGGAGAGGCAGGCAAATGCCAAGTAAACAAATACATAGATAAAACAGTTAGACATCATAGATAAGTGCTATACAGGAAACAAAGAAGGAGTAGCGGAAACTGGCTTTAGATAACATGGCAACCACAAAAGGCCTCTCAGATGAGGTAATATCTATGATGAGATCCCACTGTTGGGAGGAAACAAATCAAGCAGAGATTGAGGGAAGAATAGTCAAGGAGTAGGATACCCTTCAAAAGAGCCTTGTGGCTTCAGTTTCTTCATCTGTTAGAGAAGGATGATAAGCTTTGTACACATTTTTTTTTTTTTTTTTTTTTTTGCTGTACGCGGGCCTCTCACTGTTGTGGCCTCTCTCATTGCGGAGCACAGGCTCCGGACGCGCAGGCTCAGCGGCCATGGCTCACGGGCGCAGCCGCTGCGTGGCATGTGGGATCTTCCCGGACCGGGGCACGAACCCGTGTCCCCTGCATCGGCAGGCGGACTCTCAACCACTGCGGCACCAGGGAAACCCTCTTTGTACACATTTTTGAAAATTAAATGATAGAAAGCATAGGCAGGACTCAGTACAGTTCTGGAGGTGCAGTAAACATTAAATAAAGGATATAAAACTCTCCTAATTAATAGAATTGTTAAAATAGGAAGTTAGTATTGCATTGGTGTTATGAGCACTGGTTTGATTTCAGACCAGTGGATTTTATGAAATCCACATCTTCCATACACAAGCTTTATCATCTTAGGCAAACTGTTTTTTAAGATCATAGAATATCAGAATGGGATCAGTCCTGGGAGACCAGCCTCCTGGGCAGGTTAGACAAGGACAGAGACAATCTGGAGGACCCAAAGAAAACAACCAGCACAAGGTCATTATGTCACCTCTACAGATTAAGGGACTGTGGTGAGAGAGTTCGCATAATTACTGAGTCCTAGAGGCAGAGTCTGAATCCAAAGACTACAACAGATAACCTCTCATTGACTGTGTATCTTGACATGTTAAATTCTCTTTTAAAGCTGAGAACTATATAGATGACCCCGTATCCATTTAGGAAACTTAGAAAATTTTTCCATGCTTTAAGACAGAAGTTCACAACCCGGGATAGGGGCTCAGAGGGGTCTCCTAGGAGACATTTGGCAATATGTAAAGACATATTTAGTTATCACGGTGAGGGTGAGGAGGGGAAGGGTTGCCATTGGCCTCTAGTGAGTAGAGGCCAGGGATACTGCTAAACATCCTACAATACTCAGGACAGCTCCCTATAACAAAGAACTATCCTGCTCAATATGTCACTAGTGCTGAGGTTAAGAACTCCAGGGTTGGGCTTCCCTGGTGGCGCAATGGTTGAGAGTCCGCCTGCCGATACAGAGGATGCGGGTTCGTGCCCCGGTCTGGGAAGATCCCACATGCCGCGGAGCGGCTGGGCCCGTGAGCCATGGCCGCTGAGCCTGCGCGTCCGGAGACTGTGCTCCGCAACGGGAGAGGCCACAACAGTGAGAGGCCCGCGTACCACACACACACAAAAAAAGAACTCCAGGGTTAAGATAATTAAGAGGTACATATTCTATTAATTATGGAAGAGGTGGTATATAAAACAGCAACAAAATTATAAGTATACTCAAGGGGGTGAGATAAAAGGATTTGGGAAGGACCTACTGTATAGCGCAGGGAACTATACTCAATATCTTGTAATAACCTATAATGGAAAAGAATCTGAAAATGAATATATATATATGTATGATAACTGAATCACTTCACTGTACACTTGGAACTAACACAACATTGTAAATTAACTATACTTCAATTAAAAAAAAAAGATCCAGGAATATACAGAAAGTAATTTCCTAAGCCACAATAGACAAGAGTTTTTTTGCTTTCTCTGGAAACTGTAATCTATAAGAATGGCATGAGGGATGGCCTCTATAAATAACTGCTTTTTGATGTAACTTACCCTTGGAAATACAATATTGCTTTTTAGAAGTTGCAATATGGAGGAAGGAAATGCGTTTTAAAACCTAGATATTTTGCAAGCTCACAGTTCTTATGTATAATTTTTGTAGTATGTGATGACAAGTAAATGAAAGATCAATGAGTTCTCTTTCAGGAATGAAGGATAAAAATTCAGAAGGCATACATTAAATCTTATTGATATACATGCTTCTGATGAGGAATTTGAAAAATTTAATAAGAATCTTGTTTCCATCCTGCAGCGGCTCTTTGTCAGTTTTTTTGTGTGTGTGTGGGGGGGGTTTTGGGGGTTTTTTTAGCCATCCAGTAATTGAAAATTCTATACGTTTACATTTTGGCAGCACATCTTTTGGTGTGATCCATCTATTTCAAACATCGTGGGCTAGTAAGAGGAACATAGGTGGGCAGCAAGAGTTGACTGACTCCATTAAATCTGTGACTCATAAGAATCTATTCGGGTGTCTGACAGAAAGGAGGAAGAGTCTCATTTAAAATGGACATCTTCTCAATTTGAACTGAGGCATGGTTAAGAGCATGAGCTCTGGAGCCAGAATTTCTGGATTCAAATCCAAGTACCTTTTACTATCTGCTTGCCTTTGAGTAAATTACTTAATAAGAATCCTACCTCATTCTCTTGAACATTAAAACGGGCATTAATAATAGTACTTCCGGGCTTCCCTGGTGGCGCAGTGGTTGAGGGTCTGCCTGCCGATGCAGGGGACACAGGTTCGTGCCCCGGTCCGGGAAGATCCCACATGCCGCGGAGCGGCTGGGCCCGTGAGCCATGGCCGCTGAGCCTGCGCGTCCGGAGCCTGTGCTCCGCAACGGGAGAGGCCACAACAGTGAGAGGCCTGCGTACCGCAAAAATAATAATAATTAATAATAGTACTTGCTTCATAAAGGTTTGGTAAGGAACAAATTATATGTGTAAAGTTACTAGCAGAAGGTCTAATATATTTCCACACGTGTTATCTTTACACGGAAGTGGGTGATCAGCCAATGAAAAAGAAGAGTATTTCAATTCATTCCATTGTAAGACCACAGACCCCAAACATAGCTCCTCATGTGGATGAATCCAAACTATAGCTATTGAGTACATTATTTTAAGAATAGCTAAAGAGAATCTGTTGAGATTTAACAACATATTTATCAACAATGCAAACAGAAATCTTTTCTAACACATGGAACAAAAATAATACCATTAAATGATACTTATTCTGGGATTTATATAAAAGTTACCTCCAGGACCGAAGGTAATGTGGTCTCAACTTATTTGAAATACAGGGCCCTTAAGAAGAATGATGGAGCAGGTAAAAAAGAACAATGGCAAACTCTAACACAGGCCTCTCCTCTGGAGGCTTTCCTTACGTGCCCTGTGAGGGGTTCTTCTCCCTCTGAATAGAGGACATGAATTTGCTAAGTAACAAAGAGATGCTTTTTGGAAAGGGATGGGACCTTTCTCAATCACAGGTGGGATAGGTTATGCTTTGCACTGTGGAGAAAAATGCTGTGGGAGAATTAGATGCTGGGAGTAAGCCAAGAATCACCTGGGAGGGAGAGGGTCAGGCTCTCTTGTCTGTTCTTGAGTTGGGGAGCGATCTCAGGTTATTCCTAGCTGAGTTGGGGGAATTGAATATTTAGTGATTCAAGTGCTGATAATTAGCTCTCTCTTACTCTCTCTGCCTTTGGAGAAGAACATGGGAAGTCTGTGAACATCTCACACCAGATCAGGCACCTCCTTTTCATGACACAGTTGGCAAAGAGGAGAGAATTCATTATCCTCCTTTTGAAAGAAGTAATACTCCTTGGGCCCATTACAGAGGATTGGCTCTTTGGCCTTAATTTTACCATAATGGGAAAAGAAAGTCTTATCTAACACTGAAGAGAAGAAAAGGGGTTAGCAACAGAAGCAATAAGAGATTAGCAGAAAAGGCAGAGAATTGAATTCTGAGAGGGAAGACGGTGTCAGCAAGTGTAGGAGCTGTGCAGCCAGTTGGAGGGAGAGCATAGACTCACACAGAGCCTGCTGGATGCAGTACAACAGGCTGTGCGATTTAGTTTAGTGGCTACCCAGTACTCAGACTCATATCTAGAATTAGTGTAAAGGGTTCTGACAACAGCACAGTAATGAAACTAGTGCCATTATAATGAATGTTATTTTTCTTTTGGTTTTCTCTGAAATAGAAGGAAAACAGGAATGAGCAGTGACTCTGTGATGAATAAAGAACATCACAAAATAACTTCCCATCTGCTAGCTAAATAGACAAATAACCATAAATCTTTTAAATGATAAAAACAAGAAAATGTAGTACAGACATCAAGAAAAATCTTTGACATCTCCTAGCAGAAAACTAAGAGGAGGTATTTGTTTAATTTTTAATGTGCTGGGTTTTTTTCTTTACAGTAAAATTAATGCTAAGTTAACATTAAAAAAAAGAAAAATACTATTGATCAGTGGAGAATTTCAAGTTTTATTCTAATTGAGATACTCTCTAGGAGAGATGCTTTTTGACTGACAAAGGTGTTTTTAGTTCATGGTTATACTGACAATTGTAAATAATATTTCTATTTTTTTAAATGAAATACATTAAAAGTTTTATATTATCTCTTTTCTTATGCACTGTATTTTTAAGTCAGATTTATTGAGGTTTAATTTACATAACTTTCACTCTTTTAAGTATGTAGTTTTATTAGTTTTAAATATAGAGTTGTGTTTCATTAACATTTTAATACTGGTTTCTAGAATCTTTGGTGAGAAAATTGTCAATAAAAGACAAGATCCTAAATTTCCAACTTTTAAAACTGATTTGAAGCTTGCTTAAAAATACTTAAGAGAAATTCAAAGTCGAACCTTTGAAAGACTGCATATACATATGCAGTTCTCTCATAGAACTGTGGTGAGAGAAAATACATGTGGACACACTAATATTAAAAAATGTTTTAGTGGTACCATAAGCATAATGCTTAGAAAATAATCACTAATTATTATATTTTGACTTTAAGGCTACACAGTTTTTAACCTTTACTACCACAGTGTATATTATTAAACATTTTTATAATATGACAAGAATTTAGTGTCTTAACTGAATACACATTGCCCTAAGGAAATTGTATCTTGTTTTAACAAAATATTGGTTCATTATTTTCCCAATATCCTTTAAGTCGATATGTTAAATATTCAGTGCATGTGTATATAACTTAAAAATATCTTTCATAGCTTAATGGTTTTAAGAAAAGGACACATATTCTTTATTAAGATCCACAAATGATAAAATTGATAAAATTTTCAAATGTTTTCGGTTGGTTGCACAAGAAAATAATGATAATGATATGATGTTAGAATAATGTTATATATTATGGCAAACTAATAACCTCCAGCGTGCTCAACTGCCATGAAATTCATTTCATATCTCATCTATTATGGAGGGTCTGTGGAAAATAGTTTACTATTCCCCTTCTGAGATATTTGGCAATGCAGGGCTGGCTCATGAAAGCAAAGAAATTAGATATTGTCATTTTCAAAGGGTAAAATATGTGAAAGCTGTTTTCTAATTCAAGTAATGTCTGTGTGATAAAAATCCCTCCATGCAAGTAACATGGGAGGAACAAAACCCAGTCATTTTCCTCAGCTTTCACAATAGATGTATTCCTTTCATTATAAGTAGTACACGTCTCAGAGGGCTGTAACTACATACACACAATCAGCTATAGATGCTCACATAGGTGATGTTTACTTCTTGAAAGCATCTACCCTTGGAGTTGTGTAGCCTTCTTCAGAGAAAGGTTTTGAGCCTTCCACATTTAGGAATTATCATCAGAATTTTAAGACTATGTTGTACCCAAAGTTCTAGCTGGGTAATGATGAAATCCACATAGAACAAAGAAATTGTTTAAACGTTCTCATCTTACTTTCCTATTTTCATTTGATTCCCACTGCCTATCATCAGAACTTATTTATGGCTAAAGGTCCTCTGTGAAACCCTGAAACGGTGTGTAAAATATTACCTGAAGTGCATATGTGCATGAGAAGCAAAAGCTTTCATTGCATCAGCAATGGCAAGGAGTTTTTAACCAATATAATACAAATGCCTTTTAACAGGGCCTTCAGAAGTGTTTAAGACCTTCCATATTTTCTTTTTGGCCCGCATTGCCAGTTTTATCCCCTACAAAAGGCACCTTCCCTGGAACTTGCCCTCCCTTGTAATATTCTTGGGCTCTTGGTGATTTTCTTTTGCTTCATCTTCACCTGTATGAATTCTCCACAATGCTCGGGCTCCAGTTTATCTATGGTCTCATCCATTAGTCTGTGACATTCCTAAGAATTAAACCTCTGTGCTCCTACAGCTGCATTTCCCAGCAACGGTCTGATTCAATACTGTGTTTTGTGTTACTCTCTTATGTACATCTCATTCCCCTTGCTATAGTGAATGTCTATGAAGCCTTGTTCATTTTGTGTCTCCAAAAGTCTAGTCCAAGCCTTGCACAGAGTGAGGCACATGTATTGACAGAAATCAAATCGAATTCCCAGTTATTTCCAACCATCCACTCTCCATGCGTTCCATGAAGAAGTAAGCAGAGGAAAAGAAGTAAGAACTGTCTAATCTGAGCAATCCTGATTTACTAAGCTTTCTGAATTATTTGTGTCTTCATCCAGAAACTTCTTTTTTTTTTTCCCTTCTGCCATTTTCTCTTTTAGGCAGTAGTATAGGCAAGCACGTTTTTTGGAATTCCATTATTTTTTTCCTATCTTCTAATGTCATTTATGGAACAACATAATAACAATTCATGGAAATGTAACATTTGGCAACCTTTTCATTCCTTGAATTCAAAATGTAAGTACAAGATAGTTCGGTTTTGTAGATTTTCTTTCAGAATCTCAGCAGATGTGAAAATGCAAAGAAAACAGTACAGAAATTCTCACCCATTTGTTACTTTCCTGTCACTTTCACGACCATTGTGACACAAAAGGTCTTCTTTCCAACTATGTATTTCTTTATGTGTTATCTCTGTATTTCTGGGCTTTTCTTTCTCCACAGATTTGAAGACGATATTCCGCCAAAGCTACAGACTCCTACTAAGCGTCCTCACAGCGCACATCTCCCAGAACAGTTCTTTCCCCATCTCATCATTTTATGTTGTGGCCATCCTGCTCCAGGTGCTCTGCTGCTTCTCACGTCCTTCCCATCTTCCACTCTCTTCATTGTATTCCCCTCCCATGTGACAGGGAAATAGCCTCATATATTTCCCAGGATGGTCCCCGAACTTCCTGGCCATAACTATCGCCGGCATCTCCCTTAAAGTTGTTGATTCTCTTACAGATTCCTGAGTCTAGAACCCTAATTTTCCTGTGACTCATGTACATCTGATTAGGAGATAATTTTTTTTTCTTTTTTTAAAATAGATCTTTATTGGAGTATAATTGCTTCACAATACTGTGTAAGTCTCTGTTGTACAACAAAGTGAATCAGCCATATGCATACACCTGTCCCCATATCCCCTCCCTCTTGAGCCTCCCTCCCACCCTCCCTATCTCACCCCTCTAGGTCATCGCAAAGCACCGAGCTGATCTCCCTGTGCTATGCTGCTGCTTCCTACTAGCTAACTATTTTACATTCGGTAGTGTATATATGTCCATGCCACTCTCTCACTTCGTCCCAGCTTCCCCCTCCCAGCCCAAGTTCCTCAAGTCCATTCTTTATGTCTACCTCTTTATTCCTGCCCTGCAACTAGGTTCATGAGTACCATTTTTTTTTTTTAGATTCCATTTATATATGCGTTAGTATACAGTATTTGTTTTTCTCTTTCTGACTTACTTCACTCGGTATGACAGACTCCAGGTCCATCCACCTCACTACAAATAACTCAGTTTCGTTTCTTTTTATGGCTGAGTGATATTCCATTGTATATATGTGCCACATCTTCTTTATCCATTCATCTGTCGATGGATATTTAGGTTGTTTCCATTTCCGGGCTACTGTAAATAGAGCTGCAGTGAACACTGTGGCACATGACTCTTTGAATTATGGTTTTCTCACAGGGTATATGCCCAGTAGTGGGATTGCTGGGTCATATGGTAATTCTGTTTTTAGCTTTTTAAGGAACCTCCATACTGTTTTCCATAGTGGTTGCATCAATTTACATTCCCACCAACAGTGCAGGCGGGTTTGCTTTTCACCACAGCCTCTCCAGCATTTATTTTTGTAGATTTTCCGATGATGGCCATTTTGACCGGCATGAAGTGATACCTCATTGTAGTTTCGATTTGCATTTCTCTAATAATTAGTGATGTTGAGCATCTTTTCATGTGCCTCTCAGCTATCTATATGTCTTCTAGGAGATAATCTTGATATTCTCTTTGAATCACTAAATATCTTCTTTGAGGCTTACTTAAATTGACTATACTGTAAGTTGTTATATTATTGTCTCTCTTTATTGTTTCTATCTACAAATACTCCAATCCCTCCCCATCATTCACTGAAATCTTTGGTACCTTGTACCTTTGATTCTTTTCTAACCAAACTCCTTCCATTGCTATACACAATTTTTCGTCTCTATGGATGTACTCCCAATACTAACTTAAAAGTGCCCTGACTTTCTTTAATCACCAGTCCCTTCTAACTCAAAGATAGTATGAGTCTTGGAACCAGAGACCTACCATAAAATATCAATAAGATCTTGGCTATTTCACCAACCCTTCACATTTATTAAATGGGATATAGATACTTGCTCTGCCCAGCTCTTCATACTTATGAAAAAATCAAAACATATAACATATGTGAAAATGCCTTGTACACCAAAAATCTTCGTAAATATGAAGTAATATGACCTTGAAAACCATCCTTCAGTCTGGCATTCATGATTATGGAAGTATATGATATGAGTTTAGATGGTCCATGCAGGAACTTTCAGTTTTATTTCAATGATCATGTGATTTATTTGTTGAATTTACAACCTACACATACCTTTAAGTCAAACTAGAGATCTAAACTGAAAACAATGGTGCGCCGGTATTGTAATGGCACTGCCTGGGAGCATGTGGCCGACTCACGAATTCTGAAAATCAAAATTTTGAACTACGAAATCACCTTGACAATCTTCTCTCATCTGAGAAAGCAAACACAGCCTTTCTCTGGAAAAATATAGCAATATCTCAAAATCCATATTTAATTGTCATTTGGCTAGTTACCAAATCCAAATCAACACAGTTAGGAGGGAGATTAATACAGAGTCAGGGGAGTAAAGGGGGTGGTTATTATAAAAAAATATATAGAAATTTGCTTATGTTTTCAAAAATATGGTGAAAACGTTTATTCTTTCATTCATTTACTTAAAATATTTTCAGCATTTATCATGAGTTGGGCATGATATTAATCGCTGGAGACAAAATGATATGCATAACCGTTCCTAATCACTACCTTCTTGAAAGTTAGACACTAACGGAAGAGAAATTCGTCAAAGAGTCTCAAAAATGAATGAAAAATCACTAATTTGACAAAAGCTAACTAGGAAAACCTATAATAGGGCAATGTGACATGATCAGAGAGATTAGAGAAGACTTCTTTTAAAAAGTAATGCTCCAACTAATGTGTAAAGAATGATCATTAACTAGACATAGAAAGGGGGAAAGAATATCCAGGTAGAAGTCATGATAAATGCAAAGGCCATGTGATGAGGAATCATGAAAAGTACACAGAATTGAATGACATCTCCCTGCAAAAGAGAGTGAGGTGCAGCATAATGAGGGAATTAGGTAGAAGGGTAATTAAGGCACAGACTATGCAAGGTCTTATAAAAGTCCATGATAGAGGGACATTGATATAATCATCATCTTATTTTTTTATATCAAAATCATGTATTGTTTTCATTAGGTATACAAATTTTTTTAATTTATAAGTAATTTCGTTTTCCAAATTTGGTTACTGTTTGTAGTAAAAATATACATTTTCCTTTTTTAAAATTTTTAAAGAAAATATTGAGTCAGTTTGAAGAAAATATAATTTTGTAAATAATAACAGGTGGTGCTCAGATATGGTAAAAACCATATAGGTGTTACATGAATGACTAAAAAGTTTGTGAAACACTACTTTAGTCTAATATCTGAATTTTTTTAAGGGAAGAATTGAGCTTTACAGAGATTGCTCAAAATGAAGTTTGGAATTTTTATTATAATCAATGTAATTTGTTGCAGGAAAGTGAAACAAATAATAACAGTAATGCTGATACCACTTTAAAATATTTTGAAATCATCTGTAAATAGAACTTCCAGAAACTTTGTTTATCTTATGACATATGAGATATGGGACCAGATATTGATCCCTCTGTGTTCTCAGAGACACTTTGTTGCATAACATGTACTTTCCTATGAAAATATTTGAATGAGTTCTAACCTGAGGATCCTGGCTTATGACAAACCCGAAGAGTGAGTTTGATCCTTATGCATGCTACTTCTCGTGAGGGTAGAGGAGAGCGTTCACAGATGTCTAGACTCTTCTTTACAGGATCAGTGTTTGGGATAGAATTTTCCAGGCTCACTAAAGATCATCCAAGTAAAGGAAGGAACAGTATTAAGAAGAGCTTCCTCAAAATTAAACCCTCTCCACTCTTGGAAGCTTGTCCTTCAAATCTGAAAGATAAGCCATCGACCCTCATTAATGCCATTTCAGAATTGGAAAACCAACCGATGGGGCTTTCTCACTGTTTTAACTAACGTGGTGGCCCAGCTCAGAGCCCAAGTGTATAAGCCTGAGGAGTTGGAGCATTTCTAAGAACATCTGGTGTAAATGTTTTAAATATCCTCTGATCCTAAGGCATATTTTATTTAAATTAAAATTTATTTTTGAATAGTTATTATGAATATAAGGTTCAAAATTCAAAAGGCACACACAGAAGTTCATACCAGTGATTCACCAAGTCTCTTATGCATCTTTCACTGTCTACCAATAGGTTTCCCCCCAAAAGAGGCAAAGCCCTATTACCAGTTACTTGTTGATGTTAACAGAGATATTCAATATATACACATATGTAATAAAACACTATTAAGCAAATGATAGCACACCAAAAATAAATAAATAAATCAGCCATCTCCTCCATGCATTCTCAGTCTCCTTCTACGTTGTACTCCCTAATAATTCATTTCAAAAACTTCAATGTAAAGAATTCATCCTAGTTTAACTGTGGTATCAGTTGCTAAGTGCTGACTAGGTGTCAGGAACTGTGGTAAAGTCTACAAATTCATTATCTCACTTAATACTCAGAGCAAGACGATGAGGTTGGGATTTTATCACCCCTATTTTAAGATGGGAAGATTGAGAATCTTCTCTCTCTCTCTCTCACTCTCTCTCACACACACACATTTCCACAAACTCATATACACACATACATACATAAACACGTATAGGAATACTCATTCAGGCATTTATAAAATTATAAATATCTGGAAATAATATAAATCAATGTCTTATAAATTCACGACCTTGGTGATTAAATGAAAAACATAAAGAAGGTGCTTAATTGATAATAAATGTGCTTCAGCTCTCATTTGCTATTTCACTCCCTTGTATTCCAGTTACTCTGGGGTCTATTTCCCACATAGTAATTACACAACATTAAATGTTTGTATGTCTACCGACCAAAACACAAATATGGGCACCAACAGCCTGGAGATTCCTTGTTAGCATATAAATCAATAAAAGATTATAAATTCCTGGTACTTGTAGACTGTATGTCAGATTCAGGAAGGACATTTGCCAGAAAGCCACAATGCTTGGAACTATTTCTGAATTACTGGCACTGGATATTGCCATATCGATTTATTGATGAAAAAACAACAATAATCTGCAGGCCTAAGTGGCATCTGAAATAAGTCAGTGATTTTTGGTGCTATTAATTGTGCAAGTAGAATTTTTAATATAAAATTATTACCATGCATTGAATTATCTTTTGGGGTACTTCTTAGAAAAGCTCTAAGGGGCTTCCCTGGTGGCGCAGTGGTTGAGAGTCCGCCTGCGATGCAGGGGACACGGGTTGGTGAGCCGGTCCAGGAAGATCCCACGTGCCGCGGAGCGGCTGGGCCCGTGAGCCATGGCTGCTGAGCCTGCGCGTCCGGAGCCTGTGCTCCGCAACGGGAGAGGCCGCAACAAGTGAGAGGCGCGCGTACCGGAAAGACAAAACAAAACAAAACAACAACAACAACAAAAAAAGAAAAGCTCTAAGGATTGAACTGAAACTTTTTACTGAATTTTTTTTTCATGAGGGCTCTTTAATCAAACATAGTCACAATACCATTATTACATGTTTTAAAAATATTAATATATTTTATAATTAATATTATAAAAACTTCACAATTGTTCTATTTTTAAAAAGTTTACTTTGTCCTTGAAATGTAAATAAAAAGAAGGGCCATATTTTATGATTAAGTAAAATGTCTTTCAATGTAGAGTTTACCACTTCATCTCTCTAATTTTTCTTAAATTTTTGTTGAAGTTCTAGGTTATTTTTTCTGTAGAGCTTTGGGGTTTGCTGATTGCATCCCAGTAGTGTCTTTAGCATGATTTTCTTTCTCTGTATCTCCTGTAATTTGTGAATCTGGAGAACTGATCATATTTTTAAAGTGTTGCTGATGGTCTACTTTCTAAGCGGTGGTGTATATTTCCATCAGGAGGCCCAGCATGTCTATGGTTGTCTTTTTGTGATATTACCAGTCACTGGTAATCATTGCCTACACCCTTTATTTCATTACAGATTGAAAAATGATGATTCTAATTTTAACATTCCTCTTATTTTATCTGATAGAATTGTTCCTAAAAGGAGGAACGACCCCATAACAACTCTGCTTAACTAGAAGTAGAGATTATTTAGAAAAGGCAGAGTAAGTCCCAATTCTTTCCCTCTATTTACAAGATATTTGGCTTTTTAGCATCTTTAAAAAGTAACCAATAAAATTTTTTATTATCATTGTGAATTCATGGATTTAAACAGTTTTTACATATTTTAATACATTGCCATTATTATCCTTAATGATGCTAAACTGATTCCATATTTAGCTATAGTCAGAGTCTATTCCAGTTTGCTCCTGAGTCCTAAAGACATTATCCTTCTAGGCTTTGCCAACATTTTTCTGTTACGACAAGATGTCTGGGCTCATCTTACACATTTCCTGTCTCAGAGTGAGAAGCAACCATTTCTCCAAAGAACCCTAGATCCTTTCAGTGGAAAATGGTAACGAGAGACCATAGTTAGGGCACCAAAGGAACTCATTCTTATTGGTCATTGATTCTAGGTCTTTTCATTTGCAAGATATAGGATATATACGTATGAATTAGTATGTATTCTTTTTAAATAAAATACACACGTATGTTCCCTTCATGTTATTTTTCATTTTAAAAAGTTGCTTCTATTTTATACTTGTAGAATATCTTGACATTATTCCAAAGTTCAATATATAAGTAGGATATATACAAAGAAATTCACCTTCTCAGCTATAACCCATTCTCTCCCACCTCCATTGATAAGCTTTTTAAATCTGGGGGGATAATACCTCTGATGTTTCACAAAGTAAACCCACCCACATTTGGGCATCCAAACTTTCTTAGATAACCTGCAGCGTAGTCTACATAATTTTCTCCATACCCTGATGGTTGCTGCATAGAATGGCTACTCATTCCAGCTGCACAGTTTTACACAGTAGGTGTTTTTTTATAGTTTACTCAAGCAGTACACTATTGATAGATGCTTGAGTTATTTCCAGTTTAAAATTATTTTTATTTTTTTATAACTATACATAGTGCTTCAATGAAGAGTCCAAATAATTTATTTGGTGGTACCGCCATTCAATTACTTTTTTTTTTTTTTTTCCAGTACGCGGGCCACTCACTGCTGCGGCCTCTCCTGTTGCGGAGCACAGGCTCTGGACGCGCAGGCCCAGCGGCCATGGCCCACGGGCCCAGCCGCTCCATGGCACGTGGGATCCTCCCGGACCAGGGCACGAACCCACGCCCCCCGCATCGGCAGGCGGACCCTCAACCACTGTGCCACCAGGGAAGCCCCAATTACTTGTTTTTATAACAATCATTTTAAGGTAGGTAA
This sequence comes from Globicephala melas, assembly GCF_963455315.2. NCBI lineage: Eukaryota > Metazoa > Chordata > Mammalia > Artiodactyla > Delphinidae > Globicephala > Globicephala melas. The sequence goes on from NC_083318.1 coordinate 6,356,490, forward strand.
TTACTCTATTTAATAAAGAAAGATGACTATTGATCAGAAAATGAAGTGCTAAGAAAATAATTTTAATCGATTGACCAATTGATTGATCTGGTCAAATAATTGTAATGCATACTGATGAAAGAAACTAGGACAGAAAGAGGGTAATGTCTCTTCACATTTAATTTGCCTGAAGGTGAAATTTCAAATCAGTGGCAAAACCTATGATAAATCAGAATACCCTGGGCATGGTGTCCATCAAAAATCTGCCCTAGTCAGACTCTTACCTCTAATTCTCTGATATCAGGCCTCTGTTTTCATTGTGTTCATCTGTTTATCTTTTTTTAACTCTTGCCCCTTGCCCTTTTCAGTCAACTGTCCTCCATAATACACCATTTAAGAGAAAAATTAATGTTTAATAATTTCAGTAATAGAGCTATAGAGTTAGGTATCATTTTCACATTACTCAAGTAACTTGGCAAATGTTTAAGGTATTAAATAGTTTTCCAGGCACTCCCCCATAGTGATGGGAAAAAAGAAATCTCTTTCACTCTTTAAAACTCTACCTTCTGCCAACCCTATTCACCTGGCCCAGCCTAGACAGCCCATCTCCCTTACAAGGATGGCCTAATCCAGTTTCCTCAGAAAACTACTCTGCTTAAATTCATGTTTCTTTGGGCCACCTGGCTTCCCAATTTGCCTCTGAGAGTTCTTGCTGTTTCCCCTTCCCAACATTTTAAATTATTTAAAGTGTAACATTTGTATTGTAACACATCCATCACCATTTCTCTTCAGGATTGCCTCTGAATTGACAGTTCATTTTTCAGGGAGAGCGAAGGTGACTTTTAAGCCAGAAGCAAGGATCTGATTTTCATACTGTTAGAATGGTTGCCTGGAGAGATGTTAACATCATAGATGAATGTCTGAGTCCTGGCTTTTCCTTGGTCAAGAAGCAACTCATTATTTCTAGAGAATCACAAAAGGCAGGATCTGTTTCCAATTTAATGTCCTTTTTTTTTTTTTTTTTTTTTCGGTACGTGGGCCTCTCACTGCTGTGGCCTCTCCCGTTGCGGAGCACAGGCTCCGGATGCGCAGGCTCAGCGGCCATGGCTCACGGACCCAGCCTCTCCGCGGCATGTGGGATCTTCCCGGACCGGGACACGAACCCGTGTCCCCTGCATTGGCAGGCAGACTCTCAACCACTGCGCCACCAGGGAAGCCCCCCTAATGTCCTTTTTTTAAGGTGGAGCAGCAAGTAGCTACTGTTTAATGCTGGTGTTTTGTTATTTTTTTCCTTCCAAGATACAATTATTTATACATAATCTGTACTCTTACATGAACCATTAGAAAACAAAGGATTGTAAGATAGAAAAAGTTTAACAGAAGTGCTTCTATTCACCATGTCCTTGTCTCCCTCCATTCCTCCACTGCTAGCTCTCCCTTCCTGCTCTCCTGCAGATGGTCACGGCCCTTCCCCTGCTATTTCCTCACCATGACCAGTGTCCTACAGGTGCCTCTTCCATTACTATACTCAAACCTGAAAAAAGATATAAATCACGCCAGTTTTGCATCGAATCAGAAGTCAGTTTGTTTGTTTCAATATTTTATGAATAATATGGACATAATCTTCAGAGTCAAATTGATCATTTTTAGAAAGAGTGGACTGAAATGATTCTAAACGTTGATTGCATAGAATAATCACCTGGGGAACTTTTCAAACTACCCAGGAAGCAAGACAGATCAATTAAGTCAGAATCTCTAGGGGTGAGATCCAGCCAACAGTAGTTTGTAAAGCTCTTCTGGTGATTCCAGTGTCCAATCAAGGGCAAACGATTGAAAACAATGCTTTTCTCTAAGGCTCATACATTTGCAATTGAGAATCACTACTTAGTAAGCAACCTTGGCTCATAAGGAAGGCTGTTAGGACACTGAGCAAAAAAAGTTTTGCAAATCAATGTTACCAGTCTGTAAAACAATCATTCATCAAAAACCTCATTAACCAATCCAACAGCCGATCTTTCAGCAGAAACTCTGCAAGCCAGAAGGGACTGGCAGGACATATTTAAAGTGATGAAGGAGAGAAACCTACAACCAAGATTACTCTACCCAGCAAGGATCTCATTCAGATTTGATGGAGAAATTAAAACCTTTACAGACAAGCAAAAGCTGAGAGAGTTCAGCACCACCAAACCAGCTTTACAACAAATGCTAAAGGAACTTCTCTAGGCAAGAAACACAAGAGAAGGAAAAGACCTACAATAACAAACCCAAAACAACTAATGGGAATAGGAACATATATATCGATAATTACCTTAAATGTAAATGGATTAAATGCTCCCACCAAAAGACACAGACTGGCTGAATGGATACAAAAACAAGACCCATATATATATGCTGTCTACAACAGACCCACTTGAGACCTAGAGACACATACAGACTGAAAGTAAGGGGATGGAAAAGATATACCATGCAAATGGAAACCAAAAGAAAGCTGGAGTAGCAATTCTCATATCAGACAAAATAGACATTAAAATAAAGACTATTACAAGAGACAAAGAAGGACACTACATAATGATCAAGAGATCGATCCAAGAAGAAGATATAACAATTGTAAATATTTATGCACCCAACATAAGAGCACCTCAATACATAAGGCAAATACTAACAGCCATAAAAGGGGAAATCGACAGTAACACATTCATAGTAGGGAACTTTAACATGCCACTTTCACCAATGGACAGATCATCCAAAAGGAAAATAAATAAGGAAACACAAGCTGTAAATGATACATTAAACAAGACGGACTTAATTGATATTTATAGGACATTCCATCCAAAAACAACAGAATACACATTTTTCTCAAGTGCTCATGGAACATTCTCTAGGATAGATCATAGCTTGGGTCACAAATCAAGCCTTTGTAAATTTAAGAAAATTGAAATTGTATCAAGTATCTTTTCTGACCACACACTATAAGACGAGATATCAATTACAGGAAAAGATCTGTAAAAAATACAAACACATGGAGGGTAAACAATACACTACTTAATAACAAAGTGATCACTGAAGAAATCAAAGAGGAAATCAAAAAATACCTAGAAACAAATGACAATGGAGACCTGATGACCCAAAACCTATGGGATGCAGCAAAAGCAGTTCTAAGAGGGAAGTTTATAGCAATACAATCCTACCTTAAGAAACAGGAAACATCTCGAATAAACAACCTAAACTTGCACCTAAAGCAATCAGAGAAAGAAGAACAAAAAACCCCAAAGTTAGCAGAAGGAAAGAAATCATAAAGATCAGATCAGAAATAAATGGAAAAGAAATGAGGGAAACGATAGCAAAGATCAGTAAAACTAAAAGCTGGTTCTTTGAGAAGATAAACAAAATTGATAAACCATTAGCCAGACTCATCAAGAAAAAAAGGGAGAAGACTCAAATCAATAGGATTAGAAATGAAAAAGGAGAAGTAACAGCTGACACTGCAGAAATACAAAAGATCATGAGTGATTACTACAAGCAACTCTATGCTAATAAAATGGACAACCTGGAAGAAATTGAAAAATTCTTAGAAATGTACAACCTGCCAAGACTGAATCAGGAAGAAATAGAAAATATGAACACACCAATCACAAGCACTGAAATCGAAACTGTGATTAAAAATCTTCCAACAAACAAAAGCCCAGGACCAGATGGATTCACAGGCAAATTCTATCAAACATTTAGAGAAGAGCTAAAACCTATCCTTCTCAAACTCTACCAAAATATAGCAGAGGGAGGAACACTTGCAAACACATTCTATGAGGGCACCATCACCCTGATACCAAAACCAGACAAGGATGTCACAAAGAAAGAAAACTACAGGCCAATATCACTGATGAACATAGATGCAAAAATCCTCAACAAAATCCTAGCAAACAGAATCCAAGCACATTAAAAGGATCATACACCATGATCAAGTGGGGTTTATTCCAGGAATGCAAGGATTCTTCAATATACGCAAATCAAACAATGTGATACACCAAGTTAACAAATTGAAGGAGAAAAACCATATGATCATCTCAATCGATGCAGAGAAAGCTTTCAACAAAATTCAACACCCATTTATGAAAAAAAACCCTTCAGAAAGTAGGCATCAACATAATAAAGGCCATATATGACAAACCCACAGCCAACATCGTCCTCAATGGTGAAAAACTGAAAGCATTTCCACTAAGATCAGAAACAAGACAAGGTTGCCCACTCTCACCACTCTTATTCAACATAGTTTTGGAAGTTTTAGCCCCAGCAATCAGAGAAGAAAAGGAAATAAAAGGAATCCAAGTCGGAAAAGAAGAAGTAAAGCTGTCACTGTTTGCAGATGACATGATACTATACATAGAGAATCCTAAAGATGCTACCAGAAAACTACTAGAGCTAATCAATGAATTTGGTAAAGTAGCAGGATACAAAATTAATGCACAGAAATCTCTGGCATTCCTATACACTAAGGATGAAAAATCTGAAAGTGAAATCAAGAAAACATTCCCATTTACCATTGCAACAAAAACAATTAAATACCTAGGAATAAACCTACCTAAGGAGACAAAAGACCTGTATGCAGAAAATTATAAGACACTTATGAAAGAAATTAAAGATGATACAAATAGATGGAGAGATATACCATGTTCTTGGATTGGAAAAATCAACATTGTGAAAATGACTCTACCACCCAAAGCAATCTACAGATTCATTGCATTCCCTATCAAACTACCACTGGCATTTTTTACAGAACTAGAAGAAAAAAATTCACAATTTGTATGGAAACACAAAAGACCCCGAATAGCCAAAGCAATCTTCAGAACAAAAAACAGAGCTGGAGGAATCAGGCTCCCTGACTTCAGACTATACTACAAAGCTACAGTAATCAAGACAGTATGGTACTGGCACAAAAACAAAAATATAGGTCAATGGAACAGGATAGAAAGCCCACAGATAAACCCATGCACATATGGTCACCTTATCTTTGATAAAGGAGGCAGGAATGTACAGTGGAGAAAGGACAGCCTCTTCAATAAGTGGTGCTGGGAAAACTGGACAGGTACATGTAAAAGTATGAGATTAGAACACTCCCTAACACCATACACAAAAATAAGCTCAAAATGGATTAAAGACCTAAATGTAAGGCCAGAAACTATCAAACTCTTAGAGGAAAACATAGGCAGAACACTCTATGATATAAATCACAGCAAGATCCTAGAGAAATGGAAATAAAAACAAAAATAAACAAATGGGACCTAATGAAACTTAAAAGTTTTTGCACAGCAAAGGAAACCATAAAAACGACCAAAGGACAACCCTCAGAATGGGAGAAAATATTTGCAAATGAAGCAACTGACAAAGGATTAATCTCCACAATTTACAAGCAGCTCATGCAGCTCAATAACAAAAAAACAAACAACCCAATCCAAAAATGGGCAGAAGACCTAAATAGATATTTCTCCAAAGAAGATATACAGATTGCCAACAAACACATGAAAGAATGCTCAACATCATTAATCATTAGAGAAATGCAAATCAAAACTACAATGAGATATCATCTCACACCGGTCAGAATGGCCATCATCAAAAAATCTAGAAACAATAAATGCTGGAGAGGGTATGGAGAAAAGGGAACACTCTTGCACTGCTGGTGGGAATGTGAATTGGTATAGCCACTATGGAGAACAGTATGGAGGGTCCTTAAAAAACTACAAATAGAACTACCATATGACCCAGCAATCCCACTACTGGGCATATACCCTGAGAAAACCATAATTCAAAAAGAGTCATGTACCAAAATGTTCATTGCAGCTCTATTTACAATAGCCCGGAGATGGAAACAACCTAAGTGTCCATCATCAGATGAATGGATCAAGAAGATGTGGCACATATATACAATGGAATATTACTCAGCCATGAAAAGAAATGAAATTGAGTTATTTGTAGTGAGGTGCATGGACCTAGAGTCTGTCATACGGAGTGAAGTAAGTCAGAAAGAGAAAGACAATTACTGTATGCTAACACATATATATGGAATATAAGAAAAAAAATGTCATGAAGAACCTAGGGGTAAGACAGGAAGAAAGACACAGACCTACTAGAGAATGGACTTGAGGACATGGGGAGGGGGAAGGGTAAGCTGTGACAAAGTGAGAGAGTGGAATGGATGTATATACACTACCAAATGTAAAACAGATAGCTAGTGGGAAGCAGCCGCATAGTACAGGGAGATCAGCTCAGTGCTTTGTGACCACTTAGAGGGGTGGGATAGGGAGGGTGGGAGGGAGGGAGATGCAAGAGGGAGGAGATATGGGAACATATGTATATGTATAACTGATTCACTTTGTTATAAAGCAGAAACTAACACACCATTGTAAAGCAATTATACTCCAATAAAGATGTAAAAATAAAACCTCATTAACCAATTTATTATTTATAATTTAAAAATAGCTAAAGTAAAGTAGTATTAAAAAATAAAATATAAACTGTCTCTATATTGTAATTTTTTGGTAAAAGAGTTAAGCGCTAATATTTAAACCAGTTATTCAGGATACAGAATAAAACCCTAGGAATATTATTCAGCTTGCCCATGGAACGTGATTAGTGTAGCATTAATAACAGTTATCCACCAAATCTATTTAGACTCTGATATTCCATTTTATAGAGTTTTACTTTTATCCACATGCAAACTTCCTTAATGGAAATTGCCCATATGCCATACAATTCATGGTTGACTTATTTCACATTTGCTTAACAGCCTTAGTCCATGATTTAAGGGGACATTTGTAAGAGCAAAACAGTCAAAAATATCTTAATAACATGATGGTTTTCAAAGGGCACTCAAAGGCAAAATGTGAATATGACATTTCAACACTGATTAGTAACATGAATATAAGGCAGATATTCCATCTAAGACTAAATTCAGCACATCAACTTTGTTTGTGACATACACAGATTATTCCTAAGTGAATGAAAGATTTTATTTTTTATAAGGAAAGTGATTTTTTTTTCACACAGGAAGAATAAGGTAACATTTGCTTATAGATGTGTGTTAGAGTTTGAAAATTCAGGTTACTTTCAATTCCCATTATGAAAATATTAAAAGTAGTACATTTTTAATTTCTAAGAGGTAATACCAGCTGCCTCATTTTGCAGCATTGTATCTGTTCAGGGATTTAACTCATGTGCCTGGGAGCATATGCTTTTTAGAAAACATTTTAGTAAACATGTGGATGTTGTCAGACTTACAACTCTGGAGAGAATGTGCACTCTTATTTTAATTATGTTTTAGCATGTGGCTGTATGCCATTATATTTCCTTTAAGAATTATATTGATAGATGACTATTAGATATAAGTAATGAAAGTATATAAGTATACATACATATCTATATGTATACATATACACTCATATTAGAATCCTTAGAGAAAATACAGCAAATATGTTTGCTATAATGATTATATGCAATTCTTATTTCCTTTAGCATAATAGCGATTTAACCAACTACTGAAATTGACTTAATATCCTGGCTTATAGGTTTATTTTAGTTACAATAAAATGATATCTGAAACATCACTAATATGATTCACAAAGAGAAGATACGATTTGCTGCTTTTGAAGATCTAATTGCGTTAATAACATATATGCTGGTGTTCTGTTATTTTTAACAATATTCCATACTACAGACTCGTGCAATACTTTAAATAGAATGTAAGTACTAGTTGGCATGTGTTCAGTTTCTATGAAGTTCACATTTTCTGCAATGTGCTAACAAGCAGAAATATTGCTAAAATCTCATTTATGTTATGGACATGGGTTAGCATGACAAGCAAGGCTGGGTTAAGTATGTGACAGCACAAGGCCATGAGAGGAGAAAATCTGTAAAGAAAACCCCTTTCTGCAGCAGAACAAATGCTAGGAGTCTCCACCAGAGCATGGAAGGAAGAGTCGATGCCGTGCACAGAACATCAGAGGGTCTGGCAGCAAACTACAAACTATCGCTCCCTGAGCACTTGGACGCATAGCATGAGATCACTGGTAACAATGCTGACCTACTCTCAGGGGTAGGTGGTAGGAACAGTGAGGGTTCCAGGGGAGATTTCCAAAGGAATATCAGCCTCACCGAATTTCACCAGCTGATAAAACGCAACAGCCAAAAATGTTTGGAGCAGGATTGAGTTATGTGGATTTGGAATGGCAGGAGAATAAAACTAGCAAACCCAAGGAAGATCCGAAGGTCGACTATTATAATTGGGACCGTAGGTGAGAATGACACATCAGGTATAAGGAAAAAGTCTAATTAGAGCCAGGGACCAGGCTTGGGGTCAGACTCAACGAAGCATCGATGATCGGTGAGCACCATTGTTCATACATCCTTCCTGACCCAGGACACGATTGGTTCCTGGTACACTGGGGCAGACCTCTGGGGGTACAACGGGTGGGGCTCAAGTGGTCTGGGATTAGAAAGACTAGAGATACAAAGGTTGTGAACCAAACTGCATTTCATAGGGGTACCAGAATTCAAGACGCAAGTGTCATTCCTGTGGATGCAACTTTTAAAACAATCTGCAACCATGCTTCTGAAAAGTAAAGTGCACTCAGGATTTGGTCTACAACCTTACTGTGAGAGCCTATATGGGCACTGTTTGTACCAGAGATGTTTATATTAGATCCCTAGCATACAGAAATAACTTCAAGCGTCTTATTCTAAGCTGTCAAGAAATTCTAGATGCATAAACTTTCTTAATGAAGTGTTATCACTTATACCTAGATAAGATATGAGAAACTCAGATACTTTCATTTTGTGTGAACAGTCTGGGCGCAATGCATTTTCTGCAATTCCACTACACATTACCTATCTTTCAAACATGAATTATTACAAACAATAAGCATTAGAATACCTAAAGTTTTTTTCTCCATTCACATGATGGTGAGTTTGAATTATATCACATCCCAAGTATTTATTTTATTTTCTCCTGTGTTTTACTGGTGAAGATGTGCATTTTGAAGGGCAGTATAGGATGACATATAAAGTTATGTAATTTAAATTTATAATAGATTTATACTTAAAAAAAGTATATTCTTAATGCTAAATTTAAAAAATATACATATATTAATGAAGTTGTATGTTTTGATTTCTGGAATACAAAGGAAAAGCAGTATAGTCAGAATCAATAAGATTGTTTCCCGTCTCTAAAAAAATGTGAAGCTCAACAATTGCAAAATTTTTCAATAGTGCTATCACAAATATAATTTTTTCCTCAACTGTAGTCATTGGAGGAAAGTTTTGCTTATCTGCAGAAAAACAGTTTTGTAAACTTTGTCTTTCACAACTTAATTTTTTCATAAAAGTACAAATAAGACTTCACAGCTGTCACCACATAACACAGACTTCCCAGCTTTTAACAGCCTAATCATTCTTTTGTTGTTTCAAACAAAGAAGCTTTATTCCACTTGAGCCAGATTGTTTTAAATGCTTCTTTTTCAAAATTAAGTTTTGCCTTTAAGAGAAGGTGTAGTTTTTATATCACTTAGTAACAACGAAGGAGGTTTTCTTTTAACCTCTTTGTAGTCTACCTACCAATAAATGACAGACTTCTGCTATTTAATCTAGAAGAAAAGCCATATATTATCACCTCAATCTGGCCCAAGATAAACTTGTTAATAACTGCAGTTTATGAATATTTATCATGAGACAAGTAGTTAAAGAGACAGTACAGCTTTAATTTTCAGGTAGCATTTCTGATAGCCCTGCAACTTAACACTGATTAATCAGACTGACCGAGGCTTTAGAAATACAGGCTTGCCTGAATTTCTCATATCTTCTGTGAATCTTTTGTTCCTTGCATTTCAAAATGCTCTGATCTCTACTGAAAATTACTCAAAACCCTTTTGGGGACAGATTTATTCTTGACCAAAGCTTCTGCAGGACGCAAAATCGGAGCTGGAATCAATGAGGACAGCTGAAATCACGATCGTTAACTGATCATACTTTCTTAACTGAAAATACTAGGAGACCGAACATAGGCCTTTGAAATATGACACCGTCTTGAAAGATGTGTCATGCTATTATAAAGTAAAATAAAATTGCACATTCCAGAGCCTCAGTTCCTTCCAGGTGCTGGTTTGGGTCCTTAGCCATCCTTCTGCCCCTTCTCACTCCCTCCTAGTGCTGTCCACCGTGTGATCTATTTTCCTGAGAAAACTTTCCACGAGATCTCTTGAAAGCCTGAGAACTCTTAAGTTCAGATGAATGATAATGAGCATTGTCAAAGCGGCAGTAAAATTGAGTCCTCGGTCCTGGCTGCGGAGCGGGAAGCCACAGGAGTTAATTGTGTGAATGGTAATGAGACCAGGGAAGCAGCAGATGCTCGCGTGCCTTTACAATCCGAATCCCACCAACAAATTCCTCCCACAGAAACTGTGAGGGACATCTTGGCACCCTGGAGATGGAGCTAGACCCAGCCATAGCCTCATGCCACCTGCTAGACCTTTTGTTTAAAAAAAAAAAAAAAAAAAAGCTTATTACAATAACAAAGTTGTTTGCTGTCTTTTGCAATGACTTTGTGGCACCAGTTTTACCACAGTAGAGGAATGGAAGGAAAAGAAACATCTGATTCTTTACAGAGAAACATTTGCACCCAAAACAGTTGACTTACATGGAAAGACTGATGTTTGTTATATGATGCCTACTCTTCTGATACACCATGCCTGCCTTTTCCTCTTGTAAGTCCCCCCAGGCTGTTTATTCAAGTGAAGATTTACAAGGCCACATGGTTTTTCATGACAGGAGGAGAAAGGGCCATGTTTATCCCTACAGAAGAATCAAAAGAGAAAAAGGATGTAGAATTGTTACCCATAATATTCATTTCTAAGTAAAAAGTAAAAATCTTTCTAAATAAACATAAAAACTCTTGATCTTTTGAATGGTCTCAGCCAGAATGCCCTGTGAATGATGTGTCTTTATCAAGTTAGAATTTTACTGATGATGCAGTAATTGTATTTTTTTAAATGTCTAAGACTGGGAAGTCCAGAATGCCCTACCTTAGAAAAATGAATGATCACAATAGAGACAAGCAAAATTAGAAGAGACCGTCACATACTGGGCATTTAGGTTTGTGGAGCAGTGTTTTCCATATGGCAGTTTAGGGCTCTCCCTGAGGACAGTAAAATGGTATGAAACTGTGAGAAATTCTATTATATATTAGCTACCTTTACTTTTTTTTTTTTTTTTTTTGCGGTACGCGGGCCACTGTTGTGGCCTCTCCCGTTGCGGAGCACAGGCTCCAGACGCGCAGGCTCAGCGGCCATGGCTCACGGGCCCAGCTGCTCCACAGCACGTGGGATCTTCCCCGGACCGGGGCACGAACCCGTGTCCCCTGCATCGGCAGGTGGACTCTCAACCACTGCGCCACCAGGGAAGCCCGTTACCTTTACTTCTGAGGACGTTTTCAGAAATCTTGGTATTATATTCCTTGTAGAGAAAAGGGGGTCTATTTCTAGTACTGGAAAATAGGGTTAGTTTCAATGGCGACTGCAGACATGGTAGATCTGTCATGTTTATCCTGCCCTAGAAGACAGGCTCAGGTGTCTCTGTTCGGGTTAAATAAAAGCTGCTTCACTTCTCACTTTTTGTTCAGCTGGTTGACCCTCATTATTATAAAAGCAATTAGTTAGGCTGGAATTTCTGAATCCATTGTAGACAGCCTTTGATGATCTTGCATTAGTCATACAGATTTGAGTTAGAAATATCTGTATGCTTTGTAAGTTGATTTCATTGTTATCAGTGCAGGTTTTGGATTGCATAAGCTCTATGGTGCTAGATTTTTCTGTTTGTAAAGATCCAAGATTCTATAGTAAATAAAAAACTGTGTTCTTTTCATAATAATAAAATATGTGCTTCTGATTTACTGAGAAGTCAGAGATGGAAGCATGTGGGAGCAATATGTAAATGCCAAGCAAGCTGTTTATACTGGGATCTGCTCCTGCATAATAATCATAATCCAATGCTAGCAGAAACCTTTTGAATTTAAAACACTGTAGAGTTCCAGCAAAACAGAAAGAACCACAGCAAATGTTGTAATTGCTGATTATTTCTGAAAAAATCTCAAATATATTTACTTTTTTTTTTTTTTTTTGCAAAGCGGGGATTTCTATAAGTTTAATATTATCCAGCAAAACCATTCTAAAACAATTTCACCGTGCTTTGGTGAACTGCTCTGCATAAAAATGCAGGGGGAGGGTTGGGTATTGAGATTTGCTTTTTTGTATTTCTATTACTGGAAGAACACATTAAAACAGAAATGCACAGCCATTTTGTCTAAGCAAAGTTGTATTGGGAGTTGTGGAAAAAGTGAATCTTATTTTATTATTTAATTTAATGTTAGAAATTCAGACCTTCTGTGCAGACTTAATGATGTGCAGTCTATATATGCTTCTTAAAATTTAAAGAAAGGTTTTTATTGTTTTTATTTATTTAGATGGTTAAGTTCAATACTTTTGGCTGAGAAAGATAAAGCACATTTTCTTGCCTTAAATGATGTTACTTTCTTTGCCAGGAATGTTAGTGTCTTTCATATAGGCTCACAACAGAAAGCAGAGTTTCTAGAAAAGTTTGTCAAAATAAATAATATACTCTTGCGTACTCAATGTAAGCAGGATATCCAGGTGCAGTTTTATGTCTTCCTCCTGAATTTAGGATTCTACCCTTTACACAAGAAAATATTTGCAGAGAGTGACTTATCACTGGGAAGACTGGTGATGTTATGACCAATGGTGCAACATCAAAGAGTCCTTGCGTGGGAAGTGGGTTCCTTTGATCTCAGGTCAGTTTCTCTTGTACCACATTATGCTTCTCCCTTGTGTCAGTCCCCTGGTTGGCTTTTGCTCAAGCACTGGAATATTTCTGATTATAACATAAACAAGAATCTGAATGGCTACTCGCCTTTTCTCAGTTTCCCAGACTTTCTAGTTTCATGTTTTAATCTACAAATGATTGAATTGTGTTCCTTTCTAGATGAGCCTGGTTTCAGAGAAACCCGGATACCTGGGATATTTAGAGTCGGAAGAATATTACCTCTACCTTTCTTTACCTCCTCCGTTTTTCCCAGCTTTGCCTAAGAATCACTTCAATTAATCTTGTAGCATTAATAATTTTCAAGGATACCATCCAAAGGACAAAACAGTGATGATTTTTTCGTTATTGCAAGGATTACAATACTTTTCCAGGAGATAATTCACTTTGATGGGTACTGATATCTTTCCCCACAGCTTCATTGTTTTGAAAAAAAAGGAAGAATTAAAAAATGGGACAGGCTTTTTCATTTAACATCTAAGAAACAAGTAATTATGACTATATCAGAAGTAGATTTTGGATGCAGATACAAACATACAAATTCAATATCAACTATGTATTAGCTGTGTAAAAACTTACTTAAACTTTCTTTACCATAAAATGGTTCTAGGATTAATGTGGCAGACAATACCTGCTCTCCACGCAACAGCCACTCCCTCCTCCACTCTGTTAACTGAATCCCAATATTTTAGCACTTTATATAAACTGAAGGAGCTATTCCTGGACCCCAGGGCTAAAATTTTGTTAGTCTAGGCCAATCATGACAATTCCCCTCTCCTTGCTAGAGATTCAAGTATCATCATGGGACACAAATCTGAAAAGAGCTTTAAGAGGATATCACTGGAAGGCTCCTGGAATATATTTTCTTCCTTGATGAAAAAGACTCTATAAAGAAAATACTACCTTTTTGTAACTCTACATTCAGCTGAGTGGGAAGACATTTCCTAGAATTGTAACAGCCATCTTGGGAAAGTGAAGGAACCCATGTCACGAAGGATAAGGAGCACATTCAAGATGAAAGAGTAGAAAGATAGGAGAAACGTGGTTCAATGATGGCATTACTGAGATGCTTGATTATTCAATGTCAGAAGTGTCCTATCTCTGTACATCTTGTGTTTTGAGATAATAAACTCCTTCCTGTTGACACTTTGCTTGGGTTCTATTACTTGTATCCCACATGTTTCTAGGAATTATAAACATTTCATTATTAAGATTACAGTAAGAATTAAATGAGGAAATATATATAAAGCACTTGGTACATAATAGTGGTCAATAACTATTACCATTATTTTTATTGTGTTCCAAGACCTTGACATTTAATTTCCATGTGAGATATGACTATTTTAGATAGTATTTTTTATGACTAACTCATTCTAATTGTAAACTCTTAAATCTGCCCTCTTAATTACATTTTGGAGTAGATACTTTCCAAAATGTTTTACTGTTTTTAGGCAGATCTTTTTAAGATGGTTTAATGTTTAAAAGAGAATCTTCTTTGGAAATTAAATTCCTGTGGATAAAGAATATTGACTATAATTGGCTAATTTATTATAATTAATTTATCCAAATTCAAAATAAATGCTAGATGATAATAAAGAGGCACCATGTTATCACAAATGGTAGCCTGCTATGTGCCTTATAGAAACTAGGCATCATATTCAATGAAAGCCTAGCACATTTCCTCAGTTTTGTTCCAACTGAAACATTTTCTGTATAACTGACATACATTCAGACATTTATTATGTAAAAAGTATGTACAAACTGTTCGTTTCTTTTATAGGTTATAAAGGAATCAGAAGTACACACATTTCCAGGGACCACCTATATAGCTAGGTATCTGCTACATGGTCTAAATTTATTAATCACTGATTTTCTCTATTTTATGAAATTTTAATTATTCTTGACAAACAGGGCTATTTGACAATACCTTGAACTTTGCCTTTTCCTTGTGAAATTAAACATCCCTCAATTTGATAACTTTGCTCTTGCTGCACTACAGATCCTAGATCGCTCCTTCTAAGAGTGATTCAACTGGTAGATGGTAACTGTGAAGTGAATAATTTCTCACAAATTCTAAGTGAATAAAAAACGGGACATTGGAGCTGCAATTAAGCTAGCCATATTTACTAACAGTTTTTTTACAATTTTGATGGTAATAGATATTATTTTATAATTTTGATGGTAATAGATACTATATTAAAACCTCCTTTCAAAAAGCTTTATATATCCTAAAATAGCATGGATTTGATTTTCATTATTTAAGAGGATGTTAATACTTCTAAGTCATTTTAGTTCTCCTTTATACTTTTAGAAACGTTTTCTTAAGAGTAGACACCAGTCTATGCAGAGGGGGATACTCTTAGTTGGAAAAAAAATGGTTGGATGAATTAGATATTTATTAGAAACACTCAGAAGTATTACATGTGCAATGGATTTTAATATGAACACAAAAGATTTAAGCACTGGCAATAAACTTTTTGTCTCACTTCAATTTCTTTATCTTGAGCTAGAAATAGTGAAGGATAAATAAACAGTGTACTGAAGATTTGCTTTCCCATACCACTGAGTAATGAAGGAAGATTGGCATGAAGAAAACAGAAAGCAAATGTGCCATTTATATATACCTGACAGATGCAAAACACTCAGAGATTCCTAACCATATACATATGTACAAATATACATATATATGTTGACATTGGAAATATTTTTGCCTTCAGAAATAGCTCTTCAAAAAGAATTAGATCTCTTTTTTTGAAAAGCATTTCCCTCCCAAATGAAAAGTGTACTGTCTAAATAGATGAGGACGAGAGTAACTGGTATAAAACACTGGATGCAGGGCTTCCCTGGCGGCGCAGTGGTTGAGAGTCCGCCTGCCGATGCAGGGGACACGGGTTTGTGCCCCGGTCCGGGAGGATCCCACATGCCGCGGAGCGGCTGCGCCCGTGAGCCATGGCCGCTGAGCGTGCGTGTCCGGAGCCTGTGCTCCGCAGCGGGAGAGGCCACAACAGTGAGAAGCCCGCGTACTGCAAAAAAAAAAAAAAACCCACTGGATCCAGAGAGAAGCTCAGTTCTCTCTTTTTCTATGAATTTAACTGAACAGAGAAGTTTTCTTATATCCCTTCTACTTATATTCTTGAATAAATGGAATCTCAGCCTTGGCCCTTTCTATGGTAATCTTCACCACATGCCAATTGTCTAAACTCCTTGGAGGAGCAAAATCTCACAGCACATAGGATGTGAGTACCATTATGTCAGGGTTTTGACCACTTCGGACAATAGATTACTCTTCGTAGAACTGCGTTGCAAACTTTTAATGTGCACAGGAATCAGCCTAGGATCTTATTAAAATGCAGAATCTGTTTGAGTAGGTCTGGGGTGCTGGCTGAGATTCTGCCTTTCTAACAAACTTCCAGATAATGCCCAGGCTGCTGCTCTATGGACCATACACTGTACAGTAATGCTTTAAACTAAGAAGTCAGACTCAACTGACTTAAGGGCTGGCCCTCCCCCTGAGGCCCTCAAATCTGCTCAGCAGCAACTTGTGGAACATAATTTGTAGGCTCAGTTTCTGCCTCAGGATACTGTCCTGATGAGAAGGAAATTTAAGAGACTCATAAACCAACTTTGCTGCCATCTAGTTTAACTCTGTGATCCTTCCCAAATTTTGCCGAGGCTTCCAGTATATGCCCATTTTCAGAATGCTGGATCTTAGGTCTTGTTCTCTCCGTGTTAATATCGAATTTCATAACCTGTCTGCCTCAGAAGGCTTGAAGTCCTAAAATGAATGGCAGCTTACCTATATACCTAGCATCTGGACCCAGCTGATCGCCTGTCGCCAGCCCTTAAGTCATCTGCTGGAACTTGGCACTCTACCTTTGGCAGGACATCCCAATACTGATTGCCCACTCAGACAAAATTGGCCTAGCAGCTGTCACTGCATTTCATAGACTCCATCTCCTCTTGGCCTCCCACCGATGCTATGACTGCAAAGCTATGACTCCAGGTGTGTGGCCCTCCTGTGGGCATTTATCCCATTGTTTTGATCAGAATTCTCCTAAAATCTATTTCTGTTCTACAAGCCTCAGGATAATGTGGGATCCATTCTCATTTCCCAACCCTAGATCTTATGTTGATAACTCTGTCCCAATAAAGAGTTCATACTGCTTCGCGATTTTATATAGCATATTCTTGAATAGATTAGTAAATGGAATACAGGGAGGTCAACACGAAGAGATGCAATATGCCTGACAAAAGGCCTAATAGTGTTTTTTTAATTTTTATTTTTTAATTAAAGTATAGTTGATTTACAACGTTTCCGGTATCCAATAGTGCTTTTTAAATTAAAATCTTATTTGAGAATTTTTATCTTCCCTTGTCATTGATAAGATATCCTATCAAATTACATCCTGCTGTCCTAGCAGTATTCTGTGACATGACATTAAAAAAAAAAAAAAAAAGACACTGCTTATCACAAATGATTTGATAACAGGCAATACTAGATGTGTATCCTACCAAATATACAAGATACTTAAGCACCTGATAGACTTCTTTTAACTGTATTAGATACGCTTCCATGGTTTAGGGTCTGGAGGTATACTTAAGTATATTTAATGGATCTTGTGGAATTTTATTCCGTGAACCAGTACGTTTTCAAGATCACCATAGATCAGTACCACTAGTTTTGTCAATTATGGTTCACAAGTGACCTTCATAAATCAAAAATGCAGAGAGCTTCATCTTTCCAGCATAAAATTATACAAGCATTTAAACCAAAAGCTTGCAAAGGAACAAGGACTGTGGTTATAATTTACGTTTGTTTTTTTTTTTTCTCTCTTGAATGGATGTTAGGAAGAAAACAGACACACAGAGGCTAAGAAAAGGAAACTAACCTTTGCTGTATGTTTACTCTGGGCCAGCCTCTATAGAAAGCAATTTTTAAATTCTTACAAGAATTCTTTATAGTAAATAATGATTATTCCCACAGGATTAGGCAGATGCAGAGAAGGTAAATAATTTGTTCAGGATTACACAGCTACCAACTGGTGGTACCTGCATTTGTACATGTGTTGGTCTCTGTAAAAAGTCAAGTGTTTTTTTTTATCTTAAACAGTTCTAGAGTACTGAGATTTCTTAACTTTACCAACTTTTGTCTGGTAAAGCTCTTGCTCTTATCTAATTTCCCAAGATATATGGTAGAGTAATTATTCAGGCTTGTTGCAGCCATTTGGTGTCAAGCAAGACCATGAGTTCCTCCTACAAGACATCTCACAACATATGCTATGAGAAAGGTTATGATTGTATGTCAATCTGCAAGAAGATTCTGAGATCCCATATTAGTACAAATTAATAACTAAGAATTTTTAAACAAAATTCACATCTGCTTGTAAGAAATTTTAGTGACTGTAATTTTGTACTCCGGTATCAAAAAAGTCACTATCCTTCATGTAGTAGAGATAACACAAGCTTTACAACTGAGTCTTACATTTCCTCTCCTCCTCAGTAGGAAAGAAAACAATAAAAATTTAGAACTATAAAGCTTCGTTTTCTTTAAAACAAAAGCAATCACAATAAATGGCACAATAAAAGTGTTATTAGAGGTGACAGGATATATTGCATATGCCAGCTGGTATCTTTTCTCTAAGTTTAGCAATTTTCAGCCAACTTGGGCTGACGTGGTGAAAGGAGATTCGTGAATAAAATATGCACAACAGGAAGGAAGCAGCTGAGATTCTCCTCCAGGAGTTCAGTACGTATCATCACCTAGAGTGCCACAGTCCTCAAGAGGAGAAGCCACCTCCTTCTGGTCAACAAAGGCTGCCATATCAAAGGTGGACAGACTTTAAGGAACATACCATCACTGCTTCTTCAGTAAGATGTCTAAGAAGTTGTTTTAGAGGGTCTACCCCTTCTTCATGACTTTGTAAAATTCCAGAAGAAAGTTCAATCCAATCATCGTTAGATAACAACTAACAGAAGTTTATCCTTTTTTTCTCTCCTGATACAAACCCTCTCACAAACACCAAGTGATATGGAAGACAGTTTTTTTTTAGTATTTTCTATTCAGAGCTACCAAATAAGGACATTTTGAATTGCTGGAACTAATCAAATGTTCGAAGGAAAGATTTAGTTTCTATTCTGTACTTTTTGAAAACAAGTTTGAGAAACCAGAGTAGTATATATTAAGGAGAAATCAAGAGCAAAATACTATCATGCAGGCATATATGATTCCTCAGGGAGAGACTGGCCAGCTGAAAATGAAGCAATATTTGGTAAGGATGACAGAGCAAGCGAGAAAAGCCCTTCCGCATGAAAGGATTCAAAGTTCTTTAATGATTTCCTCATGGAAACACATTCCTTATGAGTTTACATTAATTTACAACCTATTTTAAATATTTCAGTAAGTTACTTCTGAAGCTCTTTTTCACAATAATTAATTCTGTTCAAGCTCACTGTCAGAAATAAATGAAAGATTTTAAAGATATTTTTACTTTTTAAGCATAGGGGAAGATGTCTTTCACATTAAGATAATCAAATCCATTGCTCTTGGGGTTTTGGGGGGTAGACTTACCAAATCCACAAAGAAAACTCTCCTAGAACTAATGGAATTAGATTACCTTTGAATTCTCACCCCTACTTCGAATAGTCACTAATTCCTTTCTTTGCTCTTTTGGTGTTTGCAAAGGGGTTCACTAAAGCCTGAATCGATACAATTATTGGCTCAGATCGTGAGAGGTCTATGCCGGATGGCTATGGGTTTCTAAAATCCCAGTTGCTTGTGGTAGTTTTCCCAGTTTGCCTATAGGGTTTGGGGATCAGCAATTTGAAAGGGCTACAAACTTGCGAAACAGTTTATTCATGGGGGCAGAATGTTCATCAGCGTGACCCAGTACTAAATACATACATTAGAGGCATTTCTATTCTGCACAATTTGCCACACAGCACTAGTTTCTGGGGGTGTGTGGGGGGAGACAATGGCTTATAAAATGCCTTTGAATGCCTAAAAAAGAAGGAGAGGTTACGCTACGACTCCGACTCCTCTGCTTTCTTTTTTGGAAAGAACCATCTTAGTTACTTTAGCTGAGCTCTGCTGAGAGTAAGCAAAGTGGAAAAATCAGAAAATTACTTTTTTTTTTATATGTTTCTGGGGGCAAAAGAGAGAGTGGGAGAAACTAAATGGAAAAAAAAGTGACAGTGAGATTATGTGAAAGAGCAAATATGCAAGTGGATGAAGACAGCTGAGGAATAATGCAAGAGGTATGCAAAAAAGCAGCAAGGAAAGAGCCATGATGATAAACTTAAAGGGAACTGCAGAGCAGAAAGAACATCATAAATAATCACATTTTCAAATAAGACTAACATATCGGTTTCTGTGACCTGGGTAGAGCACAAACCTCCCATGATATTTCCTTAGCATTTTGATGCACACAAAATGCAATTTTCAGCTCAGGCATTTTATTCTTCAATGTAAACAAGCTTTGGGTTTTTAAAATACATATCCTAAAAGTGTTTTCATACATAATACATATATCATAAAAATCTGACTTGTAAACTACTGAGTCCATGTCCCCCCAAGTATTCATCGTGAAGACTCACCACGTATCGATAGTACCTTATGGTAGAAATTGACATGCTACAGCATGAAATGTCTGTTACCAAAGGCAAATAGGATTTTTTGAAGTACAGGACAAAGAAACATCATAGCCAATTTTGCCCAAACTCTAGGAAGGAAGTGTTATGAGGTAGAACTATATTGTTAATTAGTTTCAAATGCTTTGGTGTTCCTTTAAATCTTGCTAATTAAGAGAAATCAAGAGTGGAAAATAGCCCCTTTCTTATCTTCAAGGAATAAAGATGAAAGAAAAACAGAAAATGAAACCTCTTTTCTTGTTCTGCTCTTTAAAACAGAGCCCCAAGAAAATCTGCTTGTGCTCACAGGAGAAAGCCCCGAGTATTTACAGAGGGGGAGGGGAAGGAGGCGGGCTGAGAAGCATAATTAGAAGCAAGTTTTCACATTTTATTAAATTCCTCCACCAACAAAATGCACTTAGAGGTATTTTAAGTTAAACCAGTACTTAAGGACTATGAAAAGCAAGATGATTGCATGTTTGTGGAAGAAGAAAGGGCAATTAAGAAAACCAGGCCAATTTAAAATGCCGTATAAATAAAGGCGACCAGAAGTTGATTTAAAGTTTGTCTTCTGTAATTTGTCTCTCCTTTGTCGTGGCACGCTCAGAGAAAGTGAACGCGGGGGACGGAGGGGGGCAGGGGAGGGGAGGGGTGGAGGGAGGGAGCCTCTCGGACCCTCCTCCTTCGTCTCGCTCCGTCTCCCTCCCTCTCCCACCCATCCGCCCTGCCTTCCCTTTGCGGACTCCATCGGCTTCTGATTTGGAAGCACGCTGATTGGCTGGAAGCGATTCAACGCACGCGGGGCAAGAGAGCTTTGTCTGAGTTGAAGTGAAGTTGTACAGATCTTAGACTGGAGTCAGCAATCACGGGCGCTTGGTCTGCAGCCGAGCGGAGAAAAGGAGAAAGAATCGCTGGGGAAAGAGCCACTGCAGCCTCCGCCGGCGCCCTGCGATAGATGGACGCCGACTGCACAAGGGGGAAAACGCGGACGTGACACTCTTTCGCCTGCCAAGAGGACAAACAGCCGCACAAATGCAAGGACTGGACTCCATGCCGATTATATCTGGAAGTCGTGACACGGTGTGTATAAAACAAAAGTTTGCGAGCTGTTAATTGCTGTGCTGTGTTATTAAGAGACGCTTTCAAGTTTCGAGTACCAAATGTAGCCTAGCTTTAAGTTGCCAAAGGAAGCTGAGGGAATTGCTTTGCTGTTTTAACTTGCTCTGTGAGAGGAATCTCATAAAACTGACCGATGTACCAAATGAATGCTAAAATGCACTTTAGATTTGTTTTTGCACTCCTGGTAGTATCTTTCAACTCCGATGTACTGGGCAAGAATTTGAAATACAGGATTTACGAGGAGCAGAGGGTTGGATCGGTAATTGCAAGACTATCAGAGGATGTGGCTGATGTTTTAGTTAAGCTACCTAATCCTTCTACCGTTCGCTTCCGAGCCATGCAAAGGGGAAATTCTCCTCTACTCGTGGTCAACGAGGATAGCGGGGAAATCAGCATAGGGGCAAAAATTGACCGCGAACAACTATGCCAGAAAAACTTGAACTGTTCCATAGAGTTTGATGTGATCACCCTACCCACTGAGCATCTGCAGCTTTTCCATATTGAAGTTGAAGTGCTGGATATTAATGACAATTCTCCCCAGTTTTCAAGACCTCTCATACCGATTGAGATATCAGAGAGTGCAGCAGTTGGGACGCGGATCCCTTTGGACAGTGCATTTGATCCGGATGTTGGGGAAAACTCCCTCCACACGTACTCTCTCTCTGCCAATGATTTCTTTAATATCGAGGTTCAGACTAGGACGGATGGAGCGAAGTATGCAGAACTCATAGTGGTTAGAGAGCTGGATCGGGAGCTGAAGTCGAGCTATGAGCTTCAGCTCACCGCCTCGGACATGGGGGTGCCTCAGAGGTCTGGCTCATCCATACTAAAAATCAGCATTTCAGACTCTAATGACAACAGCCCTGCTTTTGAGCAGCAGTCTTATATAATACAGCTCTTAGAAAACTCCCCCATTGGCACTTTGCTGCTAGATCTGAATGCCACTGATCCAGATGAGGGCGCTAATGGGAAAATTGTCTATTCCTTCAGCAGTCATGTGTCTCCCAAAATTATAGAGACTTTTAAGATTGATTCAGAAAGAGGACATTTGACTCTTTTCAAGCCAGTGGATTATGAAATCACCAAATCCTATGAGATTGATGTTCAGGCTCAGGATTTGGGTCCAAATTCAATCCCAGCTCATTGCAAAATTATAATTAAGGTTGTGGATGTTAATGACAATAAACCTGAAATTAACATAAACCTCATGTCCCCTGGAAAAGAAGAAATATCTTATATTTTTGAAGGGGATCCTATTGACACCTTTGTTGCCTTGGTCAGGGTTCAGGACAAGGATTCTGGGCTGAATGGAGAAATAGTTTGTAGGCTTCACGGACATGGTCACTTTAAACTTCAGAAGACTTATGAAAACAATTATTTAATCTTGACAAATGCCACGCTGGATAGAGAAAAGAGGTCCGAATACAGTTTGACTGTAATCGCTGAGGACAAGGGGACACCCAGTCTCTCAACAGTAAAACATTTTACTGTTCAAATCAACGATATAAATGACAATCCGCCCCACTTCCAGAGAAGTCGATACGAATTTGCAATCTCAGAGAATAACTCGCCAGGGGCGTATATCACCACTGTTACAGCCACAGATCCTGATCTTGGAGAAAATGGGCAAGTTACATATACCATTCTGGAGAGTTTTATCCTGGGAAGTTCCATAACTACATATGTAACCATTGACCCATCTAATGGCGCCATCTATGCCCTCAGAATCTTTGATCATGAGGAAGTGAGTCAGATCACTTTTGTGGTCGAAGCAAGAGACGGTGGAAGTCCAAAGCAACTCGTAAGCAATACCACAGTTGTGCTCACCATCATTGACGAAAATGACAACATCCCTGTGGTTATAGGACCGGCACTGCGCAATAATACCGCAGAAATCTCCATCCCCAAAGGGGCTGAAAGCGGCTTTCATGTCACAAGAATAAGGGCGATGGACAGAGACTCTGGTGTGAATGCTGAACTCAGCTGCTCCATAGTAGCAGGTAATGAGGAGAATATCTTTGTCATTGATCCACGATCATGTGACATCCATACCAACGTCAGCATGGAATCTGTTCCCTACACAGAATGGGAGCTCTCAGTTGTCATCCAGGACAAAGGCAATCCTCAGCTGCATACCAAAGTCCTTCTGAAGTGTATGATCTTTGAATATGCAGAGTCTGTGACAAGTACAGCAATGACCTCAGTAAGCCAGGCGTCCTTGGATGTCTCCATGATTATAATTATTTCCTTAGGAGCAATTTGTGCAGTGTTGTTGGTTATTATGGTGCTGTTTGCAACCAGGTGTAACCGAGAAAAGAAAGACACTAGATCCTACAACTGCAGGGTAGCGGAATCAACTTACCAGCATCACCCAAAAAGACCCTCCAGGCAGATCCACAAAGGGGACATCACACTGGTGCCTACCGTCAACGGCACTCTGCCCATCAGATCTCATCACAGACCATCTCCTTCTTCATCTCCTACCTTAGAAAGAGGGCAAATGGGCAGCCGGCAGAGTCACAACAGTCACCAGTCCCTCAACAGTTTGGTGACAATCTCATCGAACCACGTGCCAGAGAATTTCTCATTAGAACTCACCCATGCCACCCCTGCTGTTGAGGTAAGATCATATCCTCCACCTATTCACTGACAAAGTCAGCTGTTAGTGATCAGAAGTTGTGTGTGTGTTAGTTCTTAAACGTTTCCATTACTCAGTAACAATACTAAAGATATGCAAATTAAATAGGATACCAGTTACGTTATGTAGGTATAGCAAGTATACACACCTTTTACATACTGTCTTAAGTTTTTCATAAAGAATTTACTTGCATGTACCATGTGTAATATTGAAAAGTAAATGTGAAGCTAGCAAAGGACTATCTAATTAGAGTCCCCTTATCCTCAGATTATGATACTTCAAGCTAGAAATAAACAGGCTTGCTATATTCTCAGTAGTTGTGGTCTCTAAGAAAAATAAAAAACTGGGGTCTCCAGAATCCCATCTCGGTGCATGTGTATTTGTTCAGCTTTTGAAACGTTTCTGACATTATTTTAACTACCTGTGTTAGACTGTATTTTACAGCATTTTCCATGCATTTTTATAACTGATCACTTGAATCTGAACTATAAGATAGAAGGAATCAATCAGTTTTCTATAAAGGAGTCCTCTTTCAAACAGAGAATGTCAGCTGTACAAGAGCATCCACATTTCTCTGGGATGTATTTGGTGGCTGGCTACGTGGTCCTTCAGAGTCCAGCATGTGTAAATCTTTAAAACGGAGATAGTATTAGAAGACAGAATTAGATAATTAGCGTGAACTAGTGAGTAACTGTATTTGCTTGCTTCAAGCTTTTGAGTACTGGGGGATTTGTTTCCAGGAATCAGTACTGTCTGTTTCGTTTCCAGCAGGTCTCCCAGCTTCTTTCAATGCTTCACCAGGGACAATATCAACCAAGGCCAAGTTTTCGAGGAAACAAATATTCCAGGAGCTATAGGTATGAATTACCCTTGTGCTACCTATTAAGTCTCAGATAACACGAATGCTGAAGAGTAAAAACTATACTTTCTCTGATTTCTCTTTCTAGATATGCCCTTCAAGACATGGACAAATTTAGCTTGAAAGACAGTGGCCGTGGTGACAGTGAAGCAGGAGACAGTGATTATGATTTGGGGCGAGATTCTCCAATAGACAGGTTGCTGGGCGAAGGATTCAGCGACCTGTTTCTTACAGATGGAAGAATTCCAGCAGGTAAGAGCGTGGTGATAGATAAATCCTTATTTTCAGATCGACTACACCAGTGAAGTGAGCAATTTCTCCCGTGCTTTTATTTCTCCTTTGTTCTTTGCACTAAATTATCTGTAATACACACACCATTAGCCGTGAACATAGACTGAAACAATTTTAAATTGTTTAATTAAAATTCATAGTAAACAGTTGGTAGAGAAAGGGAATAAGCAGGAGAGCTTAAGAGGACAAGAAGGAAGGAGTGGGGAGAGGAGGAGAGAAAACGACCCCACTCCCCTCCTCTCTCTACCCCATCTACTACCGCCATAAGACACTCTTGAGCAACTCTGTAAAATTACTGGGTGGTTGTTTTTATTCAGAGAGCCTGTTTTGGTGCCTAGTGGTGAACTGGACTATAATTTGGAGGACACATTTCCTGTGATGGGAACCAACTCGCATAATCAGAGATTAAAATACACCAGGGAATGGTACACTTTAATCACTAAAAATAGGAGAAAGAATGCATCTTTGTAGGTGGTAGGCATGGAATAATTTTGCCACCTTTCATTTTATGTGTCCACTGTAAATGGAAGAGGAACCGAAGTCCAAGAGGGGAATTTATAACTACACAGCTAGATGGAGGAGACCCTATTAAGTTACGAGCTATGTTTTCCTTAGACTCCCTTCTCTCTCATCGTGCAGTAGAAACTCTCAGATCCCGCAGAGTAAATACTGACTGCATCACTGTAGCAACCCTGTCACTAAAGACTGTAATAATATATCAACCCTTAGAAACATATTCCTTTGGCTACTTATGTTTCTAAATTCCACGGAATGTTGATCAAATAACTGTCACTTGACAAATGAATAAGTGAAGTGATAAATGAAAGAAAGGCAGAACAAAACTATATTACCTTGCTGAGTCCATGGAACAACTGCTGTCTAAGTACAGATAAATAAGAGAGTTTAGGAAATAGACATGGGAGAGCTTCAGGGAGCCAGAGAAATTCAGTGGAAATCAGTACATAGGAACGCTCTCTCTCGTAAACTGGAGTAGTAGTGGCGGCAGTAGCTGCAGCAGTATTAATATTAGTCCTAGCAGTCGCAGCAGTGGTTACCAGCGACGCCCTAGTACTTACTCTGGGCCCATGAGGAATTCTATACCTGAACAACCTCTTGCAACACTTTGACACAGGAATTAATGGTGGCGGTAATAACAGTAGTGTTCATATTTTCTTTTTAGATTTGAAAACTGAAGCTTATAAAGGTTAAAAAAAAGTATCCAAAATCAAGCAATTTGTACATGATAGAGGTGAGATTTGAACCTATCCCTCTACTCATTAAACACTAATCTATCAAGAATAATATAAAGTAACAGGTTTTTATTTTTTTGTAGTATGTTAAATGTCATGTTCTTACATTCTAAAGTTTTACAGTACTACTGTCTGTAACCTATTAAATGCTGCTTATTTAACTATGCTATTACCGTAATAGATACTGCATTTCTGGCAGGATGAATGTATGGGAAGGACTTCTAGTGGCATGAAGGGCTATAATCAATGTACTTTGAGAGCCGAGACACTTACAGTCACCCATGGTGTCTTTTTCTTTTTTTAATGCATAGACTCCCTAGACCCATTTAAAGAGAAATCCTTGAAAACCTAGTGGAATACCTATGGCCTAAGACAACGTGCTCAAAGAGAAACAGTTTTATCTTACCCATGAAATGAAAGAGCGGGCTGAGTTTCTATGATTCTGTGATCCTGATAGAACTCTAATTTTGAATACTGATCCCTACTTTTGAATAAGATGATTTCCCAAATTACATTATTTCATAAAACATAACATCATGGGTATAATATCAATTATCTCATTATATATGTTATTTTTTCAATTGTAGAAAGTTGACTCATTGACACAATTCTATCAGTATAGTTAAAAGGAGAATAACTGCTCCTACTTAGATAACCTTGCCATTTCTGAGCCTAAATTATACCTTAAGTCCTTTTATAATTCTGAGATTGTATAATTCAACAGCTAATCATGGTCTAATTTTTTAAAAAAGGGCACGACGCCTCTTTCACTCTAGCCTATATTTTCAAAGTTACCACCACCAGCTATGTTCACGGCAGGAGAGTTACCTAATGCTTCAATTAAAGTAATTAAAATAAATGTTAAAGAATAAAGACATCTGGGAAACAACAGGTAGACATTGATAAACTCTAGATGATAGTGAGTCTTATTTAGTGAGTAACCTGAGTCTCCTCCTAAGTTACATTTCTTTTCAAAGTTAGAGGCTCACCGTTATATTATCACCAACACCAGTGAATATATAGACAATTCTTTACCAAAAAATTCCATATTTACACAATCATACTTAATCTGGGTGTGTGTGGTGGGAGAGCTGGGGTATGGTGTCATACTGCAATAGATTGTATCAGAGTACATACACTTCTGCCTGACTAGCAACCTGTCTCTATGTGGGGTGTTGTAGAAAGTATTCTAGAGGCATAGAGCACCAGGAAATCACCAATGATCCATAAAATATCTTAAGCTTTATGCATGGTTGGCTATTAGAAATGTGCATAATCAAATATCTGTACAAAGATAACCATCCCTTAATTATGAACAACATTCTGATGATACATCACCCATATTCTGGCTTATTCTTCACCATGGCAGCTTCTGCTGGCACATTAGGGTGTAAAATTTGTGATTTGTAAACTTTATATTCCCAGGAAATATCCCAAGTAGAAAAAGAAAAAAAAGTACGTCCACATCTGAATGCCATTAACAGAAATCAGCACAGTTTTTCTAAAGCATGAATATTTTTAGAACTTCAGTGTCTTATTCCAACAATGTTTTTCCTGCATTAGACTGTGATCAAATATAGATTATGTTATGTGGCTTTGCCTGCCAACAGGGTCATTTCTGGTCATTCATGCTATTAATTCCCACAGGAGGATCCTGCATTCTGAGCAGTAAAGTCAGCGTGCATTTTTGTCTGTTGGCTCACGTTTGTCAACATACTTTCTTCCTTACTCAGTCAACTTTGAACCACAACACTACATACACGCTTGCAAAATCTCGCTTTTCCCAAAGTGTCAGCTGCACCAGGATGTTCTTGTGATACTCCTCCTTGACTGGGCGCATTCCATTTTTTTATCATTGTGTCATCTGTGATTACTTAATTCAAACATTTGTCTTTAATTCTATGTCCTCATCATTCTCATGGCTCGTATCCTACTTGCGGCCTTTCTTCCATGGCTGGTTTTCTGTACCAGCACATGAATTGATATTCACTCTCCAGTAGCTTCTGTCCTTGCCAAATCTTTCTTTCATACAGCTTGAACAACTTTTTCAGAACATTTTAATTTATACTTTTTGTTTCAAAAGCAATAATTGACTTTTGTTGCCTGGAAACACCTAATTCAGCTATTTATCTGGGCATTCCAAGGCCAATGAAATCCACTCCTAGCTTATTAACTTTTTTTTTTTTTTATCTTTTGCAATAGGCAGAGCCATCTCTTCACGTAACACACCAATCCTTTGCTCATGTCACCTTTCTACCTGAAAAACTGGCTTCTCTTCACTTTGTCTTCTATTCATCTCTCAAAGTTTGTTTCAAGCTGCTCTTTCTTTAACTACTTCAGCATCCGCCTCTACTCTTTTTTCTTTTCTTTTTTTAAATTTTATTTTTACTGAAGTAGAGTTGCTGTACAATATTATATAAGTTATAGACGTACAATATAGTGATTCACAATTTTTAAAGGTTATACTCCATTTACAGTTATTATAGAATATTGGCTACATTCCCCGTGCTGTACAATATATCCTTGTAGCTTATTTATTTTATACCTGTTTGTACCACTTAATCCCTTACCCCTATCATGCCTCTCCCCACTTCCCTCTCCACTGTTAACCACTAGCTTGTTCTCTACCTCCGTGAGTCTGCTTCTTTTTTGTTATATTCACTAGTTTGTTGTAGTTTTTTAGATTCCACATATAAGTGACATCGTATTTTTTTTTCTTTTTTTAACATGCCCTCATCATTGTATAGTTTGGCACTTTAACTGGGCATTTATGACCTCATTTGTAACACTTGATTATTCTTATACCAGAAGCCATTTGAGGGCAGGAAGCTATCATAGCACTTTACATATGGCAGGCTCTTAATAGATAATTGATTGATTACTCAATGACTAATGGCTTGATAGATGTTAGGCATATGTTTTTCTCCTTATGTCCCATGCTTGCTTCCTGCCCTACCTATAAGGTCTAGCACAGGGGCAAAATTGGCCATCATGCTGTGGGAAAAAAGAGTTCTCTATTTCTCCATGACTTTCCCTTTCCAGAGGAAATTTAACCACCTGACAGAGTTTTCAAGGAGCAACAGGAAGGTTGGCCACTTGCAACAGTAGCCAACAAGTTCTGGTTCACTGGATACGGTGTGGAACATCTGTGGCACTAAGTTACATGTACACTGAGGATGATTTCGAACAGTTGAGTCTCAGGAAAATGGTTGAAAATACCAATGAAATTAAGAAATGCCCTCTTCTGTGTCACTGCTCTTCCATCTCTATTATTTTGGCCCTCCTTCTCTCCATTAGTCTTTATTCATCAATTTTTCATATTTTTTGAATTTTAAAATTTTATGTTAATTAACTTTTTTATTACTAAAGCCCCATTAATTTACTGTGAAGTTATAAAATAGCATTCCCTGTCTAAAAACTCCTATGACCAAATTTATTTTTAATATGAACTGTTTGAATCACCCAGATGGTACTGATGGTTATTTTCATTATGTTCAGCTCTCTAGAAAGTTGATCATGCTCAGAATTCTTAGAAGCTTGTGTAATTTTTCCCTTTTCCCCCTGTCATTAAACATTAAAACAAAACAAAGCCAATCAAACAATTAAGTCCTTCCCACAGAATTAAAGACCAGAAAACAAATCATGAGGTGTCATCAGGTCTGTTCCCCTTCCTTCTAAAAGGATGTGAGTAAGATAATATGGACAGGTCTTCTTTCCAAATTCAGAGACTCAGGGAATTAGGAAAAAAAAATTCATTACCACTTTGATAGTTATTTCAGCACGTAGAAAACCTCACTGCTATGAAGGTATTCCAGTTACTTTCAACACATTTTGGTTTTGTCCACATTTAAATGATGAACAACGATAGTTGGTAAATATTTCCAAAGAGTAATAATGCATTAAGTCCGCACATCTAAACATCTTTTTATTCTTGCTTATTTAAATTTAACCCTTCTTCATAGCAAAATGACACAAGGATTCTCAATATTGCTGTCTCTCTCTCATGCCCTTGTGATTCCTATGGGATTGGCATTCACACTATCCAGCATCTTCCCTACCTTGAATTTCTAGCCTTCCTGGCAAGCAGACGTTTATTCTCACAGTTCTAGCTCTCATTTTTGTCCCTCAACTTACCCCTTCTCTATTAAAAATTGAGGCCCAGAATGGATGAGGTATAAGGACAGAATTATCTTCAAGGCTCAAATGATGAAAAGCAGTGACTTCCACACCTTTGAACAAAGTCCTTTACTTCTCCTTTCCTGAAAGGCAATATTTATTCTTCACTTTTCTTTTTTGTGCATAAATCTTTTCCAAAATTTTGTTTTAAGGCATAAGAACACTAAATATGGGATCTACCCTGCTAACAAAGTTTTAACTGTACAATACAGTATCATTAACCGCAGGTACAGCGTTGTACAGCGGAGCTCTTGAACTTAATCTTGCTTAACTGAAAATGCATGCCTGTTAATCAGCAATTCCCCATTTCCCCCTCTCCCTAATCCCTGTTAACCACCATTTCACTCCTGGATTCTATGAATTTGACCATTCTAGATGCCTCATATACAGGGAATCACGCAGTTATGTGTCCTCCTGTGACTCGCTTATTTCGCTAAGCTTAATGTCCTCAAGATTCATCCACATTATCACATATGAGAGTTTTCTTCTTTTTTAAGGTGGAATGATATTCCATTGTATGCATATACTACATTTCCATTAAACATTCAGTGGACATTCAGGTTGTTTTCACATCTTGGTTATTGTGAACAGTGCTGTAGTGAACAGAAGAATGCTAATATCTCTTCGAGATGCTGATTTCAATTCTTTTGGATAAATATCCAAAGATGGGATTACTGGCTCATATGGTAGTTCTCTTTTTTAATTTTTTGAGTAACCTCCATATTATTTTCCATAGTGGTTGCACCATTTTACATTCCCCACAACAGTGTACAAGGGTTCCCAAGTTTTCCTCACCTCCCCCTCACTTGTTATTGTTTGGGTTTTTTGGTTTGTGTTTTATTACAGCCATCCTGTAAGAAAACTGGTTTGAGGTGATTGCTTATTGTGCTTTTCGATTTGCATTTCCCTGATGATTAGAAAATATGTAGTGAATGCCTACTCTATGCAGACACTTTAGACCTTTCCCAGGTGCTGTGGGTACACCAATAAGCATACTGGACAGCTAGCTTCCCCTGACCAGGGATTTGGCATTGTTCAAGAGTCAGCCTTTTTTTTAAGCAATAACTTGGGAGGAAGAGAAATCTTTCTTAAGCAGCCAGATCTACAGAATTAGCTCTGAATATGTAAGTATGGCTGATATCAATCCAATTTTCATTCAAATCTAAGATAATTACTTTGCATTTTCTGAATTCGGTCATTTGCTCTCAAATGAAGTCATGATATTGAAGAGACCTAAGCTGTCACTGAAAAAGATGGACGGTTTGTGGAGTATGTTTTACATCTCCACATTTCTTGGTGGTTCTGTAGTTTAGTTATCACATTTGCCAAATTTAGAGTTTTACCCTCTTCATTCTTCTGCTTTTCTCATATCATCGATTATTTTCTAAGAGTGTAACCACTCACATTCCAACAGTGCATCATGACATCTGGAAGAACTAACCAATGGTTTTTCATATTCTTCATCTTTTGATGACTTTTCCAACTCTTTGAATTTCAAACCTCTAAAAGACTTCTTAACAGGGTAACTGCAGATGCCTGGTATTTGAGGATAATTTGCACTGCTGTTTTAAGGAACAAGTCGATAGATAATCCAGCATACTTGTAAGAGAGATTGATAAGTATAATTACCTGATAGCTTATTATATTCTCAATGCCTCCATTAAAAGTAAAATAGGTCAGATAGACCTCAATATCTGGAAGGTACTCAATGGTATTATGCAAGGTTTATCTGGTGGCATTCTAAAGTTATGGATTTCCCCTTACAGCTCTGGGTTTTTATAGAGTTTATGTTCAGCAAATATTTCATCACCCACACCTTAGCTCTTTTCCAAACTTCTTCATTAGTAAGTTGCCAATCCATTTTCTCATTACATGAGTAGCAGACGATATCCCTGAGAAGTACATGAGTCATAACGCTCCTTTGCTTATCTGAGAGACAAAAATATATATATATCCCAGGTTCATAAAACCAGCAGTCAAATCAAAGTTGTAACTGTAGTCCACCTAATATGCATAATAATGGGTTAGTATCATGGTCATAGTTTAAAATTGTCTTATTCTATGTTTTAAAAAATAAAATGATAATTTTTTCTATTATTTTGAGTCACACGAAGTATAATAACGAATCCCCACTGCTTTCCTTGAGTACAGCTATGAGGCTGTGCACGGAAGAGTGCAGGGTCCTGGGACACTCTGACCAGTGCTGGATGCCACCTCTGCCCTCACCTTCCTCTGATTATAGGAGTAACATGTTCATTCCGGGGGAAGAATTCCCAGCACAGCCCCAGCAGCAACATCCGCATCCGAGTCTCGAGGATGACACCCAGCCAGTAGATTCTGGTGAGAAGAAGAAGAGTTTTTCCACTTTTGGGAAGGACTCCCCAAACGATGAGGACTCTGGGGATACCAGCACGTCCTCTCTGCTCTCGGAAATGAGCAATGTGTTCCAGCGCCTCTTACCCCCTTCCCTGGACACCTATTCTGAGTGCAGTGAGATGGATCGATCCAACTCTCTGGAACGCCGGAAGGGACCTTTGTCAGCCAAGACTGTGGGTTACCCACAAGGGGTGGCGGCCTGGGCGGCCAGTACGCATTTTCAAAACCCCACCACCAACTCTGGCCCCCCGCTTGGAACTCATTCCAGTGTGCAGCCTTCTTCAAAATGGCTGCCGGCCATGGAGGAGATCCCCGAAAATTATGAAGAGGATGATTTCGACAACGTGCTCAGCCACCTCGGTGACGGCAAACATGAACTCATGGATGCCAGTGAGCTAGTGGCTGAGATTAACAAACTGCTTCAAGATGTCCGCCAGAGCTAGGAAATGATAGCAAAGCATTTTTGTTTCCATATCTGTGGAAACAGGGGACAGCGAAACCCCTGAAAGAACTGGCATTGCCACATAGTTGCATTTATCATAAATGTGTCTGTGTATATTGAATATTAAATACTGTATTTTCGTATGTACACGATGCAAGTGTGATTATTTTAATCTGTATTTTAAAAATACATTTGTACCTTATATTTATGTGTAATTTAACAAATTTTATTTTTTTACTCCCATGACAAACATGCGTCTCCTAATCATGTAGAGAAACTAGCCACTGTTCAAACCCGATATAATATTCAACCACAAAGTATAAAGGCACTGCTTAGATTAGTTATGTTGGGGAAGAAATTGTTATGCTGAAGGAACAATCCCACTAAAGCATTATTCAATTCTTAGTTCTATTAAGTGATCCAGCTTCTTTTTTCTTTAACTTTTTTAAAAAAGCATCAAGAAAAATGTTTAACTCTTTTATTATTGTCGTTGTTATTATTTTTACTGGTCTCTACTCGTTCTGGTAGTTCAACTCTTACCGTAAAATTGAAACATGAGGTGAAATTTTATTTCAGGACTGGGAAGTATCTTTCACAGACAATGGCGTAAAATAACAGGACTAGAATCCGTTTTCTCACTCCCAGGCTCCTACTACTCCAGGGCATCACACTGACCTGTTCTTGAGAATATTTCTCCTAAAGTATTATCATCTATTTATAATCAAGGTAAACAATGAATTTTATTCCATCCTTGTAATATGAGAGGTGCCCCAAGGAAATGGAATCTGTCTTTTAAATGGATAACAGTGTGTATTTTAATAGCCTAAAGTATTAATGGACAAAAACAATTATGTCGGTGTCCCTCCCAGGGTAGTAAATATAATTGATTTATCCTGAAACTCTTCTATTTGAATCTTCCCCCTCCTCTCACAATACTTGAACATGTTTATTTTTTGTAATGTTTTTTGCTATAACTCTTCACTCTTAGCTTTTGTCTCTAGTGCATGATCTCATATTTTTGCTTTTATTTTTAGTATAAGAACATTTATAAATTTACAGTTTTTGTTATTGCAAGTCTGTTTTACTTGTTGTGTGACAAACGGCAAATTCTTTATTTATTGTGCTGTTATCTCTCTGTATGGAATGCCTTGGAAAGGGAGATCGTTGTTATGATGACTGTTCTCATTTATGACCTAGCTTCTATTAATGTTATTTCTATGACTACATTATCTTGATTGTACTCTCCAGAAAATTTTACTGTCAATGAAAATAAAAGGAAAATTGAAGTAAAGTTGAAGAACTGTCCATACATCAGAGTCCTGTTCCTACATATATGTTCAAAAGTTTTGCATGAAGCATACCCCTCATGAGAGGGTAATTCAGAGTTGGGTTTTGAATAGTAGAGAGGGAATATTCAACTGGCTTGGAAACAAGAGAAACCACAATGGAAAAGGAATGAATTTGAGATCTGTAATGGAAATGAAAGCAGTCTACCACATTTCCAGTAGATTAAAGAATTGAAATGCACTTGAAGTGTAAAGAAAAAGGAATAATCAATAGTAACCACTTGAACATTTCTCAAATTATTTCTCAAAACATTTTGTGTTGTGTCAGGGAAAAAAGTGTACCCTTACAATGTTTCCAAGAGGTGAAAATATTATCTTCTTCAGTTTACTAGTAGGGAAATGAAATACTAGGAAAGTTAAATAACCTAAAATGGAGGAAACTCAGATATCTTAATTCTCAAATGAGTACCACATCAAATAGATGTGTTATGTCTTTCAAAAGGCACATTTTCCTTTGTAGAAGGGATTACAATTACAAGTGAAATTTCAGTTTATTTTTCAGTAGATTACACACACCCATGCTCACCACATTGAAATACATTTTGCTTTTCAACTTCACTTCCCTTCAGTACATATTATCATTAAGAAAAAGACTTTCATAACTTCACTGTTCTTAATTTAAAGCACCAACCGTAATTTAGGAAGCAAAGCTGGAAATCAATGTTCGAATGACGTAAAGTAAATAAAATGCAATATTGTGTTAAACAGAAGACCTTTGTACATTGTCTGGACAGGAAGCATTCTGTGTCTCAGGCTCCTAGTTTCTCCACCCTCCCCGCTCTTCTTACTTCCCATGCCCCAGGTTAAGGGATATTAGGGCAAGCTTTTCACTTTTCACTCTTGTTCTTTTCACAGGTAATATTATCTCAGTAAAGGCTGGAGTGTCTGGTGCCATGATAGCAACCTAACTTCTCATCAAATTTATATTTCCTCTTCTTTGATACCACGCCCTTCCTCAGACTGAAACAACCGAAAAGCACTTCAGTCAGGGATATCCCTTTCTCTATGTGGCCCCAATGGATTCCCTTAAATGTTCTTTAGTGATAATCATCTTCCAATAATGTAATTTGATACTGAATCTGTTGCTTAACAAACCTTCCTTTTAAATGCTCATAGGATGATTAGAATTGGCTTTCTTCAGATTCCTATAAGTTACTATATTAACACGGTTATTCATTTAGCATTTCTTTCTTGGTATTCGGCAGATGGGGCTTATAACTCTGTTAAGCATTTAAATTCTTGTTCCTCCTGCCACACATATATCAAATTTACCACTTACCAATAGATAACTGTTAAGGCAAAAGACAGGTAAGTTACTGTCTTATTGGAGTCACTGAAGAAGTGTCATTTGTGAAAATCAGCTTAGCTTCCTTGTTTCATCCACTTGATAGCAGCTGATGTCAGAAAATATTCAAAACGGAGTTTGAATTACTGACACATTAAAATTCAAAGAATAGTGAATCTATGTAAAATTTAGTTGTGTGGGTGAAAAATGGATTGTCTGACATAGCAACATGCAATCCTGCATGAACTCACAGAACTGATCCAAGACAATTCAGGCAATTTGCCGAACTATCAAAAAGTTTTGATGTCTCTGTTCCAATTCAATATATCTTGATTAAACATCATCACAGTATCAAAGATAAAAGGACACACTGAATAGGCAATAAATATTGCTATATAAAATTAAAGTCAAATCACGTGAAAGTCTTAAAGATTTGTGTTGAGTTTTAAAAAGGAAAAAAAATGCAGGAATTTTTTTTTTAAAGCCAGCAAGTTGACTTCCTTAACTGCAGGTTAAATTCATAAAACAAAGCTATCATACATTTATAAGCTGCCTTATATATTGTGAAAGTGTAAGATGCCAAACTGATTGTAATCATTTTTAATATGTTAGGATGTCTCTAACTGTGAATGTTAGAAACATTTCTATGTGGTTGTATAACATTTTAACTTAATAAATTAAGTATTTGGGCCACTGAAGATTCATCTCATTCAGTTTAGTTTCTAGAACAAGCAGTAAGTCACTTTTTTGAAATAACTGAATAATACCTAAAGTATTACATTGCAATTGGAAAAAAAACTTTATTGCCCAAATTGTGGTTTCATTCTTCATCTGTGTAACTGGAGTCATAGTTAAGTACATACACTTTGTATACCAGAAATAATAGGACCTTTAATATAATCTAAACCAGAAAATAATTAACAGGTAGGCACTGTATAATAGATGTGAAAATGATAGTCTATACTTCTCATTAATTTAACTTTTTATTATAAGATAGCTTATACAACTTGTGGGGCTGTTAAAAGAATTTTATGGGGAGCTGGTATTGCAAAAATTACTACCAGAATTTACTGACTTCCTGACTTCTAAAATTGCAATAACACATCCTACCCTGGCACTTAAAAATAATAGTTTTCTATTTCCTTTTATGACTTCTGAAAGTTGCTCCTAATTCTTGTTTGCTTTTTCAGATTTGATCTCTTCAACTTATTTATTTTATGGTACTCCTCCTTGATAATTTATCCTACTGTCCATATTTTATAACAATCTTCTCCAAATTTTTGCATGGATATAGTTCTTTATACAACCACCTAGGTTTTTTATCCATCTTTTCATGTCTTTCCTTTGTTATTAATATTACAGGGATCATATTTTTGAGATATGAAGCCAATATCTTTTCATTCTCAATAAACCTTGCTCTTCTGATTGACTAGTTTAATAGAAGGGTAAATTTATACAATTAAGAACAAAGGGGTCATTTCATTTGTTCTATGTTTTAAAAGGTTTTGAGTGCTTATAGACATACTAGCATAGAAAATTTGACTTTTATTGAGGGAGGAAATTCTTTTTTCTAAATATAAAACACCTCTCTTTATGTACTAAGGGTTAGGCTGGGAAGGGTGAGCTTGGAGTTTTACTATGAGCCAAAGTTAAGCGCAAGAGAATGAATATTAAGTAAGAAAGGTCCATAACCATAGAAAAGAAAGATAAGTTAGGCAACAGTTGAGAGTATAAAGCCCTAGAGGTGAATAAATTGAGAAGGGTAAAATGTCAGGCTTTAGTGTCTCTAGTCCCACCTCCAGCGATCTTTAGAAGAAGCTGTACAACAAAGCAATACCTCTGGGGGAAGGTGTTCCTCCTTTCCCAGACCCTCCCTGCTCAGGAGTGCAGACATGGAAGGAAGAGGTGCAGGTGTGTATGTATGCCTCTGGGGAAGCACTTCTCCTCCTCTCTGCCTTTGGATGGCCTGCAGATTCAGACTTTCTTCCTTACCCAA
The DNA here is from genome assembly GCF_963455315.2 of Globicephala melas. NCBI lineage: Eukaryota > Metazoa > Chordata > Mammalia > Artiodactyla > Delphinidae > Globicephala > Globicephala melas. The sequence continues at coordinate 6,394,746 of NC_083318.1, forward strand.
AATGGGGGAGAAACTGATAGTATCGACTGTATTACCTTTCAAAGTGCTTTTATCTAAATGAAGGAAACCTTTCTAAAAACCCCAGATGCATTCTTGTTTTATTAACAGATACATTCTGCAGTTTAAAATAACTAACCACAAAATAGTCTAGGCAGAAGAAGCATAGACTTTTCCTTTGGAAGAAGACCTTCGTGTTAGAGTTTTAGGTTCCAAATAATCTATACAACTTCCAGGAAATCTTGTTACACTGAGATGCAACATCCAGAAATGGAAGTAAGAATATTTCATAAATTCTCACCAGAAAAATATTTTGCCAGTCTCTGCCTTGTGAGTTGTATCTCTTCTGCAAACGTATGCCTGGAGGCTGTCAGTGTGGATTTTGTGAACCTCCTCTAGAGATTTTCGGTAATTGCCAAAAGTACAGGCGGCAACTATATGACAAGTCTAGATAGCAATAAGCAAAGTAGCATTGAAGGAAAAGTCTACAAAGGACCAACCATTACAAATGACTTATTCCTTTACTGCTTTTTCTCCCGTTCCTTTCTCCTCATTTTCTCCTTGGGTGGCATCTGAGTAGAGAGGCAGTATGTCAATCATTCCTTAATTCAACAAATACTTATTGTGCAATTACTGTCAGATAATGATCCAGGTGTTTGAGATACATTGTTGAACAAAACAGACAAAAAAGACATGAAGACCATTACATACCTATTAGAACAGCCAAAATCTGGAACACTGACAACACCACATGCTGACACGGAGGCGGAGCAACAGAAACTCTCACGCACTGCTGATGAGAATGCAAAACGGCACAGCCGCTTTGGAAGAGGCTGGAGTTTCTTACAAAACTAAAAATACTCTTACCGTATGATGCAGCAATTGTGCACCTTGGTATTTAAACAAAGAAGCTGAAAGCTTCTGTCCACACAAAAACCTGCACCCAGATGTTTACTGATGTTTTTCGTAACTGTCAAAATTTAGAAGCAACCAAAATGTCCCCCAGTATGTGAATGGAAAAATAAACTGTGGTACATCCAGAAAATGGAATATTATTCAGTGTCAAAAAGAAATGAGCTACCAAGTTATGAAAAGACATGGAGGAACGTTAAATGTACATTATTAAGTGAAAGAAGCCAATCTGAAAAGGCCACGTACAGTATGACTCCAACTATATGACATTCTGAAAAAAGACAAATCTATGAAGACAGTAAAAAGATCAGTGGTTGGGCTTCCCTGGTGGTGCAGTGGTTGAGAGTCCGCCTGCCGATGCAGGGGACACGGGTTCGAGCCATGGTCTGGGAAGATCCCACATGCCGCAGAGCAACTGGGCCTGTGAGCCACAACTGCTGAGCCTGCGCGTCTGGAGCCTGTGCTGCGCAACAAGAGAGCCGACGATAGTGAGAGGCCCGTGCACCGCGATGGAGAGTGGCCCCCACTTGCCGCAACTGGAGAAAGCCCTCGCACAGAAACGAAGACCCCAAAACAGCCAAAAATGAATAAATAAATAAATAATAATTTAAAATGAGTATCTGGGGCTTCCCTGGTGGCACAGTGGTTGAGAGTCCGCCTGCCGATGCAGGGGACACGGGTCCGTGCCCCGGTCCGGGAGGATCCCACATGCCGCGGAGCGGCTGGGCCCGTGAGCCATGGCCGCTGAGCCTGCACGTCCAGAGCCTGTGGTCCGCAGCGGGAGAGGCCACAGCAGTGAGAGGCCCGCGTACCGCAAAAAAAAAAAAAAAAAAAAAAAAGAATATCTGCTTAAAAAAAAAAAGAAAGAAAAAGATCAGTGGTTGCCAGAGGTCTAGTAGGGGGAATGAATAGGTGGAACACAGAGAATTTTTAGGGCAGTAAAAATATTCTGTATAATACAGATATATATAACTATAATAATATTCTGTAAATATATAATGATGGATATATGTCATTATACATTTTCCCCAAACCCATAGAATGTACAACACCAAGAGTGAACCCTAATGTAAACCTTGGACTTTGGGTGATTATGATGTGTCAGTGTAGGTTCATCAATTGTAACAGATGTACCATTCTCATGAGGGATGGTGTTAATGGGGGAGGGTCTGCACATGTGGGTTCAGGGAGTATATGGAAAATCTCTGTACCTTTCTCTCAACTTTGTTGTCAACCTAAAACTGCTCTAAAGTAATAAAGCCTTAAAGAGAGAGAGAGGGGTAAAGAGAAAAGCCAGCAGAGAGAAAGCCCCAGACCATAACAGTCATGACGGAACAGACCACACACACCATCAGAGCACGCAGACACTTCATATCAGGTGTAATTTGCAACAGGACAGAGAAATGATCAGAGGCCCTGCTTTGTTAACCAATACACCCCCAGTGCCTAAAACGGCAGCTGACCTGTGATAGATGCTCAACAAATATTTGTTGAATGCAGGGATGACTTTATGCTTCTCCTTGAACCTGTATGCTACCCAGGGAGAAAGACTGAAAAAATATTGCATTATTACCATTAAAATTCTCAGTTATGACCCAAGCATGCTTAAGTTTTAAGCCTCAAGGAACTAAGATAGCAGTAACGAAATAAAATTCAGTGTTTTCTCCTAGCAGCATGAATTGGAAATCAAGAAAAACTGAGACCAAATATGATTGTGTATGTCTATTTCTTTTTCGCTTTTTCTAAAGAACATTTTTTAATTTTTTTGGCCGTGCCGGGTCTTAGTTGCATCATGCGGTATCTTTAGTTGCGGCATGTGAACTCTTAGTTGCAGCATGCATGTGGGATCTAGTTCCCCAACCAGGGACTGAACCCAGGCCCCTTGCATTGGGAGCACAGAATCTCACCCACTGGACTACCAGGGAAGTCCCTTTCTAAGGAACATTTAGATATTTTGGAATATTTTGTCCTTTTCTTTGGGCATTTGTGTCTAGATTGGGTGCTGCAGTTCAAATCTGAAAGCCACCCCTTTCTGGCAATATGGCTTTTAATAAGTCACATGACCAGTGAAAGATTTGGTCTCCACACTTGTACTACAATGTTAATAAATAGTAATAGCACATTCATGTCAAGTGAAACAAATAATGAAGCCTTTAAATTAGAAGAGGAAAACGCAAGGGAATTTATAACAGGAACCATCTGTTTTCTTGTGTTATTTTTCTACAGAAGAGCTCATCAGTTTCGGTGCAGATATGGGGAATTAAATAATATGTTCCTTTGACATCTGAGATTTCAGCAGATGGCTTGAAAGGAAAGAAATTAATTTTACTTAAAGAAAAGAAACTATGGTTTATAATGCTATCAGTGGGGAAGGCTAACAGGTGCAAAAAATAAACTCAAAATGAATGAGTTTTGCTACTCAAATGTAGCAAAAGTTCCTTTCTTCTCATGTAACAGTCAGTCTAAAGTGAAGGTCATTTGAAGAGCAGCCTCATGAAGACTCTACCATCATTAACCCATCATTTCCCAAGGTTACCTTGCAGGGAGGGAGCCCCTTTCCAGACAGACACGAGGGAAATGGTTATGGAGTAGTGCAATTAGGAGATGATTAAAAACCAAGCCTGAAAGTGTCATAAGTCACTTCCACTGATGGCTCATTGGCTAGAAACAGTCACATGACCACAGAGGGAGGCTATGAGACGCTGCCTGCTGTATTTGGTCAGCAGCACAGTCTCTACCACACAGTCTTTAGGAGTGCCTGCACTCTCAGAATGTCACAACAAGTCATCAGTATAATTTCTACAGTCATTTGCAGTTCACTGTTGTAATTCTCACACTAGAATCTCAGTACCTTGAACAAAGAAACTGTATGTTTTTAGTTTTGATCCATTTCTGTGTCTCCAGAGACTGGTGTAGTTTTTGACCTGTCGAGGGTACTCAATCTACAAATAATTAAACTCAAGAAAAAAGATAGGGCTTCCCTGGTGGCACAGTGGTTGAGAATCTGCCTGCCGATGCAGGGGACACGGGTTCGAGCCCTGGTCTGGGAAGATCTCACATGCCGCGGAGCAATAGGCCCGTGAACCACAACTACTGAGCCTGCGCGTCTGGAGCCTGTGCTCCGCAACGAGAGGCCGCGATAGTGAGAGGCCCGCGCACTGCGATGAAGGGTGGCCCCCGCTCGCCGCAACTAGAGAAAGCCCTCGCACAGAAATGAAGACCCAACACAGCAAAAATAAATAAATTAATTAATAAACTCCTACCCCCAACATCAAAGAAAAAAGATAATATTTAAATCCTACACAGTTATCTTTTGTGGTGGGCGGGGGTGCAGGAGGGCAGGGAGTGGGACGGGGAAGGGTTGGTAGATACAGTTATTATCAGAATCAACCCATTTTCCAAAATAAATATGACTACTCTACCCAGATTTTGATAGGTATCAAAAAAGTGCTTCCTGGTTGTGGCGGTAGGGAGAAGCGGGAGTGGAGCCCGCCCGCAAAGCAGAGAGGGAACGCTTGGTGGTAAAGAAAATGTTCTTTATCTTGATTGCGTTATATTTGCCAAAACTCACCGAAATGTACATTTAACATCGTGCATTTTATTTGTAAATTATATCTCAATAAAACCCATTAAATCATAGCTGAAAGGCAAAACTAGAGAAGAAGATGAGGACTGCTCACTGAATCAAATGAAATCTTCTCTAATTCCCCAGGTAGTCAGTTCAGAGAAAGTCCCCAGCAGGATATTCTATACCATGTCACATTAGCAGTGACTCAGTTCTGTGACCTAGCTGCTAGTCTTCCTGTTACAACTTTAGGTTTCTTAGGGAAAAGAACAGCTAATTAGATCTAATCATCTTAACTTTACACCATCAGCTGTGACAAGAGAAGCAGTACTTAAGAAACCACCATGAACCCTGAACACCCAACTTCATTTAAGGAGCTTTCCATATTTAGGAAAAACCTTATGATCTGGTTTAGTTTTAACAGAAACCCAAATTGTAACACAGAAGAGAAATCTGTATGCATGACCAGGGTAGCAATATTGTGAGAAAGTAAATATATCCACCCCCCAATCCCGCGCCGGCAAATATATCGTGAGTGTGCTTGTGTTGGGCTGTACCCCACTGTGCTTGCCCAACTTCAAGACCGAAGAATGGTTTAATGGATGGGGGAGCTTACAAGTCTGAAGCAAGGTCTTGGAGCAGGGGATGGACACAGCCCAAGAGAACAGCCATCCTGGGCGGCCTGATCCTACACTCCACCCCTACGTACGCTGCACGACCCTCACAATCTTGGCCCACCCCTCTTCAGCAATATCCCTGGGGTCAGGGGCACTGCAACCAGACACCACAAATACAACACAGACAGCAGCAGCCAGAGGGCATCAAGAGTGAGACACCCAGTATGCTCCGAACAGTCATTCAGAAGGATGTGGGCAAACTTTGGAGTCAAGCGCTTAGCGGGTCAAAGAGGGAGTCAATGGCAGCAGCATCCTGTCCAATGAAAAGGAAGATAAGGCCACCCCTGGTTTTCACAAACCTAGAGCCACCCCCAAGGGGAAGGGAAGGCCCTGGCTTTAAAGGAAACATTCTGGTGGCCTAGCCAGGAGTCAGCAGTCACAGTACAGGTCTCCACCCCATGTTATGTTGAGTGTCATTAGGGGTGGACCCACTAGGTCTTTCCAAACAAAAAACAGTTAACCCACTAGTTCGACTTGTGTGTCCAAAAGTCACCCTATTCCACCCCACACAGCAGAGCCCAGGGGGACTCATGGGCAGTCGGTTGTACAGTAAGGTTTTACTGACGAGGGTCCTTCTGACGTATTGGCAGGCAGGGCAGGAAGATGGTGTGGGTCTTTTCCCCTTACGGTCGACCGTCCCCACATAGTCACATTAGCCAGGTCCACTTTTCCTGGAGGTCCAGAGGAGGATAACAATGGCATCTCACTGTAGACCCAGCAACTAGACTCATTTTGCAGTGAGGCCATGGTTGCTTCCCAGCCCTCAAATAGATTTCCTTTACTCAGGCTAGGGATAACGTGCAAAACATTTAACAGACACAACACAGGGGGGTTCATGACCATTCAGCAAAATACTAGCAGTACCCACATTCTGAGATCATACCATACCCACCTGTGGATTTTGTTCCAGTCTGCAACAGAGTTCAGAAAACTCAAGTTTTCAGTAATACAGCAACATGTCGCAAATCACATTACAATGGCCACCTAGTTTTAACCTTGGATTTCTGAACCACAGCTACTCCATTTTGACTTTCAAATGTATTCCCCTCCTCAATGGCCGAAGTAGATGTACAATGCATGCTCGACAGGCCATAAAACAGGACACCCTGGTCAGTAAAGTTTAAGTTAAACCATGTATAAACCAGAATGACTTCCCTATACCTCCATATGTGAAGATTTTTCCATCATTTCCCCTTTTGATTGCAAATCGTTTGATAGACCAAAGTACATGTCCCTTGAAGCCAGGGTGAATGTCGGCTGCCCTGAGTCCCTGAGTCTAGTCCAACCATGTGCCTTGGTTCTAGGCCTCCTTTATTTTTGCCTACTTATCCACGTTGGGGGAAAACTGATCAGATATTGTGAACAAGCTCAGAGGTATGTTAATGGGGAAAACTTTTATAGGCTATATATTTTATCACTTATAATTATACAATTTATCACATTTTATCGCATCAAATTTTTACACAAACATTAGTCATGTCCTTTTAGTGGCAGACTTACAGCAAGCAGTGATACATCATGAGTAGTTATACTCTGCGACAACCTCGCTAGATAATTTTCTTTCCATCTTGCACATCAGAGAAAAAGTACGGCTAACACAATAACTTTCATAAATACAGACCTCAATTAGCAGAACTAGAATCCACTGAACCAAAATATTTTTCTCTCTAAAATTACCCTCATCTCCACCAAACAAAGACAAATCAAGAAGAATTTGTTTGCAAAATTAGTCTGGTGAATTGACCACACAGGCTCGCCTTTGGTAGAACTCCTCATAAGGAGTCTCAGACTAAATTCCCAAAAGGCCTCTCAAGGCCAGGAAAGCCATGCCAAAGGCCTGCCCTCAGGCTCCACCTTGGTGGATTTCTCTTTTCTAGAGGTCCCCAAAATACTAAGATTCCTGCACTTGCTGGGAGACAGTCTTTCCCATTCACCTGATAAGGCTGCTCAAAATGCAAGAGTCTCCAGGCAGAGAGAAAAGAAAAATGTTTCAATTCTACCCACAGGTGTGGTTTACCAAATTGCTGTAAGCCATAACTAACTTGAGGGGGAGGGCTTCCCCATATCTGGAAAACACAGATCAAAACCAGTAATAAGGGCTTCCCTGGTGGCGCAGTGGTTGAGAGTCCGCCTGCCGATGCAGGGGACACGGGTTCGTGCCCTGGTCTGGGAAGATCCCACATGCCGCGGAGCGGCTGGGCCCGTGAGCCATGGCCGCTGAGCCTGCGCGTCCGGAGCCTGTGCTCCACAATGGGAGAGGCCACAACAGTGAGAGGCCCGCGTACGGCAAAACAAAACAAAAACCAGTAATAATATTCCAGATAAAAACCATAAAAATTATAACCATATTCACCAGTTCACTCAGTAACCAACTGTTCTGTTAACTTTTTATGAAACCATCAGGTTTTCCCTTAGGACTCTTTAATTCCTTACCCAGTTCAGCAGTATGACCTGAAATTTATCAGAGACCTGTACTTGCCAAAAGCCCTTGACTCTCTTTGAAGATGAAGCGCTTTTGCAAAAGCATCAGAGTACGACAATAACTGTCTATAAATGACAAAAGACTTAAAAAGCCACAGTTAAATACTTGGTTACGATGTAATCGATAAAGAAACTTGGTGATAATAACTAGAATTATGACTGATTTTAATCTTAACCATTAAAAACCTTAATCTGTGGCAAAAACCAAGAAGCAAGTTAATTGTCAACTCCTTGTCATACCAGCATTTCCTGTTTACAAAACTTATGCTTTAGTCTTCCTCTTCTAAGGAAAAGGTAGGGAAACTTAGACCAGCCCAGCAATTAATGTTCCAATATTTTATTCTATTTGAAATGACCCAAATAATCAATGAATTCTCTTCATTTAACTTAGTTTAGTTTCAAGCTACCAAAATCTGGAGAGACTCTTTTAGATAGACATGCCCAAAACATAGTTATTTCTACAGAGTTTGAAAAAGTCCTTCTTTTTCCTTCACTCTTAGAGATCACAGATGATTAAAGTTCCTGAGAGCCCAGGTAGATCATTTACATCTCAAAGGCAAAGGAAGAGAAATACTGATTCCTTCCAGAAAGCTAACTTCCTCTAATGGTATAGGCAAAAACCAGTTTTAGAATGTCAAAAAGAGGACATCTTCAGGGATGCTTTTCAGTTTTTCAATCGTCAATTCAGTTTAAACAAATAACAATAATAGACAATAGTGCATAGCATTCACTCACGTTCACATGCTTCATTTTCAGAGGAACATGAATGAGTCAGCATTCAAGTTAATCTTCACCCCAGCTGCTGGCTCAGCCTCTGTGGTCTTTCTTATATAAAAAGCAATGACCAGCCCACAGCTGTGGCCACTTCTTTTTCCCCACTGTAATGGCGGCCAGTATCTCTGCAGCAACCTTAGGGATGTCTATGAGATCTCCGTACTCTGGGAGACCCCCATTCATCAAGGACAGCCACCACAGGACCCCACATGCTAGTGGGAAGCCACCCCAGAATTTCCCCTGCAACGTTCGGGATCACGCCTGCAGCTTCTGGACTCCACATTAGTGGACGGCCACGCCAGGATCACCCTCACAACTTTCCACTGCCGGTTCTTATTTCCTGACATCTCGGGGCTGACAGGAGTTTCCTCTGTCTCCTGGCTGCTCTGCCAGGAGCAGGCCTACAAGCCCTGTACTTGCCTCTCCTCGAGACCAGAGAAAGAGCCCAGAGTCGGCGACAGAGACATCCATGGTTTAATGGAAGGAGGAGCTTACATGTCTGAAGCAAGGTCCTGGGGCCACTCCCCACCGTGTACCGCAGATGGCTCAGGACGTGGCGGCAAGTCTTCACTCTGGGGGGAGAGGGAGGTTACCCGTTATAGGGGGAACTGACATCAGCTTGGCTCATCAGTTTCAAGGGAAACCAGCAGAGGAGCACGCCCCTCACCGTCCCCCTGATAAGCTATCAGGTGGAGATGTTCTAATCTAAAAGTCAGAACAATCACTAGCTGGGGCCCGGCCAGTGTGCAGGAAGGGCAGTCCTGTGATTAGGGTGTAAGTGAAGCAGGCAGGCAGGAGATGTAGAGAGAGCAAGAGAACAGCCCTCTTGGGTGACCTGAGCATACAGAGAGAGAGAGAGAGAGAGAGAGAGAGAGAGAGAGAGAGTGTGTGTGTGTGTGTGTGTGTGTGTGTGTGTGTTGCAATATATATAATGTATGTAACAGAATTCTTACTAACTTTTCTGAAAGTACTTTTGGAATATTTCACATCAGTTATAAGAGAAATCTGAGACTTAACCAGAACTACCACATGAAGATTTGAGCAACAAGATTGTTGCTCCAAAATTCTATTAAAACGGCCAGAAAATCTGTCAGAATGAAAATATCAATATTCAAAAGTACTTACTAATTGCTCTTAGTTTTGATGATGACCTGTCAGTTTAGAATTTATACCATGCCTCAGGCATCCAACCCACCCACAGAGTATTAGGCGGTGCACATTAAATTAAGAGAGATGCTACTCACCCCTGGGAAGTGTTTGCAAAAACTTCCTCTCCCATTGAGTGAGTCATTGTTGAAGGTTTGTGATTCACAGCATTAGCTCTTTTATTAAAATAAACAAATAGCAAAACAAAAGCATAATGTCCTTCTCCATATCCCTCATTTTTATTATAATACATCCACTTTGATAAAAGCAAAGACAGACCAGACGTTAATGTCCCAGATGAAGGAACACATGATGCGAGTGATTTATAGACTATCTGGCTTTCCACAGAAAGAATCTCTCAACTCCATAATTTCTTTTAATGTGAAGGGATGCTTTCTTCTCATTTAGCATGAAAAATTTCCATTGGTGTTTAACTTTCAGCTTCAATGAAAATATCCAAATTCAAAAGTGCTCACTAATTACTCATAGTTTTGATGGTGGTTTAGAATGACTCAGAATAATCCATTTTACTCCATGATAGATCAACTTTTCTTAAAGAAATTATTTTTTATTCTGAGTGTTTTTCGAGTTTCTTTTTTCTGCTACCATGCCCTCAAAAAGTTAACCACTCTTCAGGATATTATATCCTGAATAGTACCCTCTTCTATGAGAAAATTTGATTTAAGCACGTCTCTCCTTGACTCTTCACACTTTTCTTATTTTATTTAGCTCTAGTGTTCTCCTTCAATTTGTATTATACGTTTCTTTGATAGAACTCTCAGCTGTGTTTTTTGTAATCTTTTGACTGAAAACAAAAAAATGAATTATACGATGTTGAGCACTTGATTCGCTTTAAATTTAAAAATAAAACTAATAAAAAATAATGTAAAAATATCAACCTTGTAATGCTTGACAGTACATAAATTGCCTTTCTATTCAGTATCATGCTGTTTTAATTATTACAAGTTTAAAATGATAAGAATAGAGAATCATAATTCTCTCTCTCTCCTTTTGTCTATTTTTAGGACATTCCTATTTCATTCTTATTTTAACACTGGCACCAATTTGTCTAGTTTCCAAAAATACACTGTTGGTATTTTTACTAAGATCACATTAAATTTATAGATTAATTTGAGGGAGAACTGACATTCTTATGATGTTGCATTTTCTTTTCCAAGAATGTGTCTTTCCTTATGCTAAAGTCCTCCTCTGTGTTTCTCAGTGGCAGGAACAGTTTTCTACACAGAAGATTTTACTTGTTTCTTGTTAGGTTTTGTATTTTATCTTTTGGTGTTTTATTCTCATACATTGTTATCACCCATATGAGAAACCCATTTATTCCCCATGTATCAATTTTGTGCCCAGCCCTGTAACTGTTTTGTCTTATTATTTATAATAGTTTTCCAACTGGTCCTTTTAGATTTTGCAAGGAGAAAATATATATTATTCTCAAGTGGTAATAATTTAAAATTCTGCTTTCCAATTTTTGTTTCTAAATTTATTTCCCATTGTATTCCATAATATCATTGGCTTATGCCTCTGGAAAATTTTATAATCAAAATGTTCATACCAAGTTTTGTTGCTCTATTATTGATTTTATGGAGAATGTTTCTAATGTTTTCTCAATTAGCATATACGTGTTATTTCTGCATATATAAAACAGGGTCATATGGAAACTATCTTATATTATTATGACTTTTAAAATCAAGAATAGACATTGAATTTTATTAAAAGAATTTCTTTATAGGTAGATTTATATGTCTCTTTTCATTTGCTAAGTATGTTGATTTATATTTATAGCTACCCTAATATTTAACCACATTAACATTCCAGGAACAAACTGTACTTGCTTTATTATTTATTAAATAAAGAGCTGAATTTTGCTAGTTATTTTTAAAATGTTTTTATTTTAATATGTTTGAATGTTCTGTGGTTTTCTTTTATGTGTATTTCTTCAATGGGATTTTGGTATCAATGTGATGCACATTAACTTTAAAAGAGGTAGGAAATTTTCTTTTTCTTCTCTATGCTTTGAACAATTGAAGTTTAATTGCAGTTATCTATTACTTGAAGTTTTGTAAGAATTCCCTTGTGAAACCACCTGGGAAATAGCTATTAGACAACCTTATCTCTTGAATGTTAAATCACATGTGCGGTTTTCCAGACCCACTTTCTGGAGTCAGTTTTGGTGGTTTATATTTTCCAAGGAAAGCATTCATTTTATCCATGTTCTCAAACTAAATTGCAATGACTTGAAAAGATTAGTTGTTTAGAATTCTACTAATTTCTACAATGTTTGTGGTTCTTTCTTTATTGTCACTGGTAAGATTAAATAACTATTCTTTTTATTCATGTTATCAATTTTATTCACAACAAAAAGGGCAATAAGCTTTATTTATTGATTCTAACATTTAACTGTTTATGTTTCATCATTTTTTGCTTTTATCTTTACTATTCACTCTTCTCTTACATTTGTTTATCTTTTTTCAGACATTTAAAAGTTGAATGCATGCTGCTTTTGATATATATTGTTTTCCTCTGTGCACTATTCTAGATGTGTTTTTCAGAGGTTTAGAAATATACATATTTTAATTGACATAATTTCCTAAATCATTTCCTATTTTAGTTTGATTTCCTGTTTTAGATAAGAGATGTATAAGAGAAAATTTACATTTCCTGGTAGAAAGATCATTCACGTTATTAATTTTTACTTTATTGCATTAAGGTCATATTATTTTAACTCTGGAATTGATTAAGCTGTTGGTTAATGCCCAATATAAGGTCAATTTGTGAACATTACTTAGGAATTTGAAAAGAATGTGTATTCTCTCATCTCTTGCACATGCACATACATATTTACATGTACATTTAATATAGAATATATTAATATATAATGTTCATACTATTGAGAAGTAACTCAAACTTTATACCTACTACGTGTTTCTAGTCTCTGTTCTTTCTGTAGATTTAACTCCATTTATGTTGAAACTTTTTTTTTTTGGTGCATAATTGCCTGGTATACCTTTGCCCATTTATTAATTTCTAAGCAATATAAATATGTTTGTGTGAAGAATGTTTTGTTATTATACCACATTGTACTTTGAGGTCCAACCTGAGAATTTATTCTTTTAATAAATAAGTATAGTCCATTTACATTTAGTGGTTTGACATATGTTTTTTTTCCCTTGTCCCTTCAAATTCTATGTTTAGGTTACCTTATTTATTGTTTCTTTTTGTAATTTTTGATATTAATTTCTTTTTTTATACATTTATGATTCTAACTTTATATAAAAAATTTTAATCCTTTTTCTTTGACAATGTCTGTTAACTTCCTACTATGGACAAGGGCATAATTCACTGTTTCTACTTCCTCTTCTCTCCCTTTTATTCCCTCATACCCTATTTTGTTGTTTAGCTTTACACATTAAAGTATGCACTTGTAACTTTCTTTATACCATTAAATGGCTTATTCAACTTGTATTTATAAAAGATTAGACAATCATCCCATTCATCATAGTTCCCATTATTTTCCTTCTAGCAGAGTTTTAGTTAAGCCATTTCTACATTTTCAGAGCATATAGTATTTTCATTATTAGTCTTGTTCTTCACATTTGTCTTTATCCTAGTTGTTCATGTAAATTAATTTAATGTCCACTGTCAGTTCTTTTGTCATAGGTGCCTTGATACTTAAATAAGTTGACATAGAATATTTATATTGCCTATTCCTACTTTGAAGGCTTTATAAACATGCTCTCCTATTTCCAGAGTTAAATGATGCAACAAGGAATAGGGAAACAAGAATAATTTTGTTCCCTTATAGATGACTTGACTTTTTTTGCTTAGATTCCTAAAATTTTTTCCCTCTATTCATTTAAAGTGCAGTAAAATCTACCAGGCTATATTTCAGTATTCAAGTATTTGTTAGTTTTTCTTGTGACAGGTGACTGTTTTTTTAATCTATAGATTCATATCTTTTATTTTTAGAAAGTTTATATGGTTTTATTTTGGAAAGTTATGTTTTATCTTATAAGTTTTATTGTTTTCCTTTGTAGTAATCAATTCATTTTCTTTTGGGACACTAATTTTGCAAAATAGAATACCATTTGCCTGTCTTTCCTATCATTCACTATTCTCTATTTTTAAAAACACTTTGTCTTCATTTTATCATACATCTACATTTTTTTCCCAATTTTATCCTCCATGTCAGTGACTGTTTTCAACAGGGTCTAATTCATTAATTGCTAAATCTAATAAGGCTTCATTTTTTTGATGGTTTTGAATATGTGTGGATCCATGTTTCTGCTTTTCTAGGCTTTCTTCCTGTGCTTTGCCTGTTCATATTTCATTTCCTTCTGAATTCTCACCATAAGTCCCTGAGCTTTTAGAACTATACTTTGTGTTTTTGTTTTTATTAAGGCGGTCACTTTGCCAAACTTGAGAATTCTTCCTTGGAGTTATATCATGTGCGTGTGACTCCTTTTTCAGGCCTGTTGTCTCTGAATCCTGAGGCTTTAATCCAAAGCAGTTCCTCTGAGGTCTCACTGTTCAACCAGGTTTCCAAACTATTGTTGAATTGATGAACTGTTGAACTGTTGATGAACTGTTCACAGAGTGGGCCCTTATTCGGTGAATGTGCTCTGCTTCTTTTTCTGAATTTTAAAAGCAAGGGGATCTGCATTCATTTCCCAGGGCTGCCAAGACAAATTACTAAAAACTGGTGGCTTAAAACAACAGAATTAAATTGTCTTGTAGTAGTTTAGGCCAGAAGTCTGAATCAAGATGTCAGCAGGGTCATGCTTCCTCTGAAAGCTCTTGAGAACATTTCCTTGCCTCTTCCAACCTCCAGTGGCCCCTGGCATTCCTTGGCTTGTGGCAGCATCACTCCAGTCTTAGCCTTTATCTTCATGTGGGTTTTCACATGACCTTCTCTTCCTTACCTTCTCCCCTTCTTTTAAAAGGACAAGTGTCACTGGATTTGGAGCCCACCTTAATCCAGAATAATCTTATCTTGAGATCCTTAATTTAATTACATTTGCAAAAACACTTTTTCCAAATAAGGTCACATTCACAGGTTCTGAGTGAACCTATTGTTTTGAGGGCTGCTATTCAGTCAACTACAGGAACTTAACAGATTTCTATTGGTCTTTCTAACTTTGGCAAAAATGGTCATTTCTTCATAATTTATGGTTCCAAGTTACAAATATCTCTATGTTTTACCATAACATAAGCATTATTTTTGTTATTTTTATTACTTTTCCCCAAGTTTTATTGATATGTAACTGACATATAATATTGTATAAATTTGAGTCATGCAATGTGTTGATTTGATACATTTATATATTGAAAAGTGATTACCACCATAGCATTAACTAATATCTCCATCCCATCATATCATTACCACTTCTTTTTTGTGGTAAGAACATTTAAGATCTACTCTTTCAAGTATATACTGCAGTATGATTAGTTATCATCAACACTGTACACAGCAGATACCCAATTCAATTAATTATTGATAGGTAAGGACTTATTAATGCCATCTTCTTTATTGTTTTCTGGATGTTTAATAGTTCCTTTGTTTCTTCTTTCCTCTCTTGCTGTCTTCCTTTGTGATTTGATAATTTTCCATAGTGATATTCTTTGATTTCCTTCTCTTTATCTTTTGTGTATCTATGTGGATTTTTTGTATATTTACCATCAGGCTTCCATAAAATGTCTTCTAGAAATAGTCTATGTTAAGCTGATCACTTAACTTTAATTGCATACAAAATTTCTACCTTTTTACTCCCTCTCCCCCACGTTTTATGCTCTTAAAATCACAATTTACATACTTTATATTGTGTATCCATTAAGATTTATTGTAGCTATAGTTATTTTTAATACTTTTGTCCCTTAACTTTTACACTAGGGTTAAGTGATTAACACACTACCATATCACAGTACTGGAATATTCTGAATTTGACCTGTACATACCTTTACCATATGTTTTCATGCATATGTTTTCACGTTACCAATTGGCTTCCTTTCATTTCAGCTTGAAAAGCTCTTTCAGCATCTTGTGAGGCAGGTCTGATGTGATGAATTCTTTTAGCTTTTGTTTCTCTGGTTAAGTCTTATTTCTTCTTCATTTCTGAAGGACAACTTTGCCAGGTATTCATGTTTGACTTTTTTTTTTTTTCAGCACTTTGAACATAACATCCCAGTCTCTCCTGACCAGCAAGGTTACTGCTGAGAAATCCACTGATGGCTTTATGGCAATTCCCTTGTAAGTGACTAACTTATTTTCTCTTGCTGATTCTCTATGTTTAATTTTTGACAGTTTTATTATAACATGTCTTGGGGAAAATCTTTTCGAATTGAATTTGTTCTAGGGGCTTCATGAACTTGGCTGCGAGGGCTGTTGAGGTCCTCAGTGGTGCCTCAGATCCAGGGCTAGGGGCCACGACAGGTGGTGTTGGTGAATTGAGCCGATGTCACATACTTGGCTGTGGGGGCAGGGTGCAGGTGCCTGTGTGGTGGCAAGGGATGGGGCCAGCAGAAGGGGCAGGTCCAACTGGGGGTGTATGAGTAGCTGTGGGAGCCCTAGTCATTGTTGTGATCTTGAGTGACTACAGGAGCTAGCTGCAGGGGCACACGCTGTGATGGGGGCCAGTGATGGGAGTCAGACCAGCAGCATAGAAGTGTGTAGCTATGGGGGGCTAGTTGCTGGCATGTGTTGTAGGGCAGGCCAGTGGCAGGAGTTGGGGCCAGATGCAAGCCCACAGAAGCTGTGGGGGCCTAGGTTGTTGGCATGGACTTGTACAACTGCTAGCCACAGCACACATGACAGTGGGGTCAGCTGTTGTCTTGCACATGTGGTCACAGGGCTTGGACTCACTGCTGGTGCTGATTCCAGGCTCCAGCGTGAGGGCAGGAGAGGGAACAGGAAGGGACTCAGGCAGGTGGTATCTGCAAACATGAAAACCTGTGGGGCAAAAACCTCAGTGGTGAAACCTGCAGGGGCTCTGGGGAGACTATGGTTTCCTCAGTGGTTTCCTTGGTGGTAAAAGCTGCTGGAGTCTTCTGTGGAGCAGTCTGCTCTGGTCCATGACAAGGTCCTTTGTGATGAAAGCTGGTGGTCTCAGAGGATGGTCTGCAGCATCAGCAAGGGTTATGGAGGTCCTCAGTGGGGAAGGCTGGGAACTGAGGTCACTCATGCTACATAGTGGCCGAAACTGGTACTCCCTGCCCTTCTTCCTTGTTCCTAGCCATCTCTAGGCATCTCAGCTTTGGCAGTCTCTGGGTGGGGTGAAAGTGAGCTGGGTCCAGAAAGGCTGGGGTGGCTAGTTGCTGACCTGACTCTCCTTTTCCCAGTTAGGGGAACTCTCCTATGTGGGGGAGTTCCCTCTTGGTTCCTTATTTTTTTTTTTTTTAAGAATCAATTTTATTTATTTATTTATTTTTGGTTGCATTGGGTCTTCGTTGTTGTGCACTGGCTTTCTCTAGTTGCGGTGAGTGGGGGCTACTCTTTGTAGCTTTGTAGCATGGGCTCTAGGCATGCAGGCTTCAGTAGTTGTGGCACGCGGGCTCAGTAGTTGTGGCTCATGGGCTTAGTTGCTCAGTGGCATGTGGGATCTTCCCGGACCAGGGCTTGAACCCACGTGCCCTGCATTGGCAGGCAGATTCTTAAGCACTGCGCCACCAGGGAAGTCCCTCCCTCTTGGTTCTGAGCAGTGCCGGCCTGGGGGCTGGGATAATGCAGGCAAATTAAAACTGTTCTTCCTACTCTTTTGGGCAGTTTTTGGAGTTTCTGCTCTACTATGTTCCTGAAGTTTCTTATATGGAATCCTGAGGTCTCCAAGAGCTATTTCATTCATGGATAACTGTCTAATTGTTGTTCTTTGTGGGAGGACGGAGGCCAGGGTCTCCTACTCCACCACCTTGGTGACATGACTCCCTCTCTTATTATTTTTTGTTGATTTTGGGGTGGTATGCAAAAAAGAGGGAAACTTGCGTCTTTATGCCACCATTTTAAAATTCCTAGTCTCCATTTCATTTAACATGTAGTTTAAATTTACAGAGGTAATATAATCAATCAAATAAACATACTTTAACTTTTTGCATGCAAATTTGTTTCCACCTGCAACCTTAATTTATATTCCCTTTTCATTAAGAATGAATAAACGTGAAGAGGATATGTCACCACCACTTTACTGTAACCTTCCCTCCACAGGGATATTGCCCCATTTTTTCCCCTGGCATTTTCATCCTCTCTACTTATCCTCTCTACATGTCAAATCGTACACTATTAATATATTATCTTGTCCATTTCATCTTAAATAAGCTTCTCTGAAACACAGGCACTACTCCAATTACCACCCTTACTTTCCCCTATACTCCATAACCAAATTTCTTAAATACATTTTTTCATACTCACTAGCCACATTTTCTAACTTTCTGTCTCCTGATGGTCTCTCACCTTCCATTCTCAATTTTCCATCTAACTGCTCTAACCAAGGCTATGATAATCCTTTAAGTTGATAACGCCAGTGGATGCTTTTTGGTCCTCATTTTACATGGCCTTGTATCACAGTTAACATTATCAATGCTACCATCTCTCAAAAATCATATTATTCTCTTGGTTCTTATATTAATTATATATTGTGTGTAATAACTCATCCCCAAACTTAATGACTTATACCAACAAATACTTATCATCTCAGTTTCTGTGGGTTAGGAAATCAGCAGTGGCAGAGATGGTGGTCCTGGCTGAGGACCTCTCCTGGGGTTGCAGTCAGGAGGTTGGCTGGGGATACAGTCATCTGAAGGCTTAATTGGGGACGGATGATTGACTTGCATGGTTATTGGATGGAGGTACTTGCATGGCTGTTTGATGAAGGCTGCAGTTCCTTACTCTGCAGATTCCTCCTAACATGGCAGCTTGCTGCCCTCAGAGTGAGTGACCCAAAAAGCCACAGTACCTATTGACTAGTCCAGTCATTCTCGTCATTAGAAGTGAATCCCTTAGTCCAGCCACACTTAAGAGGAGAGGAATTAGAGTCTACTTCTTGAAGAAAGGAGCATCAAATAACTTGAGGACTTATTTTACAACCACTGCAGCCCTCTAATCACAACATTCTAAGGTCCCTTTTGTGGATCCTCCTTTCCATTAAGCACATTTTCTTCACTTCTCCTCTACTCACCAATGCAGTGTTGGTGCACCTCAGAGATTGGCTCCAGTTGCTCTGTGGCTATCTATCCATTCCACAGATACTATCCTGGTGTTATGATATGTAGATATCTAAACTTAGGAAAACACAACTTATCTTCATAGTTTAGATTTGTGTATCTAAAATGAGAAGCCCAGGCTAACAGTATTCTCACAGTGATTCTCATCCAGGGGCACCAGGTTGGGGTAGCCAGGAAGAGTTGGGGGAATATAAGATTTTTGATTTAACAGAAGGGACATGCATAGTTATAAAACATACATTCCCCATTTATTTACTTTTATTTGTTCGTAATCACAATATTTATTCTAATCAGAAATTTCAAAGCATTATAAGAGACCAGTAGGTTTTACTTTTTAAGTTTTGTTGTCTGTTTTTCAAAATGAGACATGGTCTAGAGCAGGTTGGAAAGCACTGACTTAAGGAACGCTGCTTGCCAAGGCTAATTGCTTTTTGAGAACACTACACATTATGTAAGCGGCAATATTTTGAAGGAAGTAATAACTAAATATTATTCATATTTCTATTTTTTGCTTAAATAAAATGAGTAGAGCTTAATAAATTCAGCCTTTAGAATGGAACAGGAAATGCCTGAAGAATACAAATTGTCTAACAGTAGAGAAAAGGGTAGTTAGCCATTACTGTTTAAACCTTTGCCTCCATGCTCCAATATTCTAATGCTGAGGCATCTGGAAAATTTAACCTTTTCCCCTCAGGTAATATTTTGCCTTGATATTTTGGACTCCTGAAACTTTGTGAAAAGATCACTATCCATTTATCTCTTTTCAATGAATTTTCTAAGAACACACGTTTTAAATTTATTCTCCAAACCAGCCCTGGGTCATCAGTTCTCTCAGTTTTATACTTCTAAGCTGATGTATTCATCACTCAAACCATAGGCTCCGTATTTCCTATCTGAACGTTTCTTTGTTTTCTAAGTGGATTTATTTTCTTCTGACACAAATACCAAGACAAAAATGTTGACTCTGTGCACTGATGGTTATTTTTAACTTTCTCCAGTTAAAAGAAACAGTCAAGATATATGCCAAAGTAGCTCTAGCAAAAAACCAAACTTTCCTTTAGCCAGCTTAGTAATATATGTTTAATGCATTTTCTTTCCATTTGCAAGAACCACCATGGGACTCTTAGCACTTTTATTTTCTTCCAGGGGTAGAATAAAAATGGCAAGAGGTTACTTCAGGGCAGATTTTTGGGAGAATAATTTGAATTAGCATAAAGTTAACATTTCCTAAATGGCTATTTTAGAAACTAGATCATTAACCTTTAAGAAAGACAAAAAAAGAAATATACTGGAACTTTGTTCTAGTATTCCTGGCTTCCAAAAGAACCTGGAATAAGTAGCATATCTCTTGGAGCAACTAAAAACAGTACTATTCATCAGAAACTAATAAAACTTCAGAGTAAAACACTCCTGCCTATAAGGTAACCTCATTCAATAAAATGTATTAAAAAGTATTATCTAGAGTTATGAAATAAAATGACATGAAAAGTTCAAGATACAGATCTTCCTTGACTTATGCTGGAGTTACTTCCCAATTATTGTAACTTGAAAATACTGTATGCCAAAATTGCATTTAATACGCTAACCAACTAAACATCATAGCTTAGCCCAGCCTACCTTAAATGTGCTCATAACACTTACATCAGCCTACAGTTGGGCAAAATCATCTAATACAAAGCCCATTTCATAATAAAGTGTTGAACAACTCATGTAACATTTTGAATACTGCACTGCAGGCTTCCCCAACCCCTGGGCCGTGGACTGGTACCGGTCCACGGCCTGTTAGGAACCGGGCCGCACAGCAGGAGGTAAGTGGCGGGCTAGCGAGCAAAGCTTCACCTGCCGCTCCCCATTGCTCACATTACTGCCCGAACCATCCCCCCACCCCCATCTTCCATGAAACCAGTCCCTGGTGCCAAAAAGGTTGGGGACCGCTGCTGTATTGAAAGTAAAAAACAGGATGGTTGTCTGGGTACAGGATGGTTGTAAGTGTATGGGTTGTTTATCCTTGTGGTTGTGTGTCTGCAGCTGCCCAGCACGACAAGAGGGTATCTCACCGCATATCACTAGCCAGGGAAAGAGCAAAATTTGAAATTCAAAGTATGGTTTCTACTGAATGCATATTGCTTTTGCCCCATTGTAAAGTCGAAAAATCCTAAGTTGAACCGTCACCAGAGAGGGACCATCTGTATATATTTTTCAAGTTAAATTAGAAGATTTCTTTCAGAAGGAATTGTGGAGTCTAATAAAAGGGATAGAATTTAAAGGGAAAATTTAATACTTAGGTGATTCATGATTTTATAGAAGAATGATAAAAACTTCTAAAATTATCCTCCATAAAATAATCATACAGAAGAAACGTAAATCATATGGACCCTTCTAAACATGAACTAAATAACCTGCTTTTCAATTGAACTCAGATTCATGTGTATCAGTGAGAAGGCTGCATCACTGCTACGTTAGCAAATAACTCATGTGAGTTGAAATGGCAAGGGTTACGGAGGGGGTAGGAAATATACAGGCCATCCTTTGGAATCTGGGGTGTTGACTCAGAGTTAAGGATTAGCTTAACCAAGAGGGAATTGGCCTCTTGCAGAATATTTGGGAACTGAAATCTACTGCATTGAGGCCAGCTGTAGACTTCAGTGCTAAGACAATCCATTCCAGTAAGTGCTGAGGTGATGGATCTGGTCTGGTACAGCCCCTGGTATAGCACATCACACAGCTGCAGGCTCAAATCTTGGACTTCACTCTTGATCAAGCTGGTGGAAGTGATTGTGCTTCCTCCAATATGAAGCTTATATAAGCTCCCAGCCCAGAACACTGGATCTCTCTTCCAGAAGCCAAATTCTTGTCCCATTATTTCACTATGTGCAGCCTTAGAGTATGATAGGCAACAGGGAAATGATGTAACTGTTGTGCTCCAGTCTCTTTGTTTTCCCCAGTAACACTGTTTCAGGTCTCATGTGCCTGTTTGTTACTTAATCTTCCCTCTTTGATTAATAGCCAGTTTGGATAAGTAAGATGCTGTGCTTGTGCTGCTCATTCCTCAGAAATTATACCCATTATGCATACATTGCAAATGAAATTAGAATATGTCAACATATAAGATATTACTAAGATGTTGCAATGCTTACCGCTTACTGTCATATTTTCATTACTAGAGTTTAAACTCTTAGAACAAAGAACTGTTTTATTCATTGAATGTAGTTATTCACTGTTACATTATGTCACCACACAAGCTATTGTGGTGGACAGACTCCCAGACAGCCCCCAGTTTTCCCTGCTTTCTGTTGTTCATGCTTCTGTATCATCCCCTCCCTTTGAGTGTGGGTGGTATCTGTGATTCGTGGCTAACCAACAGAATATGATACAGACCATGCGATGTCATTTTCATGATTATGTTGCCTAAGATAGTGCCTTCCATCTTGCTAGCAGACCCTTTCTATTGGCTTTTGCTGGCTTTGATGGAGTGAGCTGCCAAACAGAGAAGCCCAAGTGGCAGAGAACTGAGGGGGTTCTAGGTGACAGCAAGGAAAGAGCTAAGGTCTTCAACTGGACTGAATCCTGCCAAAGAACACTGAAGCTTAGAAATGAGCCCTTCCTCACCTGGGCTTCAGATGAGACCCCAGCCCACATGGGGATGGCATTTGGATCGCAGCTTTGTGAGAGAAGCTGAAGCAAAGGACACATGCAAGCCACGCCTAGATCACTGGCCCACAAAAACTATGGAAATTTATTACGCAGCAATAGAGAATTAATACAGCTATACATATCTAGTCACACTAAGCTCCATCTACTGTGTTTGTTTTATGAAATGACTGATTTATATCGATACCAACTTTTTAACTTAATGGATGCAAATTAATAGTCAAAAAAGAATATGTTATTCAACGTCAGACATGAAGACTTTTTCATTCATTTAACCTCAAAGAGCAAAGAATAGGAGTTAAGCCCTTTTTTAGAAAATCAAATGAGTTTTCTAATATTAGCACTGAGTCTGGTTCTTCTTACCATACTAGAGGAACAGTTAGAAATCAACAAAGAGAGTTCTAAATATCCTATATTCAAGCACTACCTCTCAATTTAAACTTGTCTTGACATTTAACAATCTTCTTCCCATTAAAATAAGTACCTAAATGCACCACAAGGCCTGGTGCATAGAAGATGCTAAACAGATCTTTATTTAACACCCGAAAGGCTATACAATGGAAACCTGACTAGTTAAAATAGTAAACTGGTAAGTGAAAAGGCAAACTAATATGTAATATAGAAAAAAAGGGCACGATGGCATTTCCTCTATGTTAATAATCTAATGCTGTGTAACACATTACCCTGAAACATGGCAGCATAAAACAATAATAATCTTTTATCACTTCTCACGGTCCTGTGCTCAGGAACTTAGAATACAACAGGAATGGCTTGTCTGTCTGAAGCTTCAGAGAGAAAACTCAAAGGCTTGGGGCTGGTATTACCTGAAGTCTTCCTCATTCACAGGTCTGACGGTTGACGTGGGGTATCGGCTGAGGACCTGGCAGGGGCTGCCAACGTGAGCAATCACACATGGCCTCTACATGCGGCTGGGGCTTCTTCAAAGTATAGCGTCTGCATCCCAAGGGCAAATATCACAAGGGAGAGAGGGAGCGAGAGAGAGAGAAAGAGAAAGAGAGAAACAGAGAGAGAGGCCGAGACTGCTGATGGAAGCTATACTGCCTTTAAGACTTAGTCTCCAAAATCCCACATCATCACTTCTGCCACATTGGTTGAGACAGTTATGAGTTCCACCCAGGCTCCAGGGAGGTAAAAGACACCACCTCTTAATGAACCATGTTAATGTTTGAGGGTGTGGAGCGAGATACAAATTGGTGAAGCCATTTTTGGAGCAAAAAGATCTGCCACATTCCCTTTAACTTTATTTTAAATTTATTTTATTTCATTTTATTTTAGCAAATATATATATATATAAATATATATAAAATTTTAGCAAATATATAAAAGAGAAAGAAAACAGGCTTGTAAGTCAGGCAGGAGATTGATGTCTCTCTCTAGAATTACTAGTTTACTCAGGCAATTTCATTAACTTAGGGCTCTGCTTTTGAAAAATGTTCCTTCTCTATCCGTGATAAAATGACTCTTTTAATCTAACATTTTTCAATATTATTCATAGTTGTTATATAGTGGTTAATTCTCAAGGTTAAAATTATTGTGGTCTCAAACTTTTTATGGATTCTGGAAATATGTGTAAGAAATTTTCTTAAAGAGGGATAAGATTTTTTTCCAGATAATCTTCAAATTATGCTACATGAAAAGCTGCAAAATATAGATGTTGATTTAAGAGTAAGGGTTCTGAAATCAGCTTGCTTGGATTCAAACCTCAGCTCTTTCACTTGTATAAATTAGACCAGGGGTCCCCAACCCCTGGGTTGCAGACAGGCACCGGTCCATGGTCTGTTAGGAACCAGGCCGCACAGCAGGAGGTGAGCGGCGGGTGAGTGAGTGACGCTTCATCTGCCGCTCCCCATTGCTCCCCGTCGCTCCCTGTCGCTCACATCACCACCTGAACCATCCCCCGCCATCGCTCGCAGTACCGCCTGAACAATTCCTCCCCACCCCATCCATGGAAAAACTGTCTTCCACGAAACCAGTCCCTGATGCCAAAAAAGGTTGGGGATCACTGAATTAGACAACTCACTTTACATTTCTGTGTCCTCGTGCACTGATCTGTAAAATTGGCATAATGATATCTATTTTATGAAGTTGCTGTTAAGAGTAAAAAGTTAAAAAACATTGTCATTCACATAATGAAATTCAATGTATACTATCACAGTTATTATTTTCATTAAACAATTTAGTTGCGTATGCACCTCTGTACTGGTGAAGACAGGTAGGTGACCTTTACAAAAGAAAATGTAACATGACCACTAAGTTTATATATAGCACAAAACAGCAGCATAAGTAGTGATAACAGTTGCTTGGGTTGAATTGTGGCCACCCTAAAGATATGGCTGTGTCCTAACCCCTGGAAACTGTGAATGTGAGCTTATTGAAGGGTCTTCGCAGATGTAATTAAGTATTTTGACACGAGGTCATCCGGATTATTTGGGTGGGCCCCAAGTTCAGTGACAAGTGTCCTTATAAGAGACAGAGAAAAGAAGACACAGAGGAAAAGACCATGTGAAGACAGTGGCAGGGATTGGAGCTCTTCTGCTAGAAGCTAACAAAAGCCTGGAGTCACCAGAAGCTGGAAGATGCATGGTAGGATTTGCCCCTATGAGTTTTTGGAAGGGAGAATTGCCTTGCCCACACCTTGATTCTGGGCTTCTGTTTTCCCAAACTGTAAGAGGATAAATGTTTGCAAGCCACCAAGAGTGTGGTGATCTGTTACAGCTACCACAGAAACTCACGACAGTACTAGATCTGGGCGTTCCTCCTTTTCGTACACAGGGTATGTTACTCTTTGCTCTCCGTTTTCTTGCCCAAGTTAAAACTGAAGGCAGGCAACAGCTGACATTCAATTTCACAGATGAGTAGCTGTATCTGCTAAATGGTTTTGATTCAAATGCCACGTGTGGCTATCACTGCACCCAATTTAAAAACTAGAAGTTGGAGTGTTTGTTGGGCCCACATCACGGCCTCCAAACTGTTCTTGGCTCGGGAGGTCCAATAAAAGGTAATGAGGAGGCCTATGGCAGTCAGGGATGCTGGTCGCCATGAATATGATCTACTTAAGATGTTTTAATACCCCTAGAGAAATTCTGCTTTTATTAAAAAAAATTTTTATTTCCCCATAAGAAAGCCAAACATTTGGAAATATGTTTCTAAACTGTTCTTGATCATTCTCTCCTTCCCCAAATAAACTGTTCTGCTAACAATATGACTGTTTTAGTTTGAAATTGGCTATCAATGTTGCTAGAAAATGTGTTTCAGTAGCCCAGTTGAATGGATGTTATAGATTCGATTTTTTTAACTCATTGTCATTCAAATTAATATTCTTAATACATGTATATTACTCTCTGGATGTTCAAATTTAGAAGAAAAGTCAATGTATGTCTCTTTTGCACTTACACAACCTGGAGTTGAATTTACCTAGGTGCATTATTTATGTTATTTGTAGAGTTAGGAACTCTGTTTCCCACAGCCTTGATCAATTTGCCTTTTCATAAACATAAGGTTAGGAAGTCACCGTGAGTGCAGGAAGCCCATCTGTAAAAACAAATGCTACAGCATTAGTCGTTTCCTTATGCCACCTTGCATCTTAAAAGCTACTCTCTGGAACAGGCTCTAGAGGAGCAAAGTTTCAAACCTTGTTCTTGACCAACTTTAAGTGTGGAAAGTGTCCATATGCAATCCTCTGAAAGCATTCTAAATCATACTTAGAAATAAATATGCTGCCATGAAATTCTCAGGGTTGCTTTCACTTCATTATCATACATTGTAAACTAATGCTTGATCTGTTCTCTTTATATCCATTATTTTGTGTGCTTTATGAACAATAGAGTGGAAATATTTTCTGCAATAATTACAGTACAAGAACACATCATGTGTTTCAATAAATATTTGTTAAATAAATGATTAAAAAAAAAACCCAGGTGTCCACAGTACACTTTACAATAATTTAAAATAAAGATGTGAATATGAATTTTAGTTTTTTGGCATAAAATATGAAGTTGGCAGAAAAGTTAAGGTACAATGTTTATACAGAACAGATTTTTTAATTGTTGCAACATCACCTAAAAGCATAATTTGAGATGGTGTGGATAAGCTTATGTTTTTTTTTTCCTTTCTTTCCATTTTTATTCACATTTTTACATTTTCTATAATAATTGTCATTAGTGAAGAAAAACTTCTTTTGTTTTTAAATCAGGATTCATTCTGTAATTCAATTAGATTAGATATTAAAATAGTACAAAACTTTACAAAGTAAAGAATGAGCATAAAACCTTTTTCAATAATA
Organism: Globicephala melas; assembly: GCF_963455315.2. NCBI lineage: Eukaryota > Metazoa > Chordata > Mammalia > Artiodactyla > Delphinidae > Globicephala > Globicephala melas. The sequence goes on from NC_083318.1 coordinate 6,421,477, forward strand.
CTAAAGTTTTATGTTAATCTCTTAGACTTTGCAAATTAATATACTCTCACCTTTGTTTTTTACTCAAAGGATTAACTTCTATTAAAACCACAGTCACATTGCTGACTTAAGAACATTATTAGAAAAAATACCTATTTTCCATGTTACATGGAAGCTTAACATTCAAATTCAATATTTAAATTTAATCAGTAGGCAATTTCAACAGAGGACCTTCAAGATCTAAGCATGAATGTTTGTATTAAGAATTCTTTCCAAACGACACAAAAATGTGTCTAGGCCAGTAAGTTGTGACTGCTCTATCATTGTATACGCTGTGGTTACAACTCTAAGAGTAATATTGATCAAAGCGGCTTAACCTCAGATTGTAAGCAAAGGTGAATCACCCAGGAAACACTAAACACGAAAAGAAATCACTCTTACAGAAGAATTCCATTTCCCTTCTGTGGTGATGGATGTATGGGGTATTCTTAACCTGGTGTCACAAAATATTTGTGTTAGGCAACTTTACTCTTGCTCTGGGAATCTACGGTCAACAAACAAATTCCTGGCTTTGAGCAGATTCCTCATGAAGATTGTCTGCACGGCACTAATGCACTTGTCAGATGATGTGACCAGTTCCATGCCCTTGGAAATGTACAGTTCTAAAAGTCTGCGAGTAAATCTTATTCAGATAGTTCTTGCCAGTTTCACAACACAGAGATTAAACAAGCTTTATATCAGATTGTAAACTGAGGTAATGTTTTCTCCAAGCCACCTTTCAGCTTCTTTGTCACCCACAGCCATTTCCTGTTCCTAAACGCTACGTTCTAGAACACTCAGGAAAATGAGGAAATTATGAGGTTTTCTTCAACGTTGTTATTAGATAGTATGAACTCTCCAGCAAGATTTTATTCTATATTATGAACTAAAGGTTCTATGTAAAATCATGTGGAAAACATAATTTGGCTTAAGGAATTCACTTCTTTGTTTTTTTAATAAAAGAAATCTGCATTGCAGAAGACCTATATATTTAGTGTAACAATTCAAAATATGAATATTAGTATTACTGAGAACAACGAATTTAATGAGTTATGTTCTACGGGCAGAAGAGTATTATGAATGAGCATCAGGGCTCTGGAGATGAACTATGTTTAAATTCCATCCTAGAAGCTATATGACCTAGAACAAATTACTTACCTTCTCTGTGTTTATGTTTCCTTCTGGAGATAATAATATTATTTGCCACATACACTTATGAGTACTGCACATATAAAGTACTTAGAATAATTTCCAGGACATAGTAAATACTCAACACTTGCCTATTAACTAGTCGACATGTAATTTTGGGATTTATCCAGAAGTATACTACTCTACAGAAGAAAAATGATGAAACCTACTAGAGAATTTACAAATGTAATTTTAGTTATGTTTTTCAACTTATATTCTACTACATCGATGACTGTTCACTTAACAAGTCTAGCAAAATCCCAAAATAATAAATCAAAATTGTCTTTCTACAAGATGCCAGATTGACCATAAATTTACTTGAAATTTTCTGTTTTTAATTATTTTTCCAACTTTAGCCACACTTTACGATATGGAATTTCTAATAAGCCAGTATCATGAGAGTTGTCTAAGTTCCTGGACTTTTTTGATAATATTTCTGTTATTGAATTTTGAAGTGGGAGTGGGACAGAGGGTTTGTCTCTCCTCCTCTCACCTTTCATCATGGAACCAGATTACACAGTTTGTATATCCATCTTCAAATCTTTTAAAAACAAAAATCCTTTTGTCAAGTCGTGTGCGCCCCAGTTCTTTAACATTCTAAACCTGCTATGGCTGCTGGAACAGTTTATCATGAAAAGAAAAGAAATGCTTTCAGCATACCAAAAAAAAAAAAAAGAGAGACGAAAAATCCTGAGCTCACAAAACAGGCTGTTGTAGAACTCGAGCTTAAGGAGGCACTGCTATTAGGTATATTTCATAATATGAAAAGACAGGCCGATTTGGGCCCCCTCGCCTGGTGGGATCAATCCTGTCAGTGCCATTTATTGGCAATCCCCTGTGATTTCTGTATCCCACAACCTTTTTGCATGAAAATGAACCATAAAGGCCATCAAAACACCTGCTTTACTGACAAGACCAATTAATGATTTGATTTATCCCTCAGAGTGTGAGCTAGTCTGCTGCTACAAGGGCCTTGGGTTGACATATCATTCATCAGACTTTGAAGGTCTTCTTTTCTATGTCCCGGAGTTTCAGCTGTGAATGTCTTTTGTATATGCTAGAAAGTTCTGTTAACCCCAGAACACTGAGCACAGCTGGAAGCCAATGTTTTTTTAATCAGTAACTGTTCAGGTATCTTAAGTTATTAAGTGACTGAATTATTGGACTAATTTGAAAGGTCTTCAGGAGACTTAGAAGGGCATGTTTAGCACCTATTGTTAAATAAGAAAGAACCCAGAAAAAGAAAACAGCTTTCTATAGTTTACTACAAATTCATTCCTTTTGTACTCTTCCAAAGTCAATATTTGTCATTTTTACTTGTATTATAAGCAGGCAGGCTTGAGAGCAATGTGCACATTGCTGAAGCAGGACCTGGTCCTCTCTCCGCTTCTGGACATACGGCAATGACAATCCCCTTCAGCCTATTCATCCTTTCTTAAGGAAAGGGAACACATCCACGATGCCATTAAACGGGGGCAGCATATTGATATAATAGGATACAGTTGCAGGATTCAGTAAGATGAGCTAATCTTGAAAAAAAAATCAATAAATGTGCCTGAATTCAGAAGACATCACCTGGCAAGATGCCTCTTTCTACTGTCATACTTCAAAGAGCAAATCTATTTTGTCTTTCCTAACTGAAATGTTTATAGGCATTTCTTTTCGTAAGACTTGGGAAGCACTCTTTCTTCCCATTTAACTCCAGAATCTTTCAAGTCTTTTTTTAGGAATTTGGTACTTGAGGCCATATCACTTCAGATTAAATAAGTTTGAAAGATGATTTCATGAATGCTCCACAAATCTGAAAGTTTTATTTGCTTTAAAAGATGACCTTCCATACAATGATGGTACAAAATGATATAGTCATTAGAAAGATGGCTACGGTGGAAGACTGTTTTCCACTGGGAAACAAAAGAAAGCTATAGGAGGAGAAAGATGTTTTAAACTTTATTAAATTTATGCATATCTAAAGGGACACACTTCAGGGTGCTGGTAATGCAAAGTGGTCAGCTTCGACATAACAGTGATAAAACCATTTGTTGATATGCCTCTCTATTCCAAGAATGCACACAAAATACCCATTAAGGTATGATACAACTGAGGATGAAACTTCAGTGATTTGCTACAACTAAGTGGCAAACCAGGATTGCAGAGCCAGTCAAGGTACAAAGCCATTTTTTGTCCCCATCACACCCCACAGCAATGAATAGTTTAAAAGGCAAAGACATCAGGAGTTTCTACATGTGCCTTTGGAGAAGTCAAGTAATTAAAGTTCAGAGATCGTCTGTAATTTTCAGCCTTTAGAAAGTGCTAGTGCTGAGAGCTTCAAAACCTACTGCAGCTGTTCCTATTCCCACAAACTTGTGTTTCTGCTGAGAATTGGGCTCGACTCCAAGGACATGCATAGGTAAAAAGCCCAAGGTCTGGGTACAGTCTTAGCTTCAAGTCAGTCCAAAGGCCTGAGGGGACATCCAATTTGTGCTGTATTTGTGTTTAGTCAAAACGACCTGGTTTAAAGTACCCTGCAGCTTCCTAGCAGGATGTACTTTGTGAGGACTAATAAGTCAAAAACATAAGAACAAAAAAAAGCTTTCCTTCTTTTTTGCTTTGTTTCAAATCAAATTATCAGCAAACAACAGAGTTTTGCTACAAAATCGTTTGTGGGATTTCTTTGTAGATAAGTCAAAGAGAAATACTTGTAATCAAAAGTGGAAGACTGGCTAAATTTATGAATCTCTTTGCATCTGAAAGCCTGAAGACATTTTTTTGATTGAAAAGAAACTAGAGTTAATCAAAACCTGGTGAAATTAGTGAAACCAAAGTATTAGCATTGGCAGATCAGTTGAGATGAAAGCCAAACCAAGTTTCTCTGAGAAAAGGAGGATGTTATCTATAGTTGTTAGGAGCTTGAAATCAAATACGAGACTGGGTGTGATTCCCAGCTACGCTCCTAGTATTTATAAGACCTTCACCTAGTTACTGAATCACTCTGATCCTCGACCACCTTACCCGTAAACAGGGATCCACTTTGAATAGATAATTTTAGTTGATGTAAGGTACCTGTCTCATGGGAAACATTTAGCAAAATTTAGCTATTGTTGTTACAAATTAATACTTAGCGAGTAATGTAAAAGATTTTAAACACACTTTTAAAGATGAAGAAGCCAGGACAACGTTTGGGAGTAACAAGAGAGAAATAAAGAGACCTAGTTTACTCCAAACCTCTCTGTGAGAATGCTTTTTCTAAGATCATTTAACCTCCCAGTTAAGATACAAATGAGGAACAATGATGCTTTGTCATGAACACATTTTCATGCCCAGTAACATGCTTCATAATGCCATTCATCACTAATAGGCTGGTGAGCATAATTTAATAATTACTTATTTACAATTAAATGAAGTGTACAACACTATGCTATATTATCAAGGAGAGTTCATGTCATTGGATTCATGGATTAAAAATCAGAAGATTTGGGTTCTGCTAATATTTATTTTTTGCCTCTAGCTACTAGCCTTGAAAGTGTACTTTTTTTATAATTTACAAATTGATCATTTTATTTTCTATCATAGACATGCAATGGAGATTAAATTTAATGTGTACAAATCTCTGAAGAAAATCTAATAATATATTTTACCCTTTTTTATATGAAGTGTATTTTTATCGAAAAGGCAATGCAATTTTCACTAATGTGTATTTGGAAGACAAAGGAATTAGACAAGAACAAACAATGCACCAAATTAATATTTTGGTGTATTTCCTTCCACTTGTTTCCAGAATAAGTGGTTGTTTGTTTATGTAATTGTATTCAATTACATGTTTTGTTTATACAAGAGGATAATGCTGAAAATATCCCATACAATATTATTCACACAACTCTCTTCCCTGTGTTTGACACACATTTGCACCCCAGGGAAGCAGCATGGCACTGATAAAGGTTTATAGAAAAGTACTCCATGAAAGGTAATTTAGTTCACCCCTTTGACTCTTTAAGAAGCCATACTGGACTAGCTGTCATCAATAAATGAGTCAGCAAATTTTTTCATTCCATAATCATTTGAAAATCTTACTTTAGAAATGCAATCTTTGCTATAGAGAATTCAAAAACAGTTTTAATGGTTTATGCCTTCAAAAAAAATCTTTATTTCTAGGAGAAGTGAGAGCTATTGCTTTATTGTATGTACTAAGTTTTTAAATATTTTGAAATTATTATCCTAATTATTATTGTTTGGACTGAATGAGGCAACAGGGTTACAAGGCTCATACATAGTTAAACCTTTATTTAGAATTTTACTATAGTGGTCTTTCTAGTACATGAAATAGACTGGGTTCAAGACAACAGCTTCTTAATACACACTGTGGGTTAGAATCCTGGCTCTGTCAGGATGTGTGACCACGGGCATATTTCATGCCTCAGTTTATCTGACAAGGTGGAGAAAAAGATACTATTAAAACACAAAAGATACTAAAGCAAAAAAATAAAATTATTATGCTTCAGTAATTTCCTAAAATATTAAAAGTTATAAAAAAATTGGACTCTTTGTGTGTTTCTTTGTTTTGCTTTGGGGGAATATTCCTTGGGCAAAGATGCTTTTGTAAAGGGATCCACCGTATCACGTAGCATTTTCATCCTGACTGGATGCAATTGTGAGTTGCCTTAAACTAGAAGCAGGATCCCAAACACCACCAGTGCCTCCAAGTAGTAAGAAATTTAAGAATTAACTTTGACATGAACAAACAAACCAATTAATGTGACTGATTAGAAGGAAGAATTGCCTTTTCGGCCACAAACATTAATAGGATGTATAACAAGAAAAATAAAAATACAATAAAACCATCTGCATCTTCTAGAGCAGGATTTGGTAAACTTTTTCTGTAAAGGGCCAGGTAGTAAATGTTATATGCTTTGTGGGTCATATTATCTTTGCTGCAATTATGCAACTTCAACATTGTGTGAAAGCAACCACAGACTATGCATAAACGAATGAATGGATGGTGCTGTGATACAATAAATTATATTTACGAAAACAGGCAGTGGTCTGGATATGGATGCATTGATAGTTTTCTGACCCCTGCTCTCGAGAACAGTTACTTTCCCTGATGCTAAACAAACTCCATATGTACGAAATCCAACTAACGTACCCAACTTTAGAAAGCTAGACTCATTTATCTCGCTGAATAACAGAGCCCAAAACAATTGTGTAACCCTGGGACCACTGATATTTACCAAAAGCTTTTCTATCTAATCCATCACCCTCTCTGTTATATCCCTTAAAGATCTCTCCATCACCCTGATTCGTTACCATTACATTTCACCTGGATAACATGTAACACTGACCTCCACTGGCTTATCCATACCTATGTTGTCCTCTTAAAATCCACTCTCCACTAGGTAGTCACAAAGCCTTTCAAAACTATCAGCTGCTCAACATAATTCAAAGCCTTGCAATTTCTCTTAGCATAAAAGCAATACCCTTAACCTCACCCAAGAGACTCTACACGGTCTATGCTTAATCACCTCTTTGGCTTGATTTTTGCTCTTTTTTTTTTTTTTTTTTCTGCTCCAGTCAAAGCAGAATTATTTAGATTTCTTGTGCTTACTCTACTCCTTTGTAGCAACTGCTGCATCAGATATGATTTCCACCCCTTCTTAGTAGATTCCTTAGTATAGCTGATCTGCATTACCTGACTTCTTTGGTCACATCAAGTTCCCATATATACCTTTCCTCTACAACAGTCGCAAAAGTACAATTTGTAGTTTATTTCAGAGGTGATTTGATTGGTTCTTTCTTTACAACCTGACTGTAAGTGCCATGAAGGTCCGGCCAATGTTTGTTTTTGTTCAGTGTTGTGTCCCCAGAGCCTAGGAGAAGACCTGACAAATACTACACAGTAAGTATTTGTTGCACAAAAAATAGTAAATGAGGGCTTCCCTGGTGGCGCAGTGGTTGAGAGTCCGCCTGCCAATGCAGGGGACACGGGTTCGTGTCCCGGTCCGGGAAGATCCCACATGCCGCGGAGCGGCTGGGCCCGTGAGCCATGGCCGCTGAGCCTGCGCGTCCAGAGCCTGTGCTCCGCGGGAGAGGCCACAAAAGTGAGAGGCTCGTGTACCACAAAAAAAAAAAAAAGAAAAGAAAAGAAAAAGTAAATGAAACAGCAGGCTCAACCTCCCAAAAATAAACTACATAAATTGAGAAATTCAGAATTAGAATAAGTGGGAAAAGGAAGGATAAGAAGGACAAAACTGAAGAAATTTATCCCAAATATCAGTTTTAACAACTGACACAGCAGGTATTTTCTCTCCTTTGTTTATCTTTTTTTCTTCATGAAGTAGTATCCTCTTTGTACAAATACGAAAAAATTTTAATATAGCTCACAATTGTGCTGTTTATTGATAATTAAGTTGACATTATGTTGATGTTCCGTTTCTAATTATACAGGTTCTAAACCTATAATACATGTGCATAAATATTAGCATACTTTCACATGAGGGCAGATTTTAATATGCCCTCGCTTTTAGTTTTCAGTACTTTATAAATTTTGGAAGAGCTCTGCTTAGTCCTTTGCAAGTATCATTAAACTAGAAACTAACTTGTAAGAATGTGTTAGTCTGAGTTAATGTCTATCACATAACATGTGACAACATCTTCTTTGGAACAATAACAGTAACAACAACAACAACAAAAGCACCAGTTTCTTCAAGAACTTGGAAAGCTGATGAGGAGAAACAGTTAGGACCCAAAGAAAGAGCAGCACTTCAATAAATATCATTCAGTTCATGAAGGATGAGATAATTTAGTTCCTCAAGGCACTAAAATGTCTGAATGATTAAATTCATGTCCTCTTTTTGTTGTTTTCTTTCTACTTTAGCAGTTTATTCTTTAACATTTGACATTATATAGAAGATACAAGGTAAAACCACTTTGAAATCAGAAACCTCTTACTATAGTGTTCATTATACATTTGTTTGCTCACAAATCCTAATAACTACTACTTGCCCATAGGACAACGACTGGCTATGAGAATATATTCACAGGTTTGAGAGTATAGTTCGGATGTTAAAATGGTTTTTATTTATCTATTTATTTATTTATTAATCATCTTTATTGGAATATAATTGTTTTACAAAGGTGTGTTAGTTTCTGCTGTATAACAAAGTGAATCAGCTATACATATACATATATCCCCATATCTCCTCCCTCTTGTGTCTCCCTCCCACCCTCCTTATCCCACCCCTCTAAGTGGTCACAAAGCACTGAGCTGATCTCCCTGTGCTATGTGGCTGCTTCCCACTAGCTATCTATTTTACATTTGGTAGTATATATATGTACATGCCACTCTCTCACTTCGTCACAGCTTACCCTTCCCCCTCCCCGTGTCCTCAAGTCCATTCTCTACATCTGCGTCTTTACTCCTGTTCTACTCCTAGGTTCTTCAGAACCACTTTTTTTTTTAGATTCCATATACAAGTGTTAGCAAACGGTATTTGTTTTTCTCCTTCTGACTTACTTCACTCTGTATGACAGACTCTAGGTCCACCCACCTCACTACAAATAACTCAGTTTCGTTTCTTTTTATGGCAGAGTAATATTCCATTGTATATATGTGCCACATCTTCTTTATCCATTCATCTGTCGATGGACACTTAGGTTGCTTCCATCTCCTGGCTATTGTAAATACAGCTGCAATGAACATTGTGGTACATGACTCTTTTTGAATAATGGTGTTCTCAGGGTATATGCCCAGTAGTGGGATTGCTGGGTCATATGGCAGTTCTATTTTTAATTTTTAAGGAACCTCCATACTGTTCTCCATAGTGGCGGTATCAGTATACATTCCCACCAACAGTGCAAGAGTGTTCGCTTTTCTCCACACCCTCTCCAGCATTTATTGTTTGTAGATTTTTTGATGATGCCCATTCTGACTGGTGTGAAGTGATACCTCACTGTAGTTTTGATTTGCATTTCTCTAATGATTAATGATGTTGAGCATCCTTTCATGTGCTTGTTAGCCATCTGTATATCTTCTTTGGAGAAATGTCTATTTAGGACTTCTGCCCATTTTTGGATTGGGTTGTTTGTTTTTTTGATATTGAGCTACATGAGCTGCTTATAAATTTTGGAGATTAATCCTTTGACAGTCGCTTCATTTGCAAATATTTTCTCCCATTTTGAGGGTTGTCTTTTCGTCTTGTTTATGGTTTCCTTTGCTGTGCAGAAGCTTTGAAGTTTCATTAGGTCCCATTTGTTTATTTTTGTTTTTATTTTCATTTCTCTAGGAGGTGGGTCAAAAAGGATCTTGCTGTGATTTATGTCACAGAGTGTTCTGCCTATGTTTTCCTCTAAGACTTTTACAGTGTCTGGCCTTATATTTAGGTCTTTAATCCATTTTGAGTTTATTATTGTGTATGGTGTTAGGGAGTGTTCTAATTTCATTCTTTTACATGTAGCTGTCCAGTTTTCCCAGCACCACTTATTGAAGGGACTGTCTTTTCTCCATTGTATATTCTTGCCTCCTTTATCAAAAATACGGTGACCATATGTGCGTGGGTTTATCTCTGAGCTTTCTATCCTGTTCCATTTATCTATATTTCTGTTTTTGTGCCAGTACCATACTCTCTTGATTACTGTAGCTTTGTAGTATAGTCTGAAGTCTGGGAGTCTGATTCCTCCAGCTCTGTTTTTCTTTCTCAAGATTGCTTTGGCTATTTGGGGTCTTTTGTGTTTCCATACAAATTATGAAATTTTTTGTTCTTGTTCCCTGAAAAATATCATTGGTAGTTTGATAGGAAAGCATTGAATCTGTAGATTGCTTTGGGTAATATAGTCATTTTCACAATGTTCATTCCTCCAATCCAAGAACCTGGTATATCTCTCCATATGTTTGTATCGTCTTTAATTTCTTTGATCAGTGTCTTATTGTTTTCTGCATACAGGTCTTTTGTCTCCTTAGGTAGTTTTATTCCTAGGTATGTAATTCTTTTTGTTGCAATGGTAAATGGGAGTGTTTCCTTAAATTCTCTTTCAGATTTTTCATCATCAGTGTATCAGAATGAAAGAGATTTCTGTGCATTAATTTTGTTACTTTACCAAATTCATTGATTAGCTCTAGTAGTTTTCTGGTAGCATCTTCAGGATTCTCTATGTATAGTATCATGTCATCTGCATACAGTGACAGCTTTACTTCTTCTTTGTGATTTGGATTCATTTTATTTCTTTTCTTCTCTGATTGCTGTGGCTAAAACTTCCAAAACTACGTTGAATAATAGTGGTGAGAGTGGGCAACCTTGTCTTGTTCCTGATCTTAGAGGAAATGGTTTTAGTTTTTCACCATTGAGAATGATGTTGGCTGTGGGTTTCTCATATATGGCCTTTATTATGGTGAGATAAGTTCCCTCTATGCCTACTTTCTGGAGGGTTTTTATCATAAATGGGTGTTGAATTCTGTCAAAAGCTTTTTCTGCATCTATTGAGATGATCAAATAGTTTTTATTCTTCAGTTTGTTACTGTGGTGTATCACATTGATTGATTTGCGTATATCGAAGAATCCTTGCATTCCTGGGATAAACCCCACTTGATCGTGGTGTATGATCCTTTCAATATGCTGTTGGATTCTGTTTGCTAGTATTTTGTTGAGGATTTTTGCATCTATGTTCATCAGTGATATTGGCCGGTAGTTTTCTTTCTTTGTGACATCTTTATCTGGTTTTGGTATCAGGGTGATGGTGGCCTCGTAGAATAAGTATGGGAGTGTTCCTCCCTCTGCTATATTTTGGAAGAGTTTGAGAAGCACAGGTGTCAGCTGTTCTCTAAATGTTTGACAGAATTTGCCTGTGAAGCCATCTGGTCCTGGGCTTTTGTTTGTTGGAAGATTTTTAATCACAGTCTTAATTTCAGTGCTTGTGATTGGTCTGTTTATATTTTCTATTTCTTACTGGTTCAGTCTCAGAAGCTTGTGCTTTTCTAAGAATTTGTCCATTTCTTCCAGGTTGTCCATTTTACTGGCATATAGTTGCTTGCAGTAATCTCTCATGATCCTCGGTATTTCTACAATGTCAGTTGTTACTTTTCCTTTTTCATTTCTAATTGTATTGATTAGAGTCTTCTCTCTTTTTTCCTTGATGAGTCTGGTTAATGGTTTATCAATTTTGTTTATCTTCTCAAAGAGCCAGCTTTTAGTTTTACTGATCTTTGCTATTGTTTCCTTCATTTCTTTTTCATTTATTTCGGATCTGATCTTTACGATTTCTTTCCTTCTGCTAACTTTGGGTTTTTTTGTTCTTCTTTCTCTAATTGCTTTAGGTGTAAGGTTAGGTTGTTTATTTGAGATGTTTCCTGTTTCTTAAGGTAGGATTGTGTTGCTATAAACTTCCCTCTTAGAACTGCTTTTGCTGCATCCCATAGGTTTTGGGTCATCATGTTTTCATTGTCATTTGTTTCTAGGTATTTTTTGATTTCCTCTTAGATTTCTTCAGTGATCTCATGGTTATTAAGTAGTGTATTGTGTAGCCTCCATGTGTTTGTATTTTTTACAGATCTTTTCCTGTAATTAATATCTAGTCTCATAGCATTGTGGTTGGAAAAGGTATTTGATACATTTTCAATTTTCTTAAATTTACCAAGGCTTGATTTGTGACCCAAGATATGATCTATCCTGGAGAATGTTCCATGAGCACTTGAGAAGAAACTGTATTCTGTTGTCTTTGGATGGAATGACCTATAAATATCAATTAAGTCCATCTTGTTTAATGTATCATTTAAAGCTTGTGTTTCTTTATTCATTTTCATTTTGGATAATCTGTCCATTGGTGAAAGTGGCATGTTAAAGTCCCCTAGTATGATTGTGTTACTGTCGATTTCCCCTTTTATGGCTGTTAGCATTTGCCTTATGTATTCAGGTGCTCCTATGTTGGGTGCATAAATATTTACAATTGTTATATCTTCTTCTTGGATTGATCCCTTGATCATTATGTAGTGTTCTTCTTTGTCTCTTGTAATAGTCTTTATTTTAAAGTCTATTTTGTCTGATATGAGAAGTGCTCCTCCAGCTTTCTTTTCATTTCCATTTGCATGGAATATCTTTTTACCACCCCTCACTTTCAGTCTGTATGTGTCCCTAGGTCTGAAGTGGGTGTCTTGTAGACAGCATATATATGGGTCTTATTTTTATATCCATTCAGCCAGTCTATGTCTCATGGTTGGAGCATTTAATCCATTTACATTTAAGGCAATTATCGATATGTATGCTCCTATTAACGTTTTCTTAATTGTTTGGGGTTTATTATTGTAGGTCTTTTCCTTCTCCTGTGGTTCCTGCCTAGAGAAGTTCCTTTAGCATTTGTTGTAAAGCTGGTTTGGTGGTGCCTAATGCTCTTAGCTTTTGCTTGTCTGTAAAGGTTTTAATTTCTCCATCTAATCTGAATGAGATCCTTGCTGGGCAGAGTAATCTCAGTTGTAGGTTTTTCCCTTTCATCACCTAAATATGTCTTGCCACTCCCTTCTGGCTTGCAGAGTTTCTGCTGAAAGATCACCTGTTAACCTTACGGGGATTCCCTTGTATGTTATTTATTGTTTTTCCCTTGCTGCTTTTAATATTTTTTTCTTTGTGTTTAACTTTTGATAGTTTGATTAATATGTGTCTTGGGGTGTTTCTCCTTGGATTTATCCTGTATGGGCTCTTTGCGCTTCCTGGACTTGATTGACTATTTCCTTTCCCATATTAGGGAAGTTTTCAACTATTATCTCTTCAAATACCTTCTCAGTTCTTTCTTTTTCTCTTCTTCTTCTGGGACCCCTATAATTCGAAAGTTGGTGCGTTTAATATTGTCCCAGAGGTCTCTGAGACTGTCCTCAATTCTTTTCCTTCTTTTTTCTGTATTCTGTTCTGCAGTAGTTATTTGCACTATTTTATCTTCCAGGTCACTTATCTGTTCTTCTGCCTCCGTTATTCTGCTATTGATTCCTCCTAGAGAATTTTTAATTTCATTTATTGTGTTATTCATCATTGTGTCTTTACTCTTTAGTTCTTCTAGGTCCTTGTTAAACGTTTCTTGTATTTTCTCCATTCTATTTCCAAGACTTTGGATCATCTTTACTATTATTACTCTGAATCCTTTTTCAGGTAGACTGCCTATTTCCTCTTCATTTGTTTGGTCTGGTGCGTTTTTACCTTGCTCCTTTATCTGCTGTGTGTTTCTCTGTCTTCTCATTTTTTTCACTTACTGTGTTTGGGGTTTCGTTTTCGCAGGCTGCAAGTTCGTAGTTCCTGTTGTTTTTGGTGTCTGCCCCTAGTGGGTGACTTTGGTTCAGTGGGTTGTGTAGGCTTCCTGGTGGAGGGGACTAGTGCCTGTGTACTGGTGGATGAGGCTGGATCTTGTCTTTCTGGTGGGCAGGTCTGAGTCCGGTGGTGTGTTTTGGGGTGTCTGTTCAGGACGAATGTCCTGAACTCTGCTCTCCCACCTCAGAGGCAGAGGCCTGACACCTGGCCGAAGCATAAAGACCCTGTCAGCCACACAGCTCAGAAAAAAAGGGAGAAAAAAAGTAAAATAAAATAAAGTTATTAAAATAAAAAATAATTATTAAATATAAAAAATTAAAAAGTAATAAAGAAAAAAAAAGAAAGAAAGAAGAGAGCACCCAAACCAAAAGACAAATCCACCAATGATAACAAGTGCTAAAAGCTATACTAAAAAAAAAAAAAAAAAACGGACAGATAGAACCCTAGGACAAATGGTGAAAGCAAAGCTATACAGACAAGATCACACACATACACACTCACAAAAAGAGAAAAAGGAAAAAAATATATATATTTGCTCCCAAAGTCCACCACCTCAATTTTGGGATGATTCGTTGTCTATTCAGGTATTCCACAGATGCAGGGTACATCAAGTTGACTGTGGAGATTTAATCCGCTGCTTCTGAGGCTGCTGGGAGAGATTTCCCTTTCTCTTCTTTGTTCTCACAGCTCCCAGGGCTCAGCTTTGGATTTGGCCCTGTCTCTGCATTTAGGTCGCCTGAGGGCATCTGTTCTTCGCTCAGACAGGATGGGGTTAAAGGAGCAGCTGACTGGGGGCTCCGGCTCACTCAGGCGGCGGGGAGGGAAGGGCACAGATGCAGGGCGAGCCTGCGGCAGCAGAGGCCGGTGTGACGTTGCACCAGCCTGAGGCGCGCCGTGCGTTCTTCCAGGGGAGTTGTCCCTGGATCACGGGACCCTGGCAGTGACGGGCTGCACAGGCTCCCCGGAAGGCGGGTGTGGAGAGTGACCTGTGCTCGCACACAGGCTTCTTGGTGGCGGCAGCAGCGGCCTTAGCGTCTCATGCCCATCTCTGGGGTCCGCGCTTTTAGCCATGGCTCGCGACCGTCTCTGGAGCTCCTTTAAGCGGCGCTCTGAATCCCCTCTCCTCGCGCACCCCTTGCCTCTTAGGTAGGTCCAGACTTTTTCCCGGACTCCCTCCTGGCTAGCCGTGGCGCATTAGCCCCCTGCAGGCTGTGTTCACGCCGCCAACCCCAGTCCTCTCCCCGCGCTCTGACCGAAGCCCGAGCCTCAGCTCCCAGCCCTGCCTGTCCCGGCGGGTGAGCAGACAAGCCTCTCGGGCTGGTGAGTGCCGGTCGGCACCGATCCTCTGTGCGGGAATCTCTCCGCTTTTCCCTCCGCACCCCTGTTGCTGTGCTCTCCTCCGCGGCTCCGAAACTTCCCCCCTCCACCACCCGCAGTCTCCGCCCGCGAAGGGGCTTCCTAGTGTGTGGAAACCTTTCCTCCTTCATGGCTCCCTCCCACTGGTGCAGGTCCTGTCCCTGTTCTTTTGTCTCTGTTTTTTCTTTTTTCTTTTGCCCTACCTGGGTACATGGGGAGTTTCTCACCTTTTGGGAGGTCTGAGGTCTTCTGCCAGCATTCAGTAGGTATTCTGTAGGAGTTGTTCCACGTGTAGATGTATTTCTGATGTATCTGTGGGGAGGAAGGTGATCTCCACATCTTACTCTTCCACCGTCTTAAAGGTCTCCCTCTGTTAAAATGTTTTTGCAAAGAAAATTGGAATTCACTTATGATTTGGGGGATACTTTTCTTCAGAGAATTAAAATGGGAAGAAAAACACCCTGGTTTTGGTAAGCAATTGTACAAACAAGGAAAATAAGATTAAAAAACTCATAAAAAGTTGCTAACTTGGTTAATTATTAACTCAGAGAGTAAAGAAGTAAGTGATAGTCTCTATAGATAAGAGGTATGGGGTTTCTTTTCAGAAAACAATATTTCTTAGAACCAAACAATAGAATCAAATGTAAGTGTTATAAAAACCTTTTAAGGATTGGAATTCCCAGAAAAGAAAGCACGGATATCCGTTTGAATTTAATTTATCCATCTGGTCATAAGACTGCATTTCATTTCAGGAGTTATAAAGTAACCTGGGAGCTAATTTAGAAAATAAGTGAGAACAAAGGAAATTGGCTCAGTTCAGTGTCCTTGGCCTACATTTCTGGAGTTAAATCTCAGTCATCTTAGTTCATATACTGAAAGCTTTGGCGTCATCTTTGTAAGTAGTGTGACTAACGAAAAACCTAACCTAAAAGCTGCAAGTTAAGTTTTGCTGAGGGATCTTACTGAGGACTGTAGTCCAGGAGACAGCCTCTCAGCCCTGAGGAACTGCTCCGCAGGGTTAAGGGAGAAGCCAGGATTTATAGGAGGTTTTTGCTGGGGAAAAAAAAAAAAAATGTAGTCAAACATCAAAAGATTGCTGCTAATCACAAGAAGCAGCCATCTTAAGTTGATGATCTAAGGTTTCATCTATGTACGGGAAGATGCAAGAGTCTGGGCTCACTGAAATTACTCCTTAGATATGCATCTTAGCTATCTAGGGCCAGTAACCAAAACACAGAATGCTTCCTGTTTCTCTCCATTCTGAATTCCCCTCAGGGCCCCTCCTGGGGAAGTAGCAGGGAGGCTGCAGGGGCTGGTGGCTTGATCCTTGAAGGACTGGAATGGCTGGCAAAATTCTTCATTTACTAGAAAGACAGGCAACATTCCCTTTCCACAGTAGTAAATAGCGAGTCATCCTTGAAAATAATAATGTGTCTAACCGGCAAATTACAGGGAAACTCCAAACTCTCAGTAGAAATTGATTTGCCTTTGCTAATACCAAATGCCTTTTATTTTCATTACTTCTTGAAAGGCTTAAAAAATTCTAAAAATGGGGCTTCCCTGGTGGCGCAGTGGTTGAGAGTCCTCCTGTCGATGCAGGGGACACGGGTTCGTGCCCCGGTCCGGGAAGATCCCACATGCCGCGGAACGGCTGGGCCCGTGAGCCATGGCCGCTGAGCCTGCGCGTCCGGAGCCTGTGCTCCGCATCGGGAGAGGCCACAACAGTGAGAGGCCCGCGCACCGAAAAAAAAAAAAAAAATTCTAAAAAAGGAATGCCCTTGTAAGTTACTCCAAAGTTCAGTGGTGACAGTCCACTGTTACTTAATAGTGTGGAAGAAATAAACAACTTAGATCAGAAGCAGAACTGTTGAAGTAATCTAACAAGGAGGCCATTAGACTGAGGTGGCTCTCGTACTTTGGTACCGAGTCAGCAAACTGAAACCTAAACCACAGTCAGTTCCTGTAAAAGCCTCAAGGCTGAGAAGAACCACCATCACAAGTAGCCCACTAGGCTTTCCCGAATCATGCAACTCCTTAAGCTAAAACCAATCACATAATTTCCTCTCTTTGCTTTTGCATCTTCTCTAAAACACCTTGCCCCTGACTCCCGTTGGTGGAGAGCTGTGAACCAATTACAGTTTGGCACTGCCTGATTGGAATCGATGTTTGCTGAAACAGACACTTAAAACTTTTTATGCATCAGTTTATCTTTTAACAGAACCAAAACCTAAATCCTTGGGAATAATAAAAACAAAGAAGTCATCTTCCATTACAATAAGTTCAACATCCCTAAATCCAATGGCACTTTTTATTTCCAGTCTCACTTGACATTTAAACTGCACTTGGCAGCATTAACCACTGCTTCCTTGAAACCCCGCCCTTGGCTTCACTGCCCTGGCCAGCCTTGAAGCTCCTTCACCTCTCAGCTGCTCTTTGTCAAGCGGCTTGTTTGGTTCATTCTCCTCTAGCCAACATTTAAATATTGGAAATCCTCAGAATTTAGCCTTAATCCAAACTACCTGTATCTCTTACTTCAACCCCTGTGTCTGCAATTTTAGCTCCCTACATCCATCTCCCACAGTTCCTCAACTCTTCTTAAACCCAATTCTGATTAGGTCCCTCCTCTACTCAAAACCTTTGAATAGCTTATCATTACTCTTAGGCAAAAGAACAACATCTTTTAAAGGGTCTAAAGGACTCGTCATTATCTAACCCTTGCTTCTCTCTCAAGTATCATTTTACTCAGCTTCTCAGCTTCAGGGGCAAAATGTCACTTATTTTGATTCCTCAAACACACTTCTTCCTGCTTCTGGGTCTTAACACATGCTGCTCTTTGCCAGGAGATCTCCCTCATATGTTCTGTTTATGAATTATCTACTCATAATTCAGATACCAGATGATGCAATACTTTCTTGGGGAGGACTTCTCTACCCCCTGAACTATTTAAGATCCTTCCCCCTTTTTATTTTTCTTTTCATGCTACTTAACACTTTTGGTAATCATGCACTGATTTACATAAGTATTAATTAATGTTTTTCTCTCTTCCTACACTGATTCATCTTTGTATCTTTAGGCCCTCCCTGAAGGCTTGGTTCAAAGTAGCTGTTTAATGAGTACTGGCTGAATAAATTGAGCAAATGACAAGTTTTATACCTTTAAACCCCACAACAATCCTTTGGGGGAAGAAATATATTCCTATTGTTTTCACTTTACCAAGAGGAAAATGAAACTGGCAGAAGTAAACCATCAGGCTTATGTTCACGAAGAGCAACTTGAACCTGACAACAAAACTACACTGTAACCACTATGGCTCTCCACCTCCTAACACATCCAGGTTTTCTGTGGCGTAAATGAGTAAACGTTGAGGCAGTACAATATGGAGATTAAAGTCAAAGGCTCTTGGGTTGGACAGAGCTGGCTTTAAATTGGATTAGGCCATTGACCTGCTCTATGATTTCAGGCTAGTCATTTAATTTCTTTAGGAACTGATTTCCTCATCTATGAAATAGAGTTCATAATAATGGCAATCATATAATGTCGGCAATTAAGTGACATAATTAATGTAAGGCATAGTGAAGGGCATCTACAGGCTCAAAAATAGTATTAACATTATTTATGTGAGCAGTTATGTCTCAGTTTCGAATAGAATGTCATTGTTTATATAGGTTTTGACTCTCTTCCCTCCATATATCACAAGAGATCTCATTTCCTAGTTGATACTGTGCGATACTTACCTAGAAGAGAGTAAAGTCAAATATATATCACTCTTATCATTTTGATTAGACATGTGCAGGACATGGACAGTTTTCCAACAAAGCTAGGATTCTGCAGTTTCTGCAAATCAGATGATCGGACTGACTTTATGCAATATAAATCATATGAATACCTATGTCTATGTAATACTAATGTTAGTACAGAACATTTTTAAAGAAAAAATTCTATTTACAATTACAAAAATCCTCTCAAGACTAAGTCCATTTGTCCTTCTAACCAATTTCACATGCCTACTTATTTCTTGTATCATTCTCATGTTGTGCCTTTATCAGTTCACATTATTTCATATATATATCTTCATAATTATCATCAAAAATACAATTTTATGGCTAAAAATATTTATCTAAATAGATGTTCAAAAATCTTTAAGTATTTCTCTGTTGCTGGACACAAGATATTTACAGTGGCTTGCAATTATAAACAATATGCAATTAATATTTATACATTTAATTTTCCTTTGTTGAATTATTTTCTTTAGATGAATTCCCCAGAGTGAGTGATCAGTGGTATTCTTTCCACCAGGTGTTTGTTAGACATCAACAGTCTCCATCTGAAGAAGTTAAATAATAGCTCACACAAGTTTCTAGAGACCTAATGCACAGATAAGGATAAAAATTGCAAACTGCACATTCACAGTGTTCAGAGAATAAGGGTTATTAGTGATTGGACCCCTGGGCTATATTTCTAGACCATGAGGGCAGCTTTGAATGATCCTCTTGGAAGACAGCTATTTATTGAAGAAAGTAAAAGCCATATTACACTTCTCCTGAAAGTGACAAATTTAGTGTTATTATACTCAGTTGACCAGAATGGCATACTAAATAGACAATGACTAGCAAAGGATGATCGATTCAATACCATATACAATGTGAGTTTAAAATATCCATTTCTTTTTTGAGTCCGTTGTGTTTTCCTAGCATATGAATAAGAGTTTTGAGCTCTAATTCTAAGATATGCAATTAAATTATTTATCTGTTCCTAGGTGCCCAGACAGAAGCTAGAATCAAATTCTCTCCCAGGTCTCACGAAAATTCTAGACTAAACCCTAGGATTGTTTTCAAGTTGCATGTGATAGTCGCCTTGATTGAGTACAGTACCTGACCACCTTTGAGTTGGTAATATTAGCACTTGCCTGTTTCACTTGGAAATTACTGCAAACGATGTCACAACCCTCAGTAGAGCTTTGCTTTTGCTTCAGCTGCAAACTTTTTTTTTTTTTTTACTGGTATTGCCTAAATTGTTGCAGAATTATTGTGAGGCTGCATCAGATAAGTGAAAGTACACAGAATAAAGCTCAAGATCTCGGGCCAAAATGTTTACATAAAGAGCCAAAGTTTAATGCAAGATGTAAAATCACTCTCAGTAAAATACACATTTTTCCCTTTAAAAATAAGTTTAAAAATGGAATAGAAGATTGTTTTCTGATGCAAGACAGGATTTAGTTATGAATTTTAAATCACTTTTCCATGGTATATAATAAAACTGGGAAATGAAACACAACTGGTTTGAATAAAATGTTTGTTTTTTATCTCATCCTTTAATATACTGTTTAATTTATGGATGCATTTTCAAAAATGCATAAAACATGTACTTCAAAGTACAAAATTATTAGAGTGCCTATTTCTCTTCCCATATTTTTGTGATTCACCAATATTAACTTTATTTAAACACAAAATGTCCTCTCCCCAAATCCCACCAGCACCATTGCTAGCAGCAGTTCAGCAACTTCATACCATTTGATTTTTGGTGTTTTCATGCAATTTTTATAAAAATCAACTTGGCTAGCTCATGAATTATTTCAAATTCTGAAAAGCAATATATTTTCTTTTCCCTCTTGGTTATAATCATTCTTCACTTTCTCTCTAATCCCCACAAGTCAATGAGTAGCCCTTATTATTATGCTCTCAGATACAAAGCAATCACCTGAAATCCTGAGTGGGACAGCCTTTGTGACATCCTCTCTTAAATATTTATCCCGATACTTATAGATCTACTCTTGAGATTCCACTACGGATGAATAAGATAGCAGATATGCACCTGTCCATTCAGAGATGAGTCACTGTAGGAAGTTTTTTTTCTTTTTATCCTTGAAAAGATATGTGCTCCATTTCTCACAAGTTGCCAAGAATCTTTTGTGTTTATTAATTATTTGCAACTTTGAGAAGTGTGTTTAATCGGGTTCATTTCCTATTTCTTAATCTTATAATAAGGCATAATACTTTCACTGCTCTTTTTAGAACTGATTTGCCCAATAATGGGAAGTCCAGAGAATTTAATTTTAGCCACAAATAAATATTG
Source organism: Globicephala melas (assembly GCF_963455315.2). NCBI lineage: Eukaryota > Metazoa > Chordata > Mammalia > Artiodactyla > Delphinidae > Globicephala > Globicephala melas. The sequence continues at coordinate 6,442,386 of NC_083318.1, forward strand.
ATAAGTAGTGGACTGAACTTCAAAACCGGTAACATAGTGCTTGATGGTAGTAGGGAAAACAAAGAGATTCATGGTTTGCTTTAGATAGGAAGATATACTAGAACAGGTCATTCTCAATTTTGGACTAAATGTATGTATTTGTTGCTACTATTTTCTAAAGAAACTGCTTAAGAAGCAGAATAGGAAGAAGCCAAATAGGAAGAAAAAAATAAATTTGCCCCCTGCCCTAAACACATTTATGTGTTTCATTAAATTTAAATTTATATGTTTTATGTCTAAAATGAGAAAGGATTTTGAAATTGCTTTGAGATTTTCTGAGGGAAACTAGCAAAGAAGTATATGATTAGAGAATTACAATAGTTAAAAACTAGACATCATATCGTAAGATGTATCTTAAGATAATGCACTTGTTTCTTACTCCAGATGGTAGAAGCAGGATTTGTGGAGGGAAATGACATAGAGGTGAGTTTTGACTCAATTTGGATGTTTCAGAAATGCATTGGTATAGGGTGCGTTGTTAAATAATGAGCTCCCAGCCCCAGCTATTTTTGAGCAAGGTCAATGACTGTTAGAAAAAAAGGATGCTTTATAGGTGTTGATATATTGAGTGGAATATTTGATGTTCTCAGTTCTTTTCCAAATCTAAGATTGTATGTTTTCTAAATAATTTCTTTTTGAGGGGTTGCTTTCTGAAACTGCTGTCTTGGTAAGGTTATTTGTTCTTTACAGGAAACAGGTCATGGTTTTTACAAGCTAAGGAATATGTGTTCTTATTTTTAGCTTTTTTTTGAACTTCAGGCTATGTAATATTACATGCAAAATGAATTGAAATGAGAAGAAATCTCAGATCCATCTATCCACGTAGAATTTCACTCGTGAAAAAGGAAACAACAAATTTCAACATTTTCTTCTTCTTCCGAGAAATAACTTTAAATAGTTACTGAAGATAAACATTGCATGTAGCAGTAACAGGGCCAAAAAAAGTAATGTGAGAAAAATATCTATTCACAGAGTTTTAAAATGAAATGACACTATAAAATATGCATATAGTTAGTAAATTGTTTTAAAGTATTTATTCTATAATATCTAAGAGGTTGTCTTGTGACAGTAGGTAATTCAAGGACAAGGTAGTCCTAAGTACTCTTAATCGTAAATATTTTAAGAAAACCTTTGCCTCAGCTTCAAAACTATAGTTACCCAAGAAAATTCCTGAGTAATTTATACATTTAATGTTGGCAAAGATCTTCGATATGAGCTGGGAATTCTTTTTTAAATAGTAAAATACACTGAAAAGAGCTTAAAATGCTTATAAAATTATTCAGTGAATTCGCAAAAAAAGAAAAGATTAACATCCAACTGTCTCCCATTAATAGCTGTCATAATAATAATAGCTAACACTCGATATAGTGCTTATTATGTGGCAGGCATTTTCTAAGCACCTTACATAATTTAGCACATTTATTTCTCCTACTAACCTCAAGAGAAATATTGTCCCATTTACAAATGCAGAACTTGAGGCATTGAGAGGTAAAGTGACTTGATGATAGTTATTTAGGGAGGAAGTAGCGGCCTTGAGTTTGGAATCTCGCGCGGTCTGGTCAGTAGGCACTCTGAACTGCAGTATTCTGTCTCTCCAAATTGAGGTATTTTGCATGATCCTTCTTTAAATTTCATCCTTAGAATGTTTAAGGATGGCAGTAAGTAAATGGGAGTTGGCTAAGGAATTTTTTGTGTGTGGTTCAAATTTCTGGGATAGGAATTTAAAGATGTTTCAAGGTCTTTTTGAGGCAGTAACTTTGTGGAAATGCACAGTCCTGGCATCCTGGAGCTTGAAGACCAAGTTGCAGAGATACGGGTAGGTCTCTGAGGCTTGTGTGAGGAGCTTCCTTCTAAACAAAAGCCCCTGGAAAGTTATTTCGAACGGCGATATTGTGTTGGCTCTTCTGGGGATGCTGAGAGAAGCTAGTGGAAGGGCTGAGAGAGCCAAGAAAGCAAAACTAGAAGAACCAGTCAGTGTGTACTAGTCTCACTGTGATGGGTTCGGTCAAAGTTACTGCTACCAATGAAAAAAAAAACTGCCCTGTGACCTCCCTGAATCTTGGTCTTTTAAGGTGTACTTTGATGTCTCCTTCTTCAGGTCCAGGAGTCCAGAGGCATAGCACAGAACATGGAAAGAGAAGTAAGTTGAGAGAGGCAAAGGTAATATGGAAGGTTACAGAGAGGGCATGCACAAGAGCAGAAGCAGAGGCTGTATCTTTCAGGGATTGGGTTGTAATTCCTTATTACAGTAGTCAAACTAATAAATGCAGAAAGAGGTGAGGCTCCACTGGCCAGTTCTCCCGAATAAACAGGGGATCCAACAAGATGACATATCACTCTGAACAGGAAAAGAGAATAAAAACAAAAGTAAGACGTAGAACGGAGCAGTGTTGGGCACGGCCCCAGGGAAATCAGTGCTTACTGGGGTTAGCTAGGTAGTTAAACACATGTCTTTCTGTTTTTTTTTTTTTTATTATTTTATTTGGTTGGTTTTGTTTTTGTTAATGTTTTTAGGTATTTGGATTTTGTTGTATATTTGTGCCTACACATCTTTTGAGTTCACTCATATACTGCTTAACAATGGATATATTCTTAATCACCTCAACTAATTCTTCTGTGACTTTTTAAAGAGCCCCTAAACATACTGAACCTGAAATAGCCACCAGGGGTGGTAAGCAAGCATTGAGCATTTGCTCTATCAGCAAACAATGAGGGAGGGACTCACACACAATGAGAAACAGGTGCCTAAATTCAAATTGCGCTTCAGTAGAGAATACTTGGGAGCCTGGTCTTTAATACTGTTGCCAGAAGATTAATTCTATGAAGACTTCACTATTCTAAGTGATTTTCAATCCATACCCTTTTCCTCTCTCCCTTCTCTTTCTTTTATATTTTCAGAAACTTGGCCTTATGTAGAGATTGCAGGAATTTTTGTTTTGTTTTTTTTTTTTCTATTTCAACTGAAGACCCATATTTATAGTGTTTGCTCCGAGGGTATTCATTTGAATTATCACTGAAAAGGTTGCCGTCAGAGCAGGGAAAACATGAGAGAGTGATTCAGTACAACATGCCCTTTTGACTAACAAGAATCTGCTTCTCCATCACTCTTTCGTTTGTTGCTCAGAGACAGCAGGAGCACATTCAATTATTCATGTTTTCTAATTAAGCCTTGCTGATTGCACCTAAATGGAAACTTTATTTTGAAGAGATTGTGTTCTTAATGTTTTTCAGTAGAACAATAATTCGTCTGATGGCAACATAAGTCTCTTTAGGATCCTGAGTAACCTATCTGTTGGGTTTTGAACGCACAGATAGATATTATCTGTCATGCTGAAGGCCTCCAAATTGTTTATTTCGTGTCTTATTTAGGGGTGACAATGAATGTGACTTTTTGCTAATGACCATTTAGTTATTGTCAGTATGGGAAATATTGAGAAATGACAAAGACAGATTCTGTTGCTATGCAGTTATTCACCAGTTGCTGTATGATATACTAAAATCACATTCCTTTCAAAACTGAGCAAAATGATTCGAATATTACATTTTTGTACCTGTCTTTTCTTTTTGGTTTCTGTATGGATGAAAAGTGTGTCATACATAAAAATTGGCCAGCCGTCATTACTTTGGGCAATACTCACCCTAAAAAAATATTTGGTTTTAAACATAAATATTTCATCATTATCACTTTCCATTACACTCCCCTAAGGTAAATTTTCCAAAGGTTTCATTGATGTATGTTTCCTCAAAATACTGAAATTTAGATTATTTTAGCACCATGTCCTTAAATCAAAATGATTGCAAACATTTCTTACAATTTCATTCTTGCCTCTCCTTAACTTTTACGATCTTCTTAGTGTATTTTCTTTATCATATATCTTATTTAATTAGTAAAAATATAAAGTGAGTGTATTAAACTATATAAACCTATTTAAAGTACTTTCACAAACGTTTGTATATCATCCATGGAAAAGTCTGAAATGAATATACTAGTACTAGACAATGACAATAGGATAAAGTTCTGAATCATCCATTTCAGCTAACACTATTAATCAGATTACGTAGAGAAACTGCCACTCTGTTACTTCATGAGAAAACATCCCAGTTTTAGCGTTCTCAGAAAGTAAATTATCTTTTGTAGACTGTGTTTTTGCTATTAAAGAGTGTATTATTTTTATTTTCTTCTGTAGAATTTATGATGATTAAAGATGTGTCTTAAAACGATAGATCTTTATTAACAATGAAATGGAGATATATTTGATGTGCAAATATCTATTACAATTACTGCATTCTGTCAGATTTATATTAATAGGTAAAATATAGGGCATTGAAATAGAATTTAAAAAGTAGTTAGAAACTACTTAAATCTTATTTAACTTGGGAACTAGAATTTAAGACAGTTTGAATATTTTCTGCGGTTATTTTTCTAGACAATTTAACATTTAATTTTCAAGGACAATATCAAACATTTCACTTATGATAGAAACACAATGTGAAGAAAATTTCACTTTTTGCACAGATCTTTATACATGACCTTAACCAGCTTAATATATGTTTTAAAATGATTACCGTAATTTATAAAACCTTTTAAGAAAGAAATTCAAATAATGCTATGTATATAATCAAGAAGCATTGAAAATATTAGAGTAAAATCAAATATGGAAGCATACAGAATTACACTGGGAAACTGAGTAGGTTCAAGAAGAAGACAGGATAGATTTTCTATTAATGTATTTATCTCATACTCCATATCTACAATGACTTTTGATTAAGTTCTTCAAGTTAGTCCTAGGATAACACATAACAAACACCATAAGAAAAAACTGACTGTCTAAATGCTATTTGACAAAACATTTCTTTGGAGCAGAACCAGTTTTTAAAACTTTCTAGAAATTATTTATTCATTAAGCAAAAAGTGTGTTATGGATGATTCTGAAGTAGATGAAACACTTTACTGTAGATATATTGTAATGCTGAGTAGAATTATCAGACATCCGTAAGTTTGAGTCTTATTTTCTGCTGTTTACAAACAATATTGACTGATTTAAATAGGGCTAGATGATAATAATTATTCACATTATTTTAGGATGTCTATAGGAAATTAAATATCTAGAATTTAACTTGTATTTGGATTCTTTTTGTAATATTTATTTTTACTGCAGATGAAGGAGTTTATAAAATGGATTTTCTGAATTCTGTTGACCTTTTTACATAGATTTTTGCCAAGGTTATGGGACATTTTTGGAATGTACCCCAGTTGTATTTTTGGTGAAGAAGTACATTAAACAGTTTTTAGGATATTACTGTTAGGGAAAAGTTAGGCCAGCATTTTTACCTTTCTTAATCTTTAAAGTATTAGAGTAGATTTAGTTTCCATACAAATATCTAATATAGACTAAACTATGAAATAACTATCTTCATTTATATTTTATTTAAACCATAACTCTGAAAATATGTATTATTACCTCCAATGTATATGTGTGGAACCCAAAGGAATATAGTCAGAGTCATAGAAGTAAAATTAAAAAGGTTTGATCTCACCAGTCCAAGTTCATTACACCCTAACCACCTCCTGAATCTATATGAGCTCCTATCCTCACCTCTAATGAAGCCCAGTGATGAACAGATGACTTGAATTTTTTTCTCTTCTCTAGAGGAGAAGTCCTAGAATCTTATATTATATCCAAATACTATGTACTACCCATGAACGCAACCTTGTTTATCTCCATCTATATGTCCTTTAAAACATGTAACTCACAAGTGAGTTTGATTAGACTTGGAGCACTCTAGTGTCCATCAGTGAAGTTTCCTCCTTATTGGAAACTTGTTCTCCTACCGGTTTCTAAATATTCTTTCCTAGTTTTCTTCCCACCACTCTGCACCATCAAATCTCTTTCAGAGACCTCTCTTATGTAGTCTTACCATTACACTGTTATTCCTCAAGGTGCCATTCTTGGACTTCCCACTTCATTAGACTTCATTAGACGTATTCTTCTTGGGTTACCTCATTAACTACAATGAAGGATTCAAAACGCCTACTGCTAACTCAGACTTGTATTCCTCATCTCCAGATTCACATTCTAACTGCTTAGGGATATCAAAAATATTATGTCAAAAGCCAAGTGTAATCACATCTTCCATAGTTTCTTATGCTTTTGTGTTTCCTACTCAATGAACATACAACCATGTGCTCACTGCCAAGTCACACATCTTAGAGATATCTTTGACTTCTTCCTTTCCCACTTATTAATTTATTATTTCCTTATTATATTAAATTAGTATCATAGAGTTTTTAATATAACAGCAACTCTTCTCTGCATTAAGGGTTCAGTGGTAACACTCCCTGGCTTCCTGGAGATGTTGCTCCAGGTGATGAGACAGATATTAAACAGATAAGCTCTCCCTGTTTCTCTCTCCCTCCCTCCCTCTCTCTCTCTCTCTCTCTCTCTCTCTCTCTCTCTCTCCCTTCCTCTCTCTCTCTCTCTCTCTCTCACACACACACACACAAATTCCATGAAAATACAGCTATGTTAAAATATTAGACTGCTATATTTAAAATAAAATGTCTTTCCATAAAAAACCAAACCCAAACAAAACAAAACTTAGAATGAAAGGTACTAGATTCCTGGGTAGCACCTAATGAAACACTCAACCTAGTAGGGAGGATCAGGAAAGGCTCCTTAGAGGAAGGGAAACCTGAGCCAAGATTGGAAGTAAAAGTATGAAGTTAACTGATTTGTGGGATGGAAAAGAGAGACTTCCAGGTAGGGAACTGTAAGTGTAAAGGCTGTCAGGTCAAAGAAAGCACAGCTAGTGAGAGCAGCTAAAGGAAGGCAGAACTGCTGGAGGGAAAGAAGCCTGGGGAAGTGTGATGACAGATAAGGTGGAGGAGAATAAAGGAGCAGAACATGCATATCCTAATAGACCTTATAAAGATTCTATGAGGAATAGTAAACTATCTGTGGGTTTTAGGCAAGGAGGTGATATAATCAATGTTTTTTAAAACATCCTCCATATAGTTAACGGTTACATCTATCTCTATTAACACTTAAATATCCCTTGAATTTCTCCCCCTCTTTCTTTGTCATTGCCCTTCTCATTTTTACATGAATTGCTGCAACAGTATCCTATCTCTGTTCTGTCTCTGTGAACGCACCTCCTCATTGTCCTTGGGGAAATGACTAAACGTTATTCTGTTACACACAGCAGTGTTTGTAAATTTTCCTAAAGTATATCAATCCATGGAGATGTTTTGAGAAGAAAGGATTTCATGGTCAACATGAATTTGGGAAGTACTCCATAATCTATCCCCCATTTGGTAGTTAACAGTGCAAATCCTGCAGAAAAGACTTTAACTACTTTTGTTTAATCAGGTATTTCCCAAGGTCGATTGAACTTGGTCTGTTACCAAACCAATTTTGGGTCTGCTTCCCGTACATGCAGCAAAGCCCATCTACTGACACCAGGTGGTGGCAAAGAAAAGTATAATGTTTATCTTAAGGCCAAGCAAGGAGAATGGGCAGCTCATGCTCAAAGACTCTGACTCCCTAATGGCTTTCAGGAAAGGGTTTTTAAAGACAGTGTTAGAAAGAGGGCTGTGGGCTGCATAATCAGCTCGTACTCAATTCTCTGACTGGTTAATGGTGAGGTAACAGGATGTTGTTTTGGGAATCTCAATCATCAACCTGCTGGTTCCAACCGGTCTGTGGTCTAAATGGTGGTGGTCAGCATTCAGTCAACTTACTGCATCTGGTGGGGACTTCAGTATCCGCAAAACAACTTAAGAATATGGCTCCAGATATTGTCTATAACCCTTGAGGAGGAACTAAATGTCCTTGACTTTGATTTATGACTAAACTATTATTATTTTGTCTTGCTTGACTGTTTTCCTTTGTTTCTGCATTTTCTCACTTCACTGACTAAATCTGCTCTTTGGAACTCAGGGAAGGCTTAGGAGGCAAAGCTTTTCTACCAAAAAAAAAAAAAGAAGGCAGGGGATATGGGGGGTGGGCTGTCCCTCAGAAGGCCCCACAGGGTCCTGCTCGGTTTCAAGTCTTCTCTTTTCTCCTATTAAGAATTACTAACATCCTTCAATACCAATATTCTTCAGAACTTACTTTTGAATAATTGCCTACAGCATGAAGTCTAATTGCCCCAATAAGGCATTCAGGGCTCTAGTTTTAGGACTTGTTTCCTTCTTCCCTTTATATTTTTACTCACAACACATGCTCAAGTACAGATCTGTAGAAACGTTCATAGTTCCCTGAACTTCCCCTATGCTATTTCAGAATATGTTTTTCTTCAAAATGCTCCTCTGTTATTTTGTACTTGGCTAGCCTCTATTCCAGACAACTCAGTTGCCAAGTTCATTGAGATTCCTTCCCTTATCTTGCAATCAGACTTAAGGAGTCTCATTTTCCTCTCGGGCATACCCTTATTTTAAATTCATTACATTTTTTCTTTACTTCTAAAAATCGAATATTAAAGAGTAAACTCTGTGAGGGCTGAGACTACTTGTCTTTTCTCTGTCTCCTCCTTCACTAGCATTGTGCCTGGAATATAGTAAATTGCAAAACAAATGCCTATTAAATAAATAAACAAATGCAAAGAACCAAACCATGACCGATAGCAGATAAAGGAGAAGCAGGGCAAAGTGCCATTCCTAGATAAGCCTGTAATTTAGTGATAGTGAAAGACAAATCACTATAGCAAAAAGAAGATTAAGGAAACTCCTTTGAGAAAAGTTTGAGAGTTCATATATGGCTGGATTCATTGGGGGAATATTCCTAGAGTAGGTATTATTTTAGATGGGCTTGTAATGTCACACAGTATTTCTACAGAAGACAGACGGGTATTCCATGTGGAACTGGGATGTGCAAGGGTATATTTCCCCAGGAGACAAAGTTTACACAAATATATGTGGTGCAGAGGTATGACTTTTATTTGCAGATTCAGAATTATATGTCTTGTCTATGAGGATGGATGAAGCCTGGAGGGATGTGAGCATGAGACTGTCATGAATGCTAATGTTTTAAAAAGATTCAACCAACAGGACTGACTTTAGAAAGAGTCTGGGCATGAGGAGACTAGTTAGAATGCATAGAACAATATTCTAGGTCAGGGGATGAGAAAATTTTCCATGAAAGGCCAAACAGTAAACATTTTCATCTTGGCAAGGCCACAGGGTCTGTGTCACACTACTCAACTCTGTTGGCAAAGAGCGAACGCAGACATAGATGATGTAAAATGAATGAGCATGGCTGTGCTCCAGTAAAGCCTTATTTACAAAATAGACAGAAGCCTGGGCTTTTCTTGGAGACCACAGTTTGTTCCATGAAAGTTAACAAAGGTCTGAAATGACTGATAGCAGTGCCAACGGAAAAGAAGGGATACCTGTAAGGAAATCATAGCGGTGGTATACACAGCACGTATCTCAATGCATGTGGGCGGCAAAGAAGGAAAAGGAGTTAAAGATTATACTGAGAGTTGAGACCCAGTCACTGGAAGGCTGATGGTGCCACGGACAGAAATAGGCATGTTAAAAAAAGGCTATTTGGGGAATGAAGATGATTAATTGTAATGGAAGAAGCCAGTTAGTGGAGGAAAGCTGTACAGTGTGAAGAGCAGTCCCATTAAACTGTGAACAACACTGAAAACTCCAAAAGCCTCTACCACTTGGCGATGAGTTTTAATGAATTTGTTTGAACTTTTCAATTTTTACATGATAAATAATGAAGAAGTATATGAGTTTCCTTAATAGTACAGCATGCCCAATGTGGTTTTATTAGCATTCTACACAGAATGCGTTGCTCTTTCACCCATCCACCTGGGATACAAAACAAAGTGCGCTATTATGGAAAGCACTTATTTCAGAGATAATAATCTATTTTTTGCTCTAAATAAGTCTACAATGTATGTTGTTTGACAAATGTGACCTTATTCTTTTTCCTTTATTCAAGACTTCCAAAGGATTTAATTTTGAATGTAAGCAGGCAAACTAAAATAAGATTAACTATAAACTATTTTTCTCCATTTGTTTTCCTGAGCAGGCAAATGTTACTATGCATTTCAATTAGAAATATACTTGTCAGGTGGGAAGGAAGAAGGATTAAAGTGAGTCAGCAACAGAACAGGACAGGCTTCTTTACCGAATCTGCTTCCTGAAAAATAAATCTAGAAATGAATTATTCAAAGCCATACTGAAACTAGTCAGCAACAATGAAATAGGGTTCAATACACCTGAAACCTGTTTAGGGGACTTAATTTTAACGTCTATTTCTTGAATTTCTATAAAATTTCCTTGTTAAATCAAGAACCAGAAAGACTTTTCCTTAAAATTCCACTTCATTATAAGGGGCCTGAAAACATTGCCATTGTTATTCTCCCTTGCATGGAAAGCTTTACCATAGTTAAAAACTGTGCTCCTAGCTATAACATCATATACCTGGGACTCCGCTGCTCATGGCTTTTTAAAGTTTCCTGTCCCTTATTTTCTCCATTACCATATAATCTCCTTTTTAGTAACCTCTGTTAAAGGTCTATTTGGATTTTAGAAACAATACAGGAGTCCTATCCCAAGTAGGAACATTGATCTAGAATGTTTTCCTCCTGTTGTGAGTCAAACTGAATGGCTTCTTCAGAAAAACCTGTTATGTATTAAACACTCTAATGAAAATGTGTTCTCTTTGGAATTGTTAAAGAAAAAGTATAAAAGGGCTGTTTGCTATGCACTTGAAAATCTACTGCTGGGCATGTGTAGTGATATTCAAAACACCATTTTAATTATGCCTACATCTCCTCTTGTTTTGTTCTATTACGAGAAATAAAATTAATCATTTAGCAAATTTGGATTGATGGTAGGTTATAACTTATTCTATTATTCTACAAACAGATCTGAATATATCTGATATATCATATTAACTACACTAAGGAAATATTTAAAATTGAAAGAGACAATGAAAACAACACCCATGTGTGCTGGGGAAATGGGACTGCTGCTGCTGTCTGACAGGTTTCTTATATAAATGCATGTCTTCAATGTTGTCCTAAATGTGATGATGTTTTTAGGGTATCTGAAAATACAGTTAGTCAACTTTAAACTCAAAATGAAAAATAATACCTGATGATAGGAGGCAGTGTTTAAGATTTTCCCTAAAACAATTAGATTAATTATATCAACTACTCAAAAGAGTTGAAGTATAAACAAGTTATATAAAATATCTATAGTAACAATCATCAAACTGGGATATGAATACCCTTGGGGGGGTCAGGAAGATTTTCCAAATGGTAAATGGGGACAGATAGTTTTAAGGAAATCAGTTTCCAGATTTTCAGTCTCTGTATGTACAGGCATATCTCATTTTATTGTGCTTCACTTTATGGTGCTTCAGAGCTATTGCGTTTTTTACAAATTGAGGGTTTGTGGCAACCTTGATTCGAGCAAGTCTATCTGTGCCATTTTTCCAAAAGCATTTTGGAGACACTTCACGTCTCCGTAATTAGATTTTGGTAATTCTCATGGTATTTCAAACTTTTTCATTATTTTTATATTTGTTATGGTGATCTGTGATCAGTGATCTCTTATGTTACTATCATGATGATTTGGGGGCATCACAAAATGAGCCCATGTAAGACTTAATCCACAAATATTGTGCGTGTTCTGACTGCTACACTGACCAGCCATTCCCCTGTCTCTCTCCCTCTCCTTGGGCCTCCCTATTCCCTGAGTCACAAGAATATTGAAATTAGACCAATTAATAAGCCTACAAAGGACGCTATGTGTTCAAGTGAAAGGAAGAGTCGCACGTCTCTCACTTTAAATCAAAAGCTAGATAGAGATGATTAAATTTAGTGAGGAAGGTATATCAGAAGCCAAAATGGGAAGAAAGCTAGGCCTCTTGTGCCAAACAGCCAAGGTGTGAATGCAAAGGAGAAGTTCTAGGGGGAAATCAGAAGTGTTACTCTAGTGAAAACATGAACGATAAGAAAGTGAAACAGCCTTGTTGCTGATATGGAGAAACTTTGAGTGGCCTGGAGAGATCAAACCAACCATAACATTCCTTCAGCCACAGCCTAATCCAGAGCAAGGCCCTAACGCTCTTCAATCCTGTCAAGCCTGAGGGAGGTGAGGAAGCTGCAGAAGTCAAGTCTGAAACTAGCAGAGGTTGGTTCATGAGGTTTAAGAAAAGGAACCATGTCCACAGCATTAAAGTGCCAGGTGAAGCAGCAAGTGCTAATGCAGAAGCTGCAGCAAGTTCTCCAGAAGACGTAGCTACAGTAATGAATGAAGGTGGCCACACTAAACAGCAGATTTCCAATGCAGATGAAACAGCCTTCTATTGGAAGAAGATGCCATCTGGGACTTTCATAGCTAGAGAGAAGTCAATGCCTGTCTTCAAATCAAAGGACAGGCTGACTCTCTCGTTAGGGGCTAATGCAGTTGGTGACTTTATATTGAAGCCAATGCTCGTTTACCATTCCAAAAATCTTAGAACCCTTAAGAATTATGCTAAATCTACTCTGCCTGTGTTCTAAAAGCAGCAACAAAGCCTTAATGAGGGCACAATAAGGTTTAGTGAAATTTTAAGCCTGCTCTTAGGACCTACTGCTCAAAAAAAAATTTTTTTTTTCCCTTCAAATATAACTGCTCATTGACAGTGCACCTGGTTACTCAAGATGTCCAATAAAGATGTACGATAAGATTAATGTAGCTTTTATTTAAGAAATAAATTTCATAAGACTATAGCTGTTATAGATAGTGATTTCTCTGATGGATCTGGGCAAAGTCAATCAAAAACCCTCTGGAAAGAATTCACTATTCTAGATGCCATTAAGAACACTGATGATTCATGGAAAGAGGTCGAAGTATCAATGTACACAGGAGGTTGCAAGAAGTTGATTCTAACCCTAATGGATGACTTTAAGGAGGTCAAGACTTCAGTGGAGGAAGTAACTGCAGATGTGGTGGAAATAGCAAGAGAACTGGAACTAGAAGTGGAGCCTGAAGATGGGACCGAATTACTGCAATCTCATGAGAAAACTTTAACAGAAGAGGAGCTGTTTCCAATGGATGAACAAAGAACATGGTTTCTTGAGATGGAAACTACTCCTGGAGAAGATGCTCTGAAGACTGCTGAAATGACAACAAAGGATTCCGAATATGATATAAACTTAGCTGATAAAACAATGGCAGGGTTTGAGAGGACTGACTCCAATGTTGAAAGTTCTATTGTAAGTAAAATGCTACCAAACAGCATGGCTGCTACAGAGAAATATGGGAAGAGTCAATTGATGTGGCAGATTTCACTGTTGCCTTATCCTAATAAAGTGCCACGGCCACCCCAGCCTCAGCAACCACGACCCTAATTAGTCAGCAGCCATCAACACGAGCAAAAAGATGAGTACTCGCTGAAGACTCAGATGATGGTTAGCATTTTTTAGCAATAAAGTATTTTTTCTTTAAGGTATGTATATTGTTTTTAGACATAAGGCTCTTGCACACAACAGACTACAGTATAGTGTAAACATTACTTCTGCATGCACTGGGAAACCAAGAAAATTGTGTGGCTTGCTTTATTTTATGAGACATTCCCTTTACTGTGGTAGTCCGGAACTGAACCTGCAATATCTCCTAGGTAGAGGCACCTGTATTCTTTCCAACAGGTGAAATGGTTGACCATGCATCTTCTTTCCCACCTCCCTTCTCACAGTTGCCATGCTCTCATCTTACAAAAGAAAGGTAAATCTCTTAACGAATTCTGGATTTTGCTGCAATGACTTTCATTTAATGATCTCGAATTATTCATTGTTCAATTCTCGTCCAATAAATACATTGTCCCAGAGAAAAAAAAGCATTGTGCCATCAGGCATCAAACTCACAGCAAGGCCCCGTGCTTTATCTATCCATGTATCTATCAGTCATCTATCTAATATCATTTAATCATCTATGTATCTCAACATTAGAATTCAGAAGTTAGATTGTTGTTGATGCATTCATTTAAATTGGAAAATAAAGGCAGGCCTTTTCTAACAGGAAGTAAAAATGATCTTGCTATTTTGTTTAACAGCAGGCCTGGCTTTGGGAATTAGGTTATATGTCAGATATTTTCCCATTACTTGAATGATCCAAAACATTAGCCCCAAGGTTACAAAGTACATGATATTTCTCCAGCATTTTATACAAAAACTTACTTAATGATATTTTAACTTTCTCAAACCGTTCTTTGGGCAGCTGGCTAAAAACAGTACCCCTAAGTGAAAAAGAAACGGGTATAAGTAACAGTTACTTGATATGTCTGGGTAAAGACTTTTTAGGAGTAGCAGAAATTAAGGAAATAAATGCTTTCAAGAAAATTTATTTCAAGAGAAATGAGCTTCAATCATTTGCTTTCACTGAAAATGAATAAAAAGCTAATCAATACGTCAGCTGATGTTTGTCATAAAGAAATATTAACTAACTGGTGCTCTTAATCAGCAACTAGTAGCACTCAACCAATATGGTCTTACGGCAATTTATTTGAGGGGATAAGGGACACTGAAAAAAAATTGGGAAAACCTGATAAATTATCTAATTATTTTGATTACTATATACAACCTAGACAACTCAACTAAAATAAATATAAAACAACCCTTTCCATTTTTTTACCATTTTGCCTCAATTATTCAGATACATTTAAAAATTGTTTAGATTTTCTTGTATTGGCAATCCTCATCATTCTGAAAACCACAAAGATCAGAATTTGTTCATTTTGACCAAACAACCTTAAAGACTTTTATAGTGGAAAGCCCATATTCTATAGTTTTTAGTACATAATAAATGTATCTGAGTGAATCTAATAGAACTTTAACAATAGTTTTTTATACAAAGCATACCATCCCTTGATTTTCTTAGACAAATCAAATGCTACAACCATTTGTGCTAAAACTTA